>NW_008341041.1:268360-318381 GCF_000622305.1 Nannospalax galili | reverse complement strand
ACCCATAATGTAGCAATCTCAGGAAATTTTTGCAATTAGACTTCCCCTTTGTGAAAAAAAAAAAAAAAAAAAAGAATCCCTTTCAGGCATTAGCCCCCAAATAATTTATGCATTAAAGTCTTACTCCCTTTTATCTTCTTGGTGTTGTTAAGGAGGGCTATATTCAAGCCCATAGTGGTACTTCAAAATGTACTCCATTTTCTAAAGGATATGATTGTTCTAAGAAGGCAGCTAGCTAAGCGGTTAACATCATAACCTTCTGTGGTTGCCAAGGAAATAGGAAAACTTGAACTGTTCTGCAAAACTAATTTGCAAGGCTGCCTGTTTCCATTTTGATTATAATTACTTACAACTCTTAGTTATGCCTGCATAGTCCTCACATCTGATTGTGTTTCAATGTCTTGGTCTTCAAAGAATTATAATGAAAGATACTTGACAGATACCATCTTTCTTTTTATTTTTTTTGCTTACTTTTAGTTATTTTTTAAAAAAATGTTTTTACTTAATTGTTTACTTCAGAAAAATGAAGCTTAGAAGATACAGAAGAAATTCTTCCCAAATTTGATAGAACGAATAAGCATTTTCCCAGCATGTTTCTATCTATGCAGGCAAGTGTGTGAAAAACCGCACATGTGCGTAGATGCCCTATTACTTTGGCGCCCTTCCAATATTTGATTTGTTTCCTCAAGCTCCAATAGGTCTACAGTCTTCATGTAGCTTTTCTGCCATCTACTTGCTGTGATAAATTCAAAGAAACATGAGGGTAGTGTGTCGCAAAGAAATGTGGATGTGCACTCACTGTAGTTCAAAAGATGAAGAACCACATTGCTGTATCAACTAGATAAATAAGAAAAATCCTATTTCTAACTAGAGTCACATGTATACTACAATTGTATTGTAACACATTGTGTCTTTCATATTTTTGAAACTTAATGAATTTTAGATTTTAATGAAAAGATACTTTAATAATGAGATTGGATAGTAAAGTAGAGTGAAATTATTTACTTTTCAGTAAGTTCCTTTTGTAAAATATTTCTGCATAGCTAATATCATGTCTTACTAGTTTCAGAAACACAAAATACATTTCAGAATAGAAGTTATCTCTGAAAATACTTTTACTGATTTCTGATTTTACCTCTCAACTTGTAGGTAGTGCAAATATTCAAAATCTGGTCAATATCCAAGTTATACTTGAACTAAATATTTTCCCTTAGTTCTTTATTTATAGATGACTCATAATATTTCATTGCAAACTTTATATTGGTAACACATTTTATGTCTCATAAATCAAAGCATCAATTGGACAAGCTAAATTCTTTTCCACATGCATGACATTGTTGGCAAATATTTTGATGTTACTGCATTTTGAAATACTGTCTCTGGTTATTTTAATTAAATGTAAAATACTGTTGAAATGGGGAGAAAGACGGTCCCCTAGAGTGTTCTTAGTCTCATTCATAAAATAATTTAAGAATGGACTGAACTGAAACAGAAGCTTTCACAATTTTATTAGAATTTTAAGAAAAATCCTCAGGGTAGGCAAGCTGGTAATCTCACTAGCTGCCTTGAGGAGGTGAATGGTGGGAAGAAGGAAAGAAATTCATTGCATGCAGATTTATAGCTACATGGAGGTCAGACATGTGGCTGACTGTCAGCCACATGGCTGGAAGAAGGAAGATTTAGAGAAAGAGTAAAGAAATACAAGATGCTAGGGGCAGACCAATGCCTTAAAGAAAGCATGTTTAGAAAAAGGAAATGAAGAAGAAAAGGAGAGATTATGCTTTTCCGAAGAACTCAGAAAAGTGAGCAAACTTACAGACTATATGACTGTGGCTGGTCCAGAAGTTCTGTGCTAGAAGGCGGGATTCCAGGCAGGAAAACTTCATTATATCATTAATGCACTAGGTATTCTGTCCACCTATTTAGCATAACTTAAGGAGAACCTGCTTTCCTAGGGGTGATCCTATGACCAGATGATTGACCAGTGAAACTGGAAAGGTGAGTCTTCCAACGGATAGACTAGAGATTTTATAGTCTTGACCAGTTAAACTTATGGGGCCTTTTGTTGCTCTAACATTGTTATTGATTTTAAAAAAGTGTTTTTTAAAAGAAGATAGAGTATTAGTCAGCATCCATGGTGACACAAGATCTGGAAGGTCTAAAGAACATCAGAGTTGTGCTCTAATTGCTCCCAAGTGGGATGGAGCTCAAATAGTGACAAAGAGTTTGGTTTGGACAGTTGGTCCAAGACATGTCAAAAAAGACCCAAGCACTAAACAAGTACTAATCACATTAGTAACATGAGCTTGGTTTTCTTTCAGAGGATTAATGTGGCTATGACATGCAGGCTTTCATGGAGCAGGTCCTTCACATGGTGACTTATGGACAATCTGTATCAGCACAACTTGGGGATGATCATTAAATACTCAGATTATCATCTTCCACATCCTATACCTGGGGAGGACAATGCTCCAGAGAGTATTTCTATCCACAGGGGAGATGGAGAAATAGAGCAAAAGAGGAAAAAGAACTTAGAGCTCAGAAAGTCAGCTAAGAAGTATGGTATCCAAGAGCAGAAGTCATAAATCATAAGATTCAAAAGAAAAGTTAAACAGGTGTTTGATACAGACCTGTGTTCAACTCATATCTGCCATTTTGAGTTTTACATGATCTTAAACAAATTTCTCTGAGCTTCAGTTTCCTTATCTAAATAGTAAGTTTAACATTGCCAATGCACAGAATTTTGGTTTTATTGGGGGGGGGGGGTTTTTTGAAATGGTCTACCTGTAGCCCCAGCTAGCCTGGAACTCACTAATGTAGACCAGGCTGGCTTTGAACGCATAGAGATCCGCCTGCCTCTGCCTCCCAAGTGCTGGGACTACAGGCGTGGGCGACCATATCCAGCTTTTGCAAATGCACAGAATTTACAATAACTTCTGAAACACACAAGAATACTTACAGAGTATAAAAATGAATCTCTAAATATGATTCCTTATCAGTCCAATCAGAGTGATATTATGTGCATGGTTGTAGGAATTTCTCTAATCTCAAATAATCAAAAGGACCCTGGAGGTCTTGCTTTGACTTTTGATTAAAGTTATTACCATGTGCTGTGGATTTAGGTGGATTTCTTTAAATCACATCTCTCTTTTACAATCTAGATTGCCACTTGTATTTTTCAGTTGACTTGAAAATGCCTCCAATTTAACATGTTACAAAATGAAGTAATGGTCTTTCCTATGAGCCTGTGGTATTGCACAGTCTTCACAGTCTTTTTAGGTACACAAGCCAGAAGTAGACATCATCCTTAGCATCTTGCTTTCTTTACTCTTCTAGAATAATCTCTTTCCTAAACCTTCAGTATTTCCTCTCCTGTAGGGCATTTCCATCATCACATGCACATTCTATAGAAAATCCCATCTTAAAAACAATCCTACCTTGGTTCAATTTTGCTGTGTGACCACTGATGCATTTCTCATTAGCTGCTGTTTTTACTTCTGTAAATGCAATATTTTAATAGATGCTAGACATCCTCAATAATTTTGCTCCTTTTGTCTCTTTCTTGTAGATCTGCTTCAGTCCAGTTTTTCTCACTGTATTTGCACCATGTTACCCTGCTATAAATCCTAATGACCTCCATGTTTGCAGATTCCAAAGTCAGTCTTCATTCTGCATCTCACTGCAAGGCATCACTCACAAAATCATTCCTTCAGTCCCCCTCTAGACTCTCCTTTCATTGTTCTGAGACGCCAGTGGTTACTCTTTCAGATTAATTTGCTTATTCGTTTTTATTCCTGACTGCTCAATATTGGAATACTTCAAACAAGTGGATTTGAACTTCCTGAAATTCAAATTAAAATTTTATATTTTCCTCCCAAAGGAATCCTGCCTGTACAGTATCAACATTTTATTTTGTTAGTGTTATATTTCTGTTCTGTGAATTTTTAAACCTGTAACAATTTCATGGAATGATCTAAGTTCTCTGCCAATGTAAATGTAAAGATATTTATGTATATATTTTGGACATACCAGAAAACTTCCTATGTTTATTTTGAATGCTATACTGTATTACAAGGATACAAATGTGAAATGATTGATTTCATGAATTTTGTGGTAGAATTAGTCTTAATTATATGCTAATTAGAATAAGATCCTTTTCTTCTGTGCCATTTGGAATGTTTAAAATACACTTAAAACTAACCATTGCACATAATCATGTTAGCCATTTGATTACTAAGCCACTAACAGTATGCCAAGAGCAATGGGAGGTGTAAAGGAAATGTGATCCATAGCATTGGTTTAAGAAACTATTCATCATATTTTCTTAGTATAAGAATGCAAATAGAGGCTGGAGGGATGGCTCAGCAGTTAAGAGCATTGGCTGCTCTTGAAAAGGACCAGGCTTTGATTTCCAGCATCCACATAGTGGTTAACAACCCTCTGTAACTCCGTTTCCAGGGGAATCCGATACCCTCTTCTGACTTCCATGGGCATTGCATCGCACAGGTGCACTTATAGACATGCAGGCAATACACATACATATAAAAAATAAAATATTTCTTAAAAGAATGCAAGGAGCTAATGCTTTAAATGCTCTTAAATGTTCAAATTTCTTCTTTTAAAATATTACCATATAGGGCTGGAAAGATAGCTCAGTGATGAAGAGCACTTGCTGCTCTTACAGAAGACAGAGTTTAGTTCCCAGCACCCAAGCTGGGTGGCCCATAATTACCTGTAGCTCTAGCTCCAGGGGATCTGATACCCTCTTCTGGCTTCTCTGTATAACTATACACACAGAGATATATACACATACACATAAATAAAAATAAATCTTTACTAACAAATACTGCCATTGATAATAAGATTACTTTTGTGATTTGGATAGTAGGTTTCAGTTTCAAAACAGTCAAAAATATTTTACTCCAAGTGGTAAAGTGATTTTTAGGAGCAAAATTGTAGTGTGGCTTATGAAGCAGTGAGACTAAATTCAAGATTTTTTGATGTATGTGTATTTTTCAATAGGACTTTGGACTAATCCATTTCCCTTGGTTTTTCATACCATCTAAGTATTATATGTATCTCCTCTAACTCTCCTCTATGACCCTCTCTACTCCCTTCCCAGTTAAGTACCCCATTATCGCTCTCTCTCTCTCTCTCTCTCTCTCTCTCTCTCTCTCTCTCTCTCTCTCCCCCCTACTTCCCCTTTACCTCCATGGTTCCTTTCCATTTTCTTGGGTCCTGCAGTTACATCAGGATATATACTCATGTTTAGGGATTTGGAACTAAGACCTACAAATGAAAGAGAACATATGCTATTTGTTTTTGTGAGTCTTTGTTACTTCACGTAGTATAACAATTTTTAGTTCCATTCATTTACCTGAAAATTTCATGACTGCATTTTTCTTTACTGCTAAGTAGAACTCCATTGTGTAAATGTACCACGTTCTCATTATCCATTCATCAGTTGAGGGACATTTAGGTTGTTTCCATTTCTTAGCTATTGTGAAAAGAGCTGCAACAAACAGCGGTGTAAGTATCTCTGTAATATGATGAGTCCATTGGTTATATGTCAAGGACTGGTATGACCTGAATATATGCTAGATTTATTTTTAGTTTTTCAAGGAGTTTCTCCACACTGATGTCCACAGTGGTTGCACTAGCAAAGAACATCTGACTTTCAGAACTGTGAAATCTACTGTTTGTTAAGAGCTGATTATAGCCAGCCATGTACACTGCTCCACTCAGTTCTTTTAAAAAAAATTGCAGGATTTGTCATCATTTCTACTTTATAAGAGGAGAAAAAAGCTGAGCCTTAGTGTCTAATTCAAGAAGGAAGCAGGATTACAGTAGCTCTGTCCTCTTTCAGAAGTCAAGTCTCATCTTTCTTATATTGTGTCTACAAACTGCACTTGGAAAAGTTGAAAGAAAAACCTTCCTCCTATTTTTATGAGCTTTGTGAATATGGACAAATCTTTTTAATTCTCTAGAACTCAATTTTGTAGTCTTTCAAAGGAGAAAAAACTCATACTTACTCTGAAGTCATCTGAGACGATCCTGGTTAGGGTGAAACATGATAATTATTTTTTAGAATGACCATGTAAACATATTGAGAAAACACAAATGTATAAAGATAATTTGAGTAACACGGGAAATGAAGTGTTTGTTAACAATGTTTTAAGTACTGACATCATTCTTGGTACGCAGTAAGATAGCCTTTGGCAGTATCTTCTTTGAAGGAAACCAACATTTAGACATAGCTATCTTTGTTTAGGAAAAAAAAAAAATTCCTGTTTATTTAGCTTAAGGTTGCTCCCTAGAACTTGCAAGCTTAGTGCAAAATACTGTTAATTTGATTATTTATCCTCAAATAGACCAAAAATGAGTGCAGAAGTTTTCATTCTTCAACAACTTGTATTTAAATCACATAATATCAGTTTCATTGCCTTGTATAAAGATGGTGGGTGGACAATGCATATACATACCACACACACACACACACACACACACACACACACACGTACATGGACAAATCACTGAGTAATGGAAGAACACTGGAAAAAGTAGTCACAAAGGTTGTGATGAAATCAGGTGTAACTGGCCTCACAAAAACAGATGAGAGAATTCTGAAAAATAAGGACATGGTACAAGGCATATTGGATTTGGTTTTAATATCTAAATATTTGTCTTAAGACCTCCTAACCTTTACCTTTCTGAGGCTTGAACAATTAATTTGAACAATTTGACTTATATTTAAGAAAATATTTTAATAATGCTCAATGTTCTTGAACCACAGGACTCAGAATTAATCTAGCTTTTAGAAAAGCAAAACTGTCTTATCCATCTTGGCATCTTAAAAAGAAGTTTCTTGTCTGGCAAAGCTAATTCTCAGGAAATGGAAAAGAGAGCAATGTATTCACTGTAAAGTATGAATATTTGTCCTTAAACATGCAAAAATAATTTAAGGTATCGGCAATGCTGCCTGTTCATGTGACTCAGGAGTAAATGATATTAAATTGTTTCAGCTTCTCGGTACAAACTAGTCATCATCTTGATGTAATGAATTTAGATTATGCATGCATCACTTGGTTGATTTAGACTGCCTAAGATGTCAGCACCATCAATTAATAGGTGAGATTAAATTAGTACAATGTAAATAATGTGGTAGGCATCCACAAAGTTTTCACTACGCTATTACTCTTTTTAAATGAGGCCTATCATTATGTCATATATGGATCTAAAAATCCTCTAATGTCTAAATAGTAGGATTGTGTGGTGTGTGATGATGTCTGTTTTATAATGATTGGACAACTGGTCTAGTCAAATTTAATATTCTAAGATTTATCTTTGAGCTAATTGCTCTATGATCACCAAATTGTATTTTCGGGAAAACAGACATTTTCTAAAACCAGATTGTGATTATTAAATAATCATATTAAATTGTAATTTAAGCAAGGAATCATGTTACATATGTAAATATGCTGCCTCCTTTAGGTACGATGGTATTTGCTCCAGGAAAGAATAGCTTCCAGATCCTCTCATATGAAAGTGATTAGAAGGGCAACAAGTTCCTGACTCAACAGTTTATCTTGGGTTCCAAATGACTACCAGTTAACTCCACTTAGAACTTGTTGGAATATAAACTCTTCTACAGAGTTCTTCAAGAGGGCTGCCATACAGGAAATTTCCAACTGAACACTCACATATGATGCCCAAGATCCAAGAGAGAGTGGATCACGCTTCCATCACAGAGATGGCAAACTTTGTCGAAGAGTATGTTTGGTTTTGTTATGAAGTGACAGGCGAGAAAATAAAACAGGTGCCTTTGCGGCAAGAAATGCTGTGACAATGTTTAGTAAAACTCATGCTTTTTTTTTTTTTTTTTTTCTCTTGGAATCCAGAGATTTTTAAATGACACCCAGAGTTTTTTTCAATTCCAATTCAAATTTATATACATTATTTTATACTATCCATGTTTTGAAAGGAAATAGCAGCATGGATTTTAAAGTTGTTGGAAAATGGAAAAGATATTTCATCAGAATCTGAATTAAGTTAACCAAGATTTATTTCTAGACAATGAAAAAATTCTTTGTTTAATTTTCTGAATATTTACTGACTGATGATGTGGTAGTTTGAATGAGTGTCCCCCATAGGCTCCAACTACTTGGACACTTGGTCCCAGTTTCTGGTGCTATTCAGGGAGGGTCATGGAACCTTGAGAAGGTATGGCCATACTGGAGGAATCACATCACCGGGGGCAGGGGCGGGCTTTGAGAGTTGTTAAGCCTTTCAGGATTTCTATTTGTCTCTGCTTCCTGTACTTGTTTGAAGATGTAAGGGTTCCACTTTCTGTGTTGGTCCCCTGCTGTGGTGAGCTCTTGCCCCTCTGGAATCCTAAGACAAATAAAGTCTTCCTTCTACAAGTTGCCTTGGTAATGGTGTTTTATCATAGCAACAGAAAAGTAAAATACAAATGATAACCATGACAACAACAGTAGCAATGAAAAAAGTGGTCCTAAAATTCAAGCTAGTGTATTCCAACAGGCTGGGACTATCCAAATCGGTTTTATCATTTCTAAGTTGGACCTTGGATAAAATTCGAGCATTTAAATAAGGTGAACGATAATCAATGATGTCAGTGGTTTCACTGGAAATGAAGTTAATGCTGGTCTTGGTTCGGGGTGTAAGGCTTGTTCCCTTAGTGGCTGTGGACTATCTCAGGTAGTGTTGGAAGTCTGGGCAGTGATCTGGGCACTCTTATAAACTCTGTAGGAACACAAATTTCTCTTTCTCTGGAAAGGTATTTGACTTTATCAATTAAAAATATCTTTAAAATTATATCTCAGCCAGATAAATGTATACAGAAAAACTTATCCTGGGAAAAAAATATAAAATTAATGTATATATAGAAATATAAGAATATTTTGAACAATAAAATATGGGAAAAGCATTTAATTGATAGGAATAATGACTACATGGTGTGAATATTTAATATCTGTCATTAACCATTGTGCCTTTGATTAGAAATGAAGTTAATACTAATCAATAGGAGAGTGGCAGAAACATTTAGGATACTATCCAGTCACTTATAAACAGTGGATTTGAGTTATACCAGTTAACTTTTGATAAAAAATTAGATTGAGAAAGTATTTAAGATTCTACCTAGGTAATAAAAACAAAGACAACAGAAAATACTGTATGTTAGTACATATGCATATATCTACACATGAAAATTGAATTTTGCAAGGACAGAAAGAGATGCTGAAGGAAGATCAGTGGGCTGAAGTTTGGATTACCTTACAGGAAAACTGGTATTGTGACAAAGATAAAAATGCACATACAGAATTAAGTCACCCTTTCAATGATGTAATGAGGTAGAGGAACACACAGGCCACGTTAAGGTGTGAAAACAAGATGTAACATCTAGGTGGCTTTCATCGCCTCAGAGGTCATTCTTATTAAAATCACCCATGAGCTCTGTGATGTAAAATTGAATGGACACAAATTCTCAATCTTGAATCACCTCCTCTGTTGACTTGCCTGACTTACACTTTCCTAAGTTTCCTTCTAATTGTCCAGTATTTCCTTTCTCATTATTTTCTGAGCCCTTTGTGTGTGTGTGTGTGTGTGTGTGTGTGTGTGTGTGTGACCTTGGGAGGTTTGCAGGTCCCAGGGGAATGCTGTGATTTATTCTCTTCATTAAATACCTCCTCTCAGTGATTTCATCCCATTCTGTGGCTTGCAATTCTATTCAAATTGCTGACCATTTCTGCCCGCCCCCTCAATTTCAAAGCACATTAATCCAACAAAAACATCTCTCTCCTTTTACATTCTGTCCTCTCCACCTCTTGCCTTTCCGCTTTCTCATTATTAGCTGACATCTACACATTCACTCATACCCAAAGATTCAAATGAAACCCTTGATTATCTTTCTCTAAGCCTCATGACAGACACCGAAGAACATCCTAAAGATATGTGTTTGTTTTACCCTTGCACTTATGCCATCTTTGTTCAAGTAGCTTGTTTCTCTAAACACATTGCATGGACTTCCTAATTTGTCTCTTGCTTTTACCCTATGAAAGTCCAATTTTTACCCAATAGCTACTGGCATGGTATCTAAAAAATGCAAATCAAATAATTCTAGTGATTTATTTTATAGCCCTCCAATGCTGGCTCACTCTTGTGCCTAAAATCCATACATCTCTGTTAGCTTAACAAAGCCCTGTAATTTGGCCTTAAACTGGTTTTTTCCTTCACTCACTGGAAACCTTTAGCTGACTGAATGTTCCTAGTCTCCTTGAACATGCCAAACTCTGATTAGTTACAGAACTTTTAAAAAATTCATTTGTTTTGAATTTTTGAGAATTTCATATAATAAGTTTTGGTCATATTTAGGACCCCATCCCTATCTGCACCTCCTATTACTAGCCCCTCCCCACCGAATTTAATGTACTCTGCCTATAAAGTCAAATTGGTGCTCCTAAGTGTGCTTTGGAGTAGATTCATCCACTGGAGTCTGGTTAAATTACCAAGTTTCACTTTTAATGAGGTTGACTCTGCCCCCCTCCAGCAGTCATCGGTTGCCAATACTAGGTAGGATTGGGAATTCTTAGCCTCTTCCACACATCTATGCTGGGATTTTGTCTGACTTGATCTTATGTGGGACTTGTGCATGCTGTCATCATTGGTGTGAGTTTATAGGGGTAATTTCTCAGTTGTCTGGAAAATGCTGTTTCTTTGTGGTCATCCTCCATTTCTGGCTCTTACAATCTTTCCACCACCTCTTGCATAATGATTCATAAGCCTTAGGAGGCAGAAGTTTGATATAGGTGGCCAATTCAAGGATAATCACTCTGCAGTCTCTTATTTATTCTCTGCACTTTGGCCAGTTGTGGGTTTCTGTGTTAATCACCATCTTCTGTGTAAGGAAGCTTCTTTGCCAAGTGTTGAGAGATGCATTAATCTACAGGTAGGTATATAGTCTTTCAGAGTCAGTTTAATACTATATTGATTCAGTAGGATAATAGAATTAGGCTCTCCCCTCTATGACCTATGACCTATCTAGCCTTAGGTTCCTACATTGGATATGGCTGCCAGGTATGGAATCCATCCTATGAAGTACAGCTTAAATCCAATTACAAAGTGGTTGGTTACTCCCATAGTATTTATGCCACTATTGCATGGGTAGGCCAGTTGTTAGTGTAGCTTGCAAGATTTGCAGCTGGGCAACATTAATGATTAATTCTCTCTTTAGGTAGCATGGAGAACACCATGAAAACACTATGAAAGCTAGCCAGTAGAGATGAGACTTTGAAGTCAGCACCAGAATTATTTCTTGTTTGTTCTACAGCTCATGATTGTAGTGTCTTTAGCAACAGGGTCTTATCATAAAGTTCTTGGTGGGTAACCAAGAGTAACGGCAATGGGTAATATTGTTTGAGGATCTATGGGACCCCTGGTTAACAGCTTCAAAAGAGGGAGTTCATTCCTGGGAAAGGGGTTTGACTTTGCTAGCCTGAGGTGTCTAGTAGGGGCAATGTCTCCTGTTATAAGGTAACTCATTTTAATCTCTTTTTATAATGTATATGTATATAGTTTAAGAAACCTCTGTAGTGGTATTTTTACAAATGGCTTTTTGTGAAGGTCTTTGGTGTTAGTGATCCCTCCCCATATGCCATCCACTGCACTGCCATCCCATTCCCCACCATTTAACCCTTCTTTTCTATCATTCCCCGTTCTACCATTAAATCACTGAATTTTAAAAAGAGCAGAATTATATTCCATTGTGTATATGTACCACACCTTACATCCATTCACCAGTTGAGACCCTGTCTCAAAAAACATAAAGAAACAGCAGCATAACCCACTAAAAGTCCCCTAGGCTCCCTTGCCTGCTGTTTCTGGGTGGGTTTGGCACGAGAGCAGAAGGAGAGCTGTTGTAGGCATGATGTCTTTCCCAGTTTCTGTCACTGTGGCTCTGGTGGTGACTGGGCTCCCCAGGTCCTTGGCCTGCTCCAGCCATCAGGGAGCTCAGGTGACAATTCCCTCCTTTCACTCATACAGGCTGAGGAACGATAACAGTTTCTGACATTGCTGGTGTGGGGTGCCTCTGTATCTGTAGGTTTCTTTAGCTCTACTCACACCCCCATCAGCATCTCTTCTGGAAGAATTGGAATGGAATCCTGTTTCCAGCCAGAGACTGACTTCTACCTTGTTCTAATGGGTAGGGGCTGGGAAGCGACAGCACCAGTCTAAAGAGAAGGCAGGACACCCTCAGCAAGCCCATAACAACCCCTCCCCAGTGCCTCAATTGCTCCATCTGGAAAACAAGATAACTGTACTTCTCACAGGTTTCTGTGGAGATGGAATTGAATTGTGCTCATAAAGTACTTAACAACTATTAAGTACTTAATATTTAGTTTGTTTCCGGTTCTTGACTGTTATGAAAATGGTAGAATTGAATATGGATGAACAGGTATTTCTGTAGTAGGACATAGAGACTTTTGAATACGTACCCAACAATGGTATGGCTGAATCAATATGGTAGAATAATTTTGAGCTTTTACAGGACTATCCACACTGATTTCCGTAGTGACTGCATCAGTTTGCACTCCCACCAGCAGTGGATAGAGTTCCCCTTTCTCCATATCCTTGCCAGCATTTGTGATTGCTTGTTTTTTTGTATCCTAGTCATTCTGAATGGGGTAAGATGAAATCTTTAAGTAGTTTTTGCTTGCATTTCACTGATGACTAAAGATGTTGAACCCTTTAAAAAGTATTTCTCAGTTATCTGGTTTTCATCCTTAGAGAACTCCCTGTTATCTCCTTGCAGCCATTTGTAATTGGGTTGTTTGTTTTTTGATGTTTAATTTTCTGAGTTCATTATATATTCTAATTATTAACCCTTTCAGAGATAAAACTGGTAAAGATGATTTACCATTCTGTCGTTTGCCTCTTCACTAGAATAATGGTGTCCTTTTCTGTATAGAAGCATTTTAGTTTCATGAGATCCCATTTGTTGATTCTTGGACCTATTGCTTCTATTATAGGAACCCTGCTCAGAAAGTTATTTCCTATGCCTGTAAGTTGCAGTATATTTCCAAATTTCTTCACTATCAGATTCAGTATATGGGGTCTTACGTTGAGGTCTTTGATCTATTTGGAGTTGACTTTTATGCATGATGAGAGATAGAGATCAAGGTTCATTCTTATACATGCAGCTATCCAGTTTGACCAGAACTATTTGTTGAACACATTGTCTGTTTCCAGTGTATATTTTTTGCATCTTTGTAAAAAAACCAGGTATCTCTAAATGTGTGGATTTAAATCTGGTCTTCAATTCTATTCCACTAATCGATGTGTCTGTTTTTATGCCATTACTGTGTTGTTTTAATTATTGCTCTATTGTATAATTTTAGATTAAACATGGTAATACCTCTGGAAGTTCTTTTGTTGTTCAAGTTTATTTTGCCTATCCTCTTTTTTGTAGGTATTTCTGTATGAAATTTTAGATTTTTTTTAAATTTTCTGTGAAGAATCTCGTTGGAATTTTATGGGGATTGCATTGAAGTTGTAGATTGATTTTGGTTGGATGTCATTTCCACAATATTAATCCTACCGATCCATGATCATGGGAAGTCTCTCCTCTTGCATATTCTTCATTTTCTTTCTTCAGTGTTTTAAAGTTTATATTGTGCAAGTCCTTCAGTACCTTGGTGTGACCCGGAAGATGTTCCTCTGACCCTGTGATGACAAGCCCTGGACCCATCTCCTTCCCATGCTCTGCAAAGAAGCCACTCCCCTTCCTTCTTCCAGCCAACTGGTTGACTATAGCCACTTGCAGGGGAGGGGCTAAGGGTATAAAAGCTGGGAAAACCATGAGGCTGGCCCTTCACCATTTTATAAGGCTGTCCAGAACCACAGGATTTATGTATGGGTGTGGACTTTAGGCCTCAGCTGTGAATGGGGGGGGTTGCCTGCTTGTCTGTAAGTAAACCCACACCCCAAGCTCAGTTGGCAAGTCCAATAAACTTGTTAAGATTCTTCAAACCAGGGTTTGGAGAATTTTTATCTCAGGCTTTCACAAGGACCTTGCATGGAGGGAATTGGATGCCATGTACACCTCCCAGTAGTGAATTTGACTTACAATTGGTGGAGCCCAGTAGGACATGATGAAGCTGAGAATGAGTTTTGGAAGAGTGTTGATGATGCCCCTGATATGGAGAATTGGATGCCATGTACACCTCCCAGTAGTGAATTTGACTTACAATTGGTGTAGCCCAGCAGGATATGAGGAAGCTGAGAATGAGTTTTGGAAGAGTGTTGATGATGCCCCTGATATGGGGAAAGAGACCAACAACCAAAGTAAAGTGGAGTGAGGGGAGAATGTGAGCTGAGGAAATGTTAACCTGGTGGGCCATTCCCATAGGCTTGGTGGGGGTGGCTGCAGTGGCAGGTTAATGCTGTGGACAGTGAAATATGTAACTAGGGTGAGGCTTTCTAAACAGTCGAGGGCGATGGGAGAGATCCCAGGGTGGCAGCCATCTTGTAGATGGTATGGGGTGGCATGCCTGCTTGACCAGTGGGGACCACCACATGAGTATGGAGAGGCCCTGAAAACAGGAGAAGGTATGGAACAGATTCTACAATCTCTGGGAGTAGCACAGCAGGGACAGAAATGCCAAAAAGCAATGGCAGAGGTATCTTGGCCACTGCTATTAATAATAAGTAATCTGTCCCAGGTGGAGGCCTTAGCCAGAAGGGAAACTGAAGGTGTTAGAGAGGAATTAGAACAGGAGAGGGATATGAGGTTGGCCTCTTTGGTACTGGCCTCAGTCCTTGCCAGTAAATTAGATAAGAGAGAAAAGGAGATGGAGGTGTTGGTGTGCTGTTTTTTATGTCTAGAAAGTCAAAAGGGAAAAAAAGCCCAGGTCAGAATGATAATAAAAGGCCCATCTTGGGATCCTAAAACCTGGAACCCCTGGGCAGCGTTGGGAAGTGAGGAAGAAGGAAGTGACCTAGAGATAGTGGGAGGTGCTCCTTGGGTCCGACCTCTAATTCAAAGAAAGGGGAAATCCATGATCCAGTATGCAGATGGAGGTCTTAACAATAGCACAGTGTAGGAGACCATGGTCATCAGAGAATACTCAGCACCAGAACTATTAGAACTGGAAAAGACATTTAAACAAGATATGAAGGAGCCTGTAGCCACCTGGCTTGTGAGGCTATGGGATATGGGGGCAGATGAAATAATTTTAAGTCCTACAGAAGCAGAGAAGTTAAGCAACATAACCACTCATCCCTCTTTGGAACAAAGAATTCACAATTTAAGACAACATGAGGGAAACCAGTCCATGATGGATTGGCTCATACGAGCCATTTGGGATACGTGGGTATCTCCAGCTGAGAGTCCCATGAATATTAGAAAAGATTGGAAAACCATTGAGGAAGGACAGGCTCTGTTGAGGGAACTGGGTATGAGGGAAGCTGTATTTGATGCTCAGTTCATGGGTCCAGACAGGACTGTGTTTACAGGAGACTTAAGAAAGAAACTGATTCAGCAAGGCCCATGAGACTGGTATGGAGCTTTGGTGGCAGTGCTAAGCCCCATGGTCGACCATGACCTGTATGAGGCTGGTGAGGCTGTGGCAGAGATAAATGATTTAGACCAACATGTAAACAGGGTTCAAAAGGTGCTGCAATGAGTAGACACAAGGGAAAAGAGCTGGAACTCAGTAAAGGGGCTCCTCTGTGTCTCCTGAGCACAGATGTGGGTGGATCTGTACAGAGCAGGAGTTGCTAGGCACAAGATAGACTGGTAGCCAAACACTGTGCTGGTGAGTCTGTGGAGGGCTTTAAGACCTGACCAGCAATTCACCACAGAAGTAAGAGAAACGGGGAGCCAGGAGGTGCAGGTAACCCCAACTGCACCCCCTGCTCAGAGGAAGGCATCCTCATTGGATGGGATCCCCCCTAACCGCTGCCTTGAAGGAGTGACCAAGGTTGCCCACAGGTGAGGGCCATACTGGGTGACTGGAGGCCACATGTCAAACTGAGGATTTATTGGTCCCCCACTAATATAAAAAACATGTAGGCCCTAGTGGATTCTGGGGCAGAATGTACATTAATTCTCAGCAATCCCCCAAAACATCAGGATCAGTGGATAGCGGGGATGGGGATGGGGATAAAACCATACAAGTAAAGTGGACTAGACTCATTCTGGGAGTGGGCAATTATCCCCACCAGGAGTACAAGGTGTGCATCTCTCCCTTTTAAGAGAATATTTTAGGGGTGTATGCCCTTCTGGGTCACACCCTACATACTACTGTGGGAGAGTTTTGGCTGAGGGTGCGAACAGTAAAGGCAATTACTCAGGGGTGGGCAAGATGTGAGCCAGTCAAATTGCCCACCCCATGGACAGTGGTGAATATCAAACAGTACTGGCTGCCTGGGGGTCGAGATGAAATTACTGAAACCATCCATGAGTTTGAGTGAGTAGAAGTTATCCTCCCATCCCAGAGCCCTTTCAATATCCCCATTTGGCCTATCAGGAAGCCAGATGGCTTCTGGAAGATGATTGTAGATTACTTGGAGTTAAATAAGGCGATGCCTCCCATTCATGAAGCAGTGCCCAACGTTGAGCTGCTAACTGATGAGCTGGTGCAGGAAATGGCGTCCTTCCATGCTGTATGCATTCTTTAGCATTCCCCTAGTGGCTGAATCCCAAAATCAATTTGCATTCATGTGGAATGGATGACAATGCACTTTCAGAGTACTTCTCCAAGGTTACCTCCACAGCCTCATGGTTTGTCACAGGATGGTGGCCCGGGACCTGGCCCTGTTACCCTGCCCTCCTCTGTGAGGAGGTTCCACTACATAGATGGCATAATGCTAACTTCTGAAACCTTACAGATTTGGAAGCTTGTTTGGGGAACATGCAAGTGCACCTGAAGGAGCGAGGATGGGAAATCAACCTACAGAAGGTACAAGGGCCCGGTACAGCAGTAAAATTCTTAGGAGTTTTATGGTTAGGCAGAACTCACATGATACTCAGTGTGGCAGTTGAGAAAATCTTACAACAACCTGTACCAATAAATGCTAACAGTTACAGGTATTTTGGGGACTTCTCAGGTGTTGGAAAATTTTATACCTCACCTTGCTCAGGTTACCCACACCCTGTATAATCTAATAAAAAGAGGTGCTACGTGGGATTGGGGTGTAAAGGCCCAAGAGGCTTTTGAGCAGGCCAAGGTACTGATTGGGCAAGCTAAGCAGCTGTGTGCCCCAATACCTCAGTGTCCCTTCCTCTCGGAAGTCACCAGGAGCCCTGAGGGTTGGTTATGGGTGGTGCTTGTGACCACAACAACCTGAACAGATGGTCCCAATAGGGTTCTGGTCCCAATCATGGAAAGGGGCAAAGTCCCGGTACACAGCTCTAGAACAGCAACTGCTGGCTATGTACAAAGCATTGCAACAGGTGGAATCCATTACGGGGCCCACTCCCATTACTGTAAAAACCGCATATTCCATAAAAGGATGGGTGAACTGCCTGTTAGACAAGTCCCTGTCAGGGGTGGCACAAAACCAAATGCTGCAAAGATGGAATGCATATTTTCAACAGTGAGGGGTGGTGTCAGCAATCTTGATCACTAATGCCATGCAAGCAGTAATAGGAACTGTGTCATTTCAAGGCACAGAGCCTATCCCTCCACTTCCTATAGTTGACCCTCCAGCAAGACCTGACTGAATGCTAGAAGGGGCTCCCTTGATTCTGGCTGATGCCTTGGTATACTGATGGCACTAGCAGGGGTGCCAGACAAGAATGGCAACTGGGTAGCAAAATGGGTAGCAGTGGCAATACAGAGGAACACTGACACTATATGGTTAGAGAGGGGAGAAGGAGAAAGCAGTCAATGGGCTGAACTGAGAGCTGTATGGATAGTAATAATGAGGGAGCCTTGACAGTTACAATTTGTACTGATAGTTGGCGTGTGTTCAAGGGTTTAACCTTATGGATGGCTCAGTGGGAGAAAGAAAACTGGCAGGTGATGGGACAGCCCCTAGGGGAACAACAAATGTGAAAGGACATATATAATAAAATGCAGGAGGAGCTAGTGCCCCTGGTAGTTTACCATGTGGCTGCCCACCGCCTAGTGAGTCCCACTGGGAATCAGGAATCACATCAAGTTAGGCCACAGAGGAGCTGACATGGGATGGAGAATAGCCAAAGCAGCCGGCATTCTGGTAAAATATGCTGACATCCAACAGGCTGTCCAGTTCTGTGAGGCATGTTCCCGGTTACGGCCCCGGAGGATGGCTGCCATGATGGGACACGTGCACAAGGCAGCTTCCCCTGTGAGAGACTGGCAAGTAGATTATACAGGGCCCATGCCAGTCAGTGAGGGGTGTAAATATGCTTTCAATTGCATGAACACTGCCACAGGCCTTACACAGGCCTTTCCTTGCCAGAGACTGATGGACAAAGCTACTATTAAGGGGCTTACTGAACTCAGTGTCATGTATGGGTGCCAGAGGTGAATTGATAGTGATGGAGGCACTCATTTCACAGGTACAGATGTGCAAGCTTGGGCTGGGGATAATCAGGTTCAATGGTATTTCCACCTTCTATACATTCCTACAGGAGCAGGGTTAATTGAAAGAAAAAAATGGGTTGCTAAAGAAACAGTTGAAAGTTTTAAGCCCAGAAGGAATGCTACGGAGGTGGAAAAAGGCCCTTCCAGAAGCCATAAGGTTGTTAAATGAAAATCCCAGTACCAGGGGTGGGTTGCCTCCCTATGAGCAGTTGGCCAAAGGGACCCCAGAGGTCCCCAAAACTATAAAGGTGATTGCCAATAATGTTGGTTGCACACCTGAAGTGGACGGTAAGACCCTATTGCTGAAGATGTTGCATGATATGAGTGCAGGAGAGGGAGAAATCCAGCTTGGACTAAGCTGGAAACTCCCTGCCACTGGATGGGTGGCTTTCATAGTGCCAGAAGGTCCTATGCAAATGGCTGGGGGAGAATTGTTCCCCATTATCCTGTTGAACGAAGGACCCCGCGTGCTGCACTATCAACATGCGAAGCAAGATGTCCTGCTGGTGCAATAGTGGCTCGTCTAATGTATGTACAACCAGCTAATTATCCATTGGACCTAATGCCCACTCCTAGGGATGGAACACACATCTGGCCAACCGCCTGTGGCAGGAGAGATTATAGGCCCCAGTGGAGAAGCCACTGCAATTGTATTGTTAGATGGATGTTATGTGCCCACTAAAGTACCATCCAAGCATTTATGTTTATGCCCATGAACTATTATTGCAGTTACTGTTAGCATGTTCTTGCTTCTTGCTGTTTTGAGTTTTTATAGTAGGTGGAATGCCTCTAAATTGAGGCATCAGCCCATAATAAACAGAGGATGTACAGCCCTCTGTTGAAGAGCCCAGTACCCTAGTACAATGGGAGAAAGGTCACCCCACCCCCTCTGAGGCTCAGGGATATTCACGGAAGAAGCAGATGGAAAACTTGTGAAAGCCAGAGGAAGGGGTGGAGAGTGTGGCCTAGAATATGTTCCTCTGACCCTGTAAGGACAAGCCATGGACCTGCCTCTTTCCCACGCTCTGAAAAGAAGCCACTCCCCTTCCCTCTTCCAGCCAATTGGTTGACTATAGCCACTTGCAGGGGAGGGCCTAAGGGTGTAAAAGCTGGGAAAACCATGAGATTGGCCCCTGGCCATTTTGTAAGGCTCTCTTGAACCACAGGATTTATGTCTGGGTGTGGGCTTTAGGCATCAGCTGTGAATGGGGGGGGGGGCCCACTTGTCTGTAAGTAAACCCACACCCCAAGCTCAGCAAGCAAGTCCAATAAACTTAAGATTCTTCAAACCAGGGTTTGGAGAATTTTTTCCTCAGGCTGTAGCAAGGACCTTGGATGGAGGGAATTGGATGCCATGTGCACCTCTCAGCAGTGAATTTGACTTACACTTGGTTAGATTTATTCCAAGGTATTTTATTGTTTTGAGGCTATTGTGAATGGGATTGTTTTACTGATTTCTTTCTTAGTTTGTTTGTTGTTGGTATACAGGAAGGCTACTGATTTGGGGGCTATTAATTTTATACCTTGCTATTTTTATGAATGTATTTATCAGCTCTGCTAGTTTTCTGAAGGATTATTTAGGTCTTTTATGCATTGAATCATGCCATCTGCTGATAAGGATACTTTGATTTCTTCTTTAATAATTTGTATCCCCTTTATCTCCTTCATTTATCTTATTACTCTAGCTGAGCTTTCAAGGACTGTATTTAACAGGCATAGATAGAGTGCACATCGTTGTCTTATCTCTGATTTTAATGGGGATGCTTGGAATTTTTCTCACTTTTGTATGATGTTAGCTGTCACTTATTGTCTGTTGCCTTTATTATGTTGAGATATGATATGGATACTATATCCCTAGATTCGCCATTATTTTTTTTATCATGAATGCATGTTGGATTTTGTCAAAGGTTGTTTCTGCATCTAATAATGACCATGTGGATTCTGTCCATGAGTCTGTTGATGTGGTGGATTACATTTATTCATTACATTGAACAATCCCTGGATCTCTGGGATGGCATCAACTTGATCGTGGTGTGTAGTCTTTTTGATGTGCTCTTGCATTAAGTTTGTGCATATTTAATTGAGTATTTTTATGTCTATGCTTATCAGAGTGACTGGCCTATAATTTTTTCTTTTTTTGGGGGGGGGTCTCTATCTGGTTTGGTATTAAAGTGATACTGGTTTTACAGAATTTGAGAGTTTTCCTTCTTTTTCTATCTTATGGAATAGTTTGAGGAGTATTGGTATTCTTTGAAGTTTTGGTAGAATTCTGCATTGTATCCATCTGAACTTGAGCTCTTATTAGATGGGATTTTTAAAATTATTCAGCTACTGCATCTATCTCATTGGTGTTTGTAGGTTTGTTTAAGTTATTTATGTCATTTTGGTTAAACTGTGGTGGGCCATACATATCAAGGTATTTTCCATTTCTTTTAGACTTTCTATGGTTTTTCTGAATTTCCTCAGGGTCTGTTGTAATGTTTCCCTTTTCATCTCTGAGTTTATCAATTCTTGCCTTCTCTCTTTTTCTTTTGATTAATTTGGCTAACGTTTGTCAACACTGTCAGTCTTTCCAAAGAATCAACTCTTTGATTCATTGACTCTGTGTTGTTTTCTTCATTTCTATCTCATTAATTTCAGTCTTTGTTTTTCTCTTCCTATCTAATCTTTTCAGATGTTGTTTATTTTTGGTTTTTCAAGATCTGCAGGTGCACCATAAATTTATTTATATGACATATTTCTAAATTTCTTATGTAGGCACCTAATGCTATAATGTTTCCCCTTTGAACTTTGTGTCCCGTTGTTTTTTGGTATATTGTGTTTTCAATTTCATTCAATTTTGGAATTTTAAAATTTCCTTTTTGATTTCTCCCTTGATCTAATTTTCGTTCCATATTGTGTTGTTTAGCTTCCATGAGCTTGTGTACATTTTCAAATTTTCCTTGTATTTGATATCTAATTTTATTCCTTGTGGTCAGATAGAATACAGGATGATATTTCAATTTTCCTAAATTTGTGAAGATTTGCTTTTGTGTTCTCATATGTGTTCAGTTTTGGAGAAAATTCCATGGGCTGCTGAAAAGAAATTGTATTCTTTGGTATTTGAGTGAATTTTTGTAGATGTCTGTTAGTTCAATTTGATTTATGATGTCATTTATCTCTAGGGTTTCTCTATTGAGTTTTGTCTTGTTGACCTATCTATATTGGGGTTGAAGTCACCTGTTATCATTTTGTTGAAGCTAATGTTTCTTTTATGAAATTGGGTGCCCCTGTGTGTTATGCATATATGTCTTAGAACTGTTAATATCTTCTAGGTGTAGTTTTCTTTAATGAGTGTGAAATGACTTCCTTTGTCTCTTCTGACTAGTTTTAGTTTGAAGTCTGTTTTGCTAGATATTAGAATTTCTGTACTTGCTTGTTTCTTAGTTTCCTTAGCTCAGAATATCTTTTTCTAACATTTATTCTCAGGTCGTGTTAATTATTGTTGGTGGGAGATGTTTTTCAGAGGCAACAAATTGATGCATCCTGTTTTATAATCCAATCAATTAATCTGTGCCATTTTTCTGGAAGTCTGAGACCAATAATATTGACAGTTATTATTGAGTACTGTTTATTAATTCCTATTATGGTGGTGTTGCAGAGCTGTTTTCTTTGATCACTTCTGGTTGACTGTTCTGAGGTAATTGTTTGTTTTGTTTCCTTGATAGTGTGTAATTTGCTTTTAGACTAAAGTATTCCATAAAGTATTTTCTTTAAAGCTGGTTTCCTGGATGTAAATTATTTAAATCTGTTTTTATCATGGAAAGTTTTTCTTTCTCCTTCAATTACAACTGATAGTTTTGTTGGGTATAATAGTCAGTACAGGAATCTGTGCCCTTTTGTGACTTTTAGGACGTTATTACAAGACCTTCTGACTTTCACAGTGTCCATTGAAAAGTCGTCTGTTATTTTGAGGGGCTTACCTTTATAAATGACTTGATCTTTTTCTCTCACAGCTCTCAATATCTTTTCTTTGTTCTGTACACTATGGCAAACTTGGATTTCTTCTTCTGTATGCCTATGATTTGTATATTTGGTCATTTTACCCAGAAGTCTTGCATATTTTTTTCCTGAGTTATTTTAGATTTGACATGTGCTTTGTGCAATCCGTTTTCCAAAGCATGTCTTCAGGATTTGATATTCTTTGTTACATTTCCTTCACTTCCTTTTTGATTCTTTCCTCTAAACTTTTTCTTTGTGTTCCTGAGTTTTTCATTTCAAGTTTTATTTCAGATTGATTTTCCTTCAGAGATTCTATTTCTTTACTGATTTTTAAATTTTTTTGTTTTGAATTGTTTTATTTCATTCAACTATTTTTGTTTTCAGTGTTTCCATTCAGTCTTGAGTTCCTTGAACATAGTTACAATTGCTAATTTAAAATCATCATCTTCTACAGTGACTAGATTGTCATTCTTAGGAAACATTATGATGAAGGCACAAATTTCTATAGTAGACATATTACTTTGGTTATTCATGTTGCTTGTATTTTTTGATGAGACCTAGGCATCTAGATTTTTGTTGTTTTTGGTGTTTCTTGGTATGAGTAGGTGATTGCACTTTTGTTGAATTGTTATTTTAGTCTTTGTTTCCTGTTTTCTCAACTTGTCAGGTTATGGCCCAGTTTAGTAGTGCTTGGTGTTCTGTTTGGGGACCCACTTTATGTTGATGTGTAAATAGGACGCAAGAAGTTGCCTCAGTTAAGCTAGGGATAGGTGCGTCTTTTGAGTTGAGGATCCAGGGTTGATTTTGCACAGTCCTGGCATAGCAGGGTGGACTGAATGGTTGCTAGATGACTCAGGCTAGGAGAGCTCAGGCATCTGGATGCAGAAGTGCCCTACTAACCTCAGCATGTCTGAGAGCTTGTGGGACCCTAAAGGCCCCACCTTGCATAGGTCCGGAAGGAAGTTACTGGGGGCGTGGCTTGGCTTGCTTTGAAAGTCTGAAGAATACTTCCACACTGCTGAGGAGTGCATGATCAGTGTGTGATCATTCTTAAGATACACCCTGGGGGGGGGGGGATTTCCAGGTGCTTTTATAAGCTTTGTAACACCTGCAATAAATGAGTCCCTGCTTGACTAGACTCCCCATTGCGTCTGAGTGTCCCCGGTATTGGGGGCAGCGTGGGCTGGCGAACACATGCTTACTCATCCCCAATCATCACTGCACTGGGGGTCACTGGTTCGAACCCCCGGCAGCTGGTGCCCAACGTGGGGCTCGAAGGAAAGAAGAAAGAAAGAAGGAAAACGGATTGGGGCCAATCGAGAGGTTCAGGGCAAGCAAGATCCTAAATATGGGTAATGCAACTTTTAATTTTGAGGACCCGACACTTAAAGCGCTGAGAGATATGCTTAAAAACAGGGAATTGGATTTGTCAGATCCTGTAGCTCAAAAGGTTTGGGCAGAGGCAATTCATTTGGCTCCCTGGCTACTTAGGGCTAATGTTTTTACTGGGAATACATGGGAATCATGGGAAGGGTTTGAGGAAGAAAGCAGAAATGCAGCAGAAGTGAAACCAAAAGTGGCCAAAGTAGCAAGCGGCACCTCAGGTGTGCCCTGGCCAGCTTCAGAGCCTCCTGGGGAGAAGGGTGGGGCAGAATGGAGTGCACGCTGTCTGCTGCGAAAGCCACCCACCCCACCCACCTTGAACTAACACGTGAGCAGGTCAGGAGCCTACGGGAAAGCCGGGCAGGGTACTGCCCCCCTGCAGGTGACCGGCATGGGTCAGGGGCTTGTGTTAAAGCCGGGTGGAGGTACTGCCCCCCGGCTGGTGACTGGCTTCCCTGGCTGTTTGATGCATTTAAAAAAAAAAAAAAAAAAAAACACCTTTGGTGGTGCGCTGCAATAGGCTCTGGGACAGCTGAAAAGGCCTGGGGAAAGGTGGCTCAGGGAGGGGCCCTGCCCCTTCAGTTCCGTGGGTGTTCAGGGAACCACCCTGCCCCTGAGTGCTACAGGCCCTGCTGACAGCAGCACTTGCCAAATCCCAGACTGAGGGAGCCCTTAGTAAAGCCTACAAGGTTTTCACTGACTAGGGCAGATGTGGAGAAACCAAAAAGCAGCTCAACTCAAGGAACTCATGGCCATTGTTTTCTGACAGTATTCAGACTCGTAAGGTCCTTAAAGAGAGAGAAAACCCAATCTTCTTGCAACATCTAAGGGGGCACCAAGGATTGCCTGGGCTTTTATCCCAAGGCAGTGCAGAGGCAGACAAGGTGGCTTACTGCCTCTGCAACAGCCAGGGGTGAGCCCCAGGGGACTCAAGCCAAATTCCTTATGGCAAACAGATACACACAAACGGATGCTCCTTTTGGAAAGCTTAACTATATTTTTGTGTCCATCGACACATTCTCACACTGTTGGGATACCACTCATACAGGAGAGAAGTCTAAACATCCTCAGTCTCATTTTCTCCAGTGCTTTGCTACGTTGGGACTGCCCCAATGAATTAAAACTGATAATGGACCATGTTTTGTGAGTAAAAATTTACAAGATTTCTTCTCACTTTGGGGAATTCAACACAATACAGGAATTCCCTACAATCCCCAAGGTCAAGCCATTATAGAATGCAACCATCAAAACCTAAAAATTCAATCACAAAAACAAAAAGGGGGAATAAGCACCCACCAACAATGGGGTATGGCCTTATTCACTATTAATGTTCTTAATTTTCAAAAAAATCAGTTGGAATCCTGGTTTCAGAAGCATTGGAGATGACAAGAGCAGAGACCTGAGGTACGGGTAAGATGGAAGGACCCCATTACTGGGCAATGGAAAGAACCAGATCCATTGCTAACCATGGGTCGAGGCTTTGGGTGTGTCTATCCTACATGAGATTCAAACCCCATATGGGTGCCTGCGAAAAACCTTAAGTGGGTAGGCCAGGATCTTACTGACTAGCATGATGGTCCATGGAAAATAGTTCATGAGACAAAATTCCTCTCTTTATTAATATCCATCTGAGATGAAGGACCCAGTTCCTTGGCTTTGCTGTTTGGCTAAAAGGTACATGGTCTCAGAAGTATTTCAACTTGTCCTACGCCATGACTTGCTTTGTTTCTCTTGATGATGCTTATCTTTAAGTGTCTTTACCAGATAATTCAGTGACAGAGGACCCTTGGAACTACCACGGCCCACCTCCTCATGATTACGGACTCACCCAGGACCCCCTCTGGTTTCCCACGCTTAGGTAACTGAGTTAGGCAGAGACTAAGACTGTCACAGGCTGGCATTACCCATGCAGCTGCCCTTAATCATGATGCATTTTTAGCCAAGGACGGGTAAGATGTCCCATGACAAGTGTTCCTAAGAGAGGACATGCACAGGCCAGGTGCGTGATCCAGTGATGGGCAAGGCTTGATCACAGGTGACACAACCTAAGACAGGCAAAACTGCATAAGATTAGAGAAAGGAGATAACCATGTCTCCTCAGGGAGCTGCCTATGAGGTGGGTAACCTGTGAAATAAAATCAGTCCGGCCTTAAAATAAAAATAAAAAGGGGGATATGTGGGGACCTAAAGGCCCCACCTTGCATAGGTCTGAAAGGAAGTTACTGGGGGCACTGACTGGCTTGCTTTAAAAGTCTGAAGAATACTTCTGCACTGCTGAGGAGTGCATGATCAGTGCCTAACCATCCTTAAGATACACCCTCGGGGTGGCGGGGGAGGGGTGATTTCCAGGTGCCTTTAGAAGCTTTGTAACACCTGCAATAAATGAGTCCCTGCTTGACTGGACTCCCTGTTGCATCTGAGTGTCCCCGGTGTTGGGGGCTGCATGGGCTGGTGAACAGCGTGCTTACTCATCCCTAATTATCACTGTGCTGGGGGTCCCTGGTTCAAACCCCTGGCAAGAGCTGAGATGCTACAGTGCATGGAGGAATGGCAAAGGGAGCTTACTAGGGTTGGTGTGGGAAAGCTTCCAGATCCTGGGAACCACAAAGCTCATCATGGAGCTGAGACTGCAGGGCACAGGGAGGCATAGAAAAGGGAGTTCACTGCTGCAAGTCTGGCAAAGCTTCCAGGGGTACAAAAAGGCCTTAGAAGAGCTGGAATGGCTGAGTGCAGTGAGCTTTAGGAAAGGAAACTCACTATGGTAGCTCTCGGGAAACTCCCAGATCTGGGGAGATCTCAAGGATCCTCAGAGAGTGGAAATGGTGGGGTACAGTTAAGTATAGGAAAAGGAGCCCACCACAGTATGTCTGGAAAAGCCCCAAGGAATATTCAAGGATTCTGGCAGAGCTGAGGTAGCAGAGCACAGGGAAGTGTTGTGAAGGAAACTCACCATAGCAGGTCTGAGAAAGCTCCCAGGAACACATAAGGGTATTGGCAGAGTTGAGATGGAGGAATGTGGGGAGGTGTAGGAAAGGAACCTTGCTGTAGCAGGTTTGGGAAAGCTCTCAGATGTGGGTGTCCAATCAGCAGAGATGGCAAGGAAGGGTGGGAAGGCGGGTGCACCACAGCAGGTCTGGGCCAGTTCTAGGACTTTTAACATCATTTCAAGCCTTTCTTGAAATGCCCTTCCACTTGATAGTCCCAAAGATCCCTGGTTCCTTCTTCCTACCCTTTTGGAGAATATTTCCAGATGCTCTAATGTGAACTAGCACTTAGACTCTTTCTGTAGGTGAACTCCATTTTATATATTTTCTTTTCACTTGCTTCTATTTGATGTTTGTTCTTACTTTAATAACATTATGTATATTATATATAGTAGGTGTGTGTATGTATGTATGTGTGTGTATGTGTATATGTGTACATGCATATATGTGTGTGCATGTGCCATGGCATACACTGAAGGTTAGAGTAACAACTTTTAGGAATAGGTTCTTTCCTTCTGCTATAGAGTCCTGGGGATTCAACTCAGGTTTTCAGGCTTTGTAAAAAGCAACTTTAGCCACTGATTTTTTTTTTTTAACCTCACCGGATTCTTTTTAATTATGTGCCTGTGTATGTGTATGTGAAAGTAAGTGCAGTTGCCCTCAGAGGTCAGAGATGTAGGATCCTCTTGGAGCTGGACCTACAAGCAGCTGTGAGCCACCCTGATATGGGTGCTTGGAATTGAACTCAAGGTCTCTGCAAGAGCAATATGTCCTCCTAATTGTGGAACCACCTCTCCAGTCTCTTGTAATAGATGCTCTTAAATGTTGAACCCTTGTTCTTACTTTTTAAGTTATCTCTTTCCATAAAGAAACACTTTACTTGCTAATATATCATATCTTGCCACATAATAGATTCCTAGTCAGAATCTGTTAAATGGACCAATGATCAAGCACTGGTTAGAGCTTGATCCCCGTTAGTCCTATAATTTATTTTTTCAGATAGCAAATCTTTGGAGATAAGTCAGATTTAGTGCATAGCAACTAGGTGTTGTACAGAATGTTTTGGATTTTATATATTTTATATTATATATTATAACAGAAATATTATGTATTTCTGTTAACATTTTAGAATAAATGCCTGAACTGTATGGCATTCTCCATATTTCACATAGTTAATAAAAAAAGAGGCTCAGAGAGATCAGGGATCCACTATACCTTTTCTAAATCTTCAAGCAACCTATTTTATTGTTCATTATTCGATCCTCAGGATGCTCCATTAAAAAATTCTGTGTTCCTTTTGTGTGAGTTTCAGGTGTTTTCCAGGGAATGTCACAAAACTATCTTGATTGGTTGCTTTGCAGAATTGTGATGCATTTCTTATACGGAGACTAATTGTGTATCCATTTTTTTTCTTAATTAATATTCACTTTTATCCCACAAAGGCTTCTTTCAAACTAAACCTCTATCACTTAAAATTCTTTCTGTCAAGTTCTGTCTCAACAAGTTTGCCAGATTCTGATATTACTTCTCCAGTCTTTGATCCACTAGTTTTCAAAAGCCCGGGGAATTCTGTTTTTGACCAGCTTTTCTAAAGTTTCTGTATCAATACTAAGTGTTTTATCATTCAAATTAATGTAGATGGCCTTGAATTTGTTGTGTGGAAGTCAGAGGACGACTTTGTGGAGTTGTGTCTCTCCTTCCACCATATTTGTTACAGAGGTCATTAGGCTTGACAGCAAGTCATTTTATCTGCTGAGCCATCTCACTGATCCCCAAGTCTCTCTTTTTTTTTGCATTTTAAAAATTATAAACAGCATTGATATATTCAATAACAATTTCCTGAACTAAGATGCATTTCTTTCAAAATTGGCTGTAAATTTTTAGGTTTACAGTTGAATTATTACAGTTATACAATATTGTATTCAGTATAAACCCTATAAGACATAAAATTAAATGAGGTTTTTAACCTTTAAAAAAGATCTCCATTTCATTATTAAAATACACAGTTTCATATAGAAAAGTTCATTTTTAATGCAATTGACATTAAGATGTTTACACATGCGTTTCTAATCTCTGTATATTTGATTATTACTAGTCACAGTCAGTTACTTTCTGAGCTCTTTGGTATCTGAGCATGGATATAAAGTCATTAGGTAGATTTCAATGGTAATGTTTTTTCACATCTACGAATTATTAAGGAGCAAATGTTTATGCTTTGCAGAATTATTATAATTTTTCAATCATTATTTTTTAATTTTTAAAAACTACATGATTAGAAGCATTTCTCTACAGCTTAACATATTCAGTAACACACGATATAAAGTCATTAGGTCTCTTTCACAAATGGGTGCAATTTTCTAGGTTCACAGTTGAATTCATACAGTTATACAATATTGAACTCAGTATAAGCCCTGTAAGACATAAATTTGAATGAGTTTTTAACCTTTAAAAAAGATCTCCATTTCATTTTAGAATATATTGTTCCTTGCAGAAAGACTCATTGTTTTTGCTACTAACACTGAGATGTTGGTGCATGCATCTCTAATCTGTATGTATCTGATTATTACTAGCCATAATCTGTTGCACTCGGATCCTTGGCGCCTGTGAATGTATATAAAGTCAAGTCTCTTTTTAAACCCAATTTCCAGGTGCCTTTTATGACCTTCATGTGTGCGTGTGTGTGTGTGTCGCTGGGTATAGACCCTACCAGTGAATTCTAGCCCAGCTTCTTCTTATGACCATTCATAATCATGAAAATGCCAAATAAATTATCTTTTACTTGAAATATCTTGTTCTTGCTCTGTTTGAAAATATAAAATTATCATTAATATTTGATACTGGCTCTATCGTTTTCCCATTAACCAAAAGATTCAGTGTGGCTTTGGCAGCGCCCTCCTTTTAAATCAACCTCAGATTCCTACACATTCTATGTTTGCCTCTCTTAATCTTGAAAACTAACTCTTCATTAAATCAAACTAGTAATACGACTTAATTTTAAATAGCTTTACTCCAACATAATTTTTTCTACCTGTATTTTGTAAGTAGCAACAACAGACGTTTTATCTTCCACATCTTGGATGGAGCGACGTGAACTAAAATCATCAGATCTCTGAGTTATAAGGACCAGCGGACTCAGAGTTCAACTCCAGAACTTCCTGTGTTCATTTCCTTTTAATGAGTCTTTTAAACTTTATCTCTAAAACTATGCAACTTTGACCTTTTGCTTCTTTAGGCTAATAATTACTTAATTAGCCTTGAAAGCAGGCTTAGGTCACAAGTTACCACTTTCCTGCAAAGGAATTTGGATCGATATCATTTCTACCTTCTCCTGTCTTTGTGCTCATGATCAGATTGCCATCCTCCTGAACAAACATTCCTCACATTTTCAACTTCCGCTGAGGAAATGCTGGAAGGTACAGAACTTACTTCCAGTACAAGAAAATAACTTATTTATAATAGTAGAATTAACAAACTCATTGTAGGATAATTTCAACACACCGGAAATCAATTTTGCTCTCTCTCTCTCTCTCTCTCTCTCTCTTCTCCCTCTCTCTATATATATAAATGAGAGAGGATATATATATATTATATATATATGTAAAAAATTTTTACTTTTTTGAGACAGGTCTCTCTGTAGACTCAGCTGCCTGGAACTTGCTATGTAGACCAGGCTGACCTTGATCTCACAGAGATGAATGAGCCTTTGCCTCCCTAGCGCTGGGGTTGAAAATATGTGCCACCACACCCAGCTAAGCTCAAAATATTTAATTATGTAACACAGAAACAATTATTAGTATGCTTTGTAATGGAGTCTATATTTGTATAAATATAGTTGTTTTCATATGTACATTCTTATATGAAATTACTATATTAAGACTAATGGAATATCTTGGTTTATATTTTTATTTATTCTTTGAAAATTTTATACATCTACACAATGTATCTTTTTTTTTTTAATGTGTATGAATGTATTGCATGTATGTAAGTGCACCTGTGTTGTGCAATGCCTGTGGAGGTCAGAAGAGGGTGTCAGATTCCCCTGGAGCTAGAGTTACAGACAGTTGTTAGCCTCCATGTGGGTGCTGGGAATCAAACCCAGGTCGTCTGTAAGAGCAGCCGGTGCTCTTAACCACTGAGTCATCACTCCAGCCTCTACACACTGTATCTTGAATATTTATTTATTGATATAAATAAATATTTTGAAGGCAGTTTGATAACATGATCAATTAGAAAAACCCACATCAATGTTTTCCCTGAAGCCTATGGCTTCCCAAACTTATGGGTTTTGACCATGTTAACAGTATCGGAAATGAAATCCCTCCTGTGCAGCAGGCCTCAGACCCAATCAAGAGAGTCACTGCTTACCCCATAAACAGTTTTGCCCCTATTATACCAGTGGGCCCATCTCGCTGACGCATTACTTTGTAGCATGCAGAGTTCACCGCTGGATATCCTTCCCCTACTCCTCTCCAATTTCCCCCAGAACTTCTAAGCCTCTCTCCCAACTTCATGTTCTGCATTTATAAATTGTATTTATTTTTTTTTAACCCACTGAGTCAATTTAGTTGTATATATAGGTTCATAGCATGAGGTCATCCACTGGGGCATGTAGCCTACTGGTTGCTAGACTTCTAAAGTGGCTCTCCCACCCCAGGGGCATCAACTGCCAATAGTTCCTCAGCTGAGGGTGGAATCTTAGGATCTTGTGGAGGTCTTGTGTAGGCAACCACAGCTGCTGTGAGTTCATGTGTGCAATAGCTATGTACTGACCAGAGGACAGTATGTCACAGATCTCCTCACCATCCTCTGGCTCTTACATTCTTTCTACCCCTTTCTGTGATACTCCCTGAGACTTGTGTGGGGAGGGCTGTTGACACAGACGTACTCTCTATGGCTGAACACTTATAGTCACTTATTCTCAACACTGTGAACAATAATACATCTCTGCATTAACTACTACCCATCCCAATAAGAAACTTCATTGATCATGGTTGGAAGGAGCACAAATCTGTGGATATAAAGAAATATTTTGAAGGCAGTTTGATAAGATATGATCAATTAGAAAAAGCCACATCTGTAAGTTTTCCCTGAATATTATGGCTTCCCAAACTATGTGTTTTGACCATGTTAAGAGTATCAAAAATGAAATCCCTCCTGTGCAGCAGGCCTCAAATCCAATCAAGAGAATCACTGCTTACCCTGTAAACAGTTTTGCCACTATTACACTGGTGGGCCCATCTCGCTGGCACATTATTTTGTAGCACACAGAGTTCACTGTTGGATAAAAACAATGATTTCTTTTCTCCCCCAGCAACCTATATAGAACCTTTCAGTACTATGAAGGCTGGCCAGCATGGAGAGTTTCCCAGTGGTCAGTTAAAGACCGATTTTTCTGTGTCCTACAAATGAAGTGTATGGTATCTTCAGCATAAGGCCTTACCATCTAGTTAAAGTGGATGACCAAGAGAAATGGAAATGGCTTGTGTTGTTTCAGGTGCTTCTAAGGCCTCTCTGACCAGTAACTCATGGGAAGATAACCTGTTCCTGGTACTGGGGTTTTCAGTTAATAATCTATGTTTTCTTGGGACAGCATGCTCACAAATGTGAGATATTTCTGTTCAAACTACTTAAGATATATATTTTTTCAGATCAGCCTACACATCTGGGGGTTCCATAAGGCTTTTTTTAATCTTTAGTTTCGGTTAGCCTGTCTCCTACCCCTCCCTTTCCCCACTTGCCCCTCATTGGCCTGTTTCCTACCCCTCCATCCCCCACTGCTTGACCCAGGCGAGCTTTTCATTTCCCTTCCTCCCCCATTTCCTGTCCTCACCCTGCTTAAACCTTTAGCTATTAGTATTCTCTCTGTTCCCTCAGAATTTTATTTAATATTTTCCATGTAAATAAATACATCTGTAATGGTACTTCGATAACTACATAGCTGCTGTCATGAGCTATTTTGTGCATGATTTTTAAATCAGGTTAATTTTTTTCAGCCCTTCAGATTCAAGTTTTCCACTTGTCCAAAGACAAAATAGATAAATACTCTGCATAAAAATTAATTCACACTTACAATGATGGAAAATTCATAAAATTGAAAGTGTTTGGAAAAAGTATATAATGAAAGAACTGTTTCCTGTATTATTCCAAACAGGATGATGATACCATGTTTTAATATGTGAAAATCTTATTGTCTCTGATTAAAATTTAAATCAGAAATTTTTAGTATATGGATCATCAGTTTTTCACATTTTTATTTCAAAAATATATTTGTATTGATTTTGCCATTTTATTATTGAATTTTTTTACTTTTCCATTTATTTGTAGATTTATCTGATTAATATTAAGATTTCTGGAGAAGACAAAGCCCCAATGGTCTTACCCAGCTGTAAGCTCTACAAACCATGGTATAAACCTACCTGGCAAGATGTGCCCAATTGTGCAATAGTAGCGCAACTGTTATGGGAGTAACCAACTACTTTCTGATTGGACATCAGGCTCGCTGCACAAGGGGGAATCTATTTTTGGTACTGTAAGTTCTGGGCAAAAACTCATGCCTAAGGAATTAATTAGGACCTAGTAATGTTGTTTGGCTAAGTTGTCACGATATCGACTAAACTTTTAATTATTTATACGTATAGATAAATAATTAATCCGAGAAGCCTATCTTTTCAGTGAAAGTCAGTGCATGCAGGGACTCATGACTTCTCAAAGTGCTGAGGATAAGTGCTGTTTGAGTGCTCAGTCATGAACAAGAAATTTATACCTCTCCATCTAAGGCTCAGAGATACTCTGGAAGAAGGGGTGGAAAAATCTAAGAGCTAGAATATAGGAAAAAGGGCTATACAAATCCGTCTTCCAGGCATGGTGCATCCATTCCATAAGGTCAATGTAACTGCATTTGCCTCCGTTGAGCCTGGACAAGAATGGGCCTGTCAGTAGCCAACCACAGATGGGGGAAGGTCTCAAGGGGCCCAAGTCCCCTACCCCCACTGAACTAGAGGCCACTGATATGACTGACAGATTCTGGGAGCTTGTCAGTGCCGTAGTTGAATAATCATTGTGATCCCATCAGGCTCCAATGCAAAGCTGCAAACCCACAGTCATACAGATGGCCCTGGTTAAACTCAATGGATCTCAAAACAGAACTAAAACGCATGAATATGGAAAAGAACCTTGTAAGGAGTATGGGTTGATAGTAGTCAGAATGCAATGTGTATATGTATGAATATGTCAAAGAACAAATTTAATAAATAAAAACTCAATCTCATAAATGTAGTAGAAATAATATTTCTACTTTTTGGCATGGATGTTTCTTCAGGATGAATGGCATGCTAAGTCACAAATCAGTCTTGACAAATTCAAGAATATTGAAATCATACCAGTATCTTGCTGGCCACTGTGGAATTAAAGTAGAAATCAACAGGAGGTGGAACATGAAAATTTTTATGAAATGTGGGGATCAGAATAAAAGAACCCTCTTTTTAACAATCAGTAGTTAAAGAAGAAATCAAAAAAGAAATTAAAAAATATGTTCAGATTAAATGAAAGTACAATATATCAAAATGTAAGAGACACAAGCCTTTAATCCCAGCACTCAGGAAGTAGAGGCAGGTCATTCTGTGAAAGACTGAGGTCAGCCTGGTCTAACATAGCAAGTTTCAGGCTGGTACGTAAGTATGTAAGTTGAGCATGCAGAACATATTACAGGATAAAGGAAAAAGGCAGATCTACAGGACAGGAAGCCTGCTGTTGGCCTTCCCTATCTGTGAAGTCTATGCTCTTGCAATCAGCCAATAGAGGAACAAGACAAAACAAAAAGTCCCATAATGGTTCCACAGGAAGAGCATGAACTTGTCACCTGCCGAGAAGTGTGCTCAGTCTGCAGAAATGCAATGGCCTTTGGCATAACTCTGTACCTCCCTCCTCTTTTCAGACCCGCAGTCTCCCTGCTCTTCTCTCTGGAGCCTTGTTCTCATTGTTTCTTGCTCTGCACCACGTAGGGAGGCATTTTGCTGCATGTGAAGGCTTCTTTGACACTTCATTATTTCCTGAGTTATACAGTGTATCAACAATTTATGCGGGGCTCATATTATATTGGATAATATAAGTAACTTAGAGATGATTTGACATATACAGGAAAATGTGCATGAGTTATATGTAAATATTATGGTGTTTTATGTGACAGACTTGAGCATTCGAGGATTTTGGTGTCTGATGGAGACAAGCTCCCACGAATACCAAGCCACATCACTGCCTCAGGCCAAGTTTGGTCTGCCTCCTGTTTGTTAAGTAAACTCTTTCTGGAACCCAGTTGTGTTCATCTTTCTATAGCTACTACAGCAAAGGATTGCAGACTTGGTGGTGTGAAGCAGCACCTGTCTAACTTCCAGTTCTGGTGGGTCAGACGTCAGAAGTCCAAAATCAGTGTCACTAGGTCAAAAATTAAGACGTTGGCAGAGCCACTCTCTCTCTCTCAGAAGTTTGCAGGGAACAGTTTCGTTTTTGACCTCTTCCAGCTGCTAGAGCAGTCTTCCCGGGATTCCTTGGCATATGGAATCATCTGTCCTCTACCTTCAACATCAGTAGAACAGCATCTTGTTCACGTTGTCATAAAACCTTGCATGTCTGTTTTCAGAAGCCTCTTTGTCTCTCTCTTTTAAGAATGCTTGAAGGAACTTGGAATTATTTTAGGTCTCACCCAGATGAGCAGGTTAAGATCTCTACTTCAAGACCTTTCACTTAGTTAACTTCCGTTTACCATATAAGGTAACGCTCATAAGTTCCAGATATTAATACCTAGACATTTTTGCGAGGATATTTGTTCAGCTAAGCACAGCAGAAATGCTCATGTGTTGGTGTATTGCTGATGGCTACTTTCTGGCTATACTTTTAGAACTGAGCACTTCTACTAGAGCAAATGACCCACAGAGCCTAAAAATGGGTACATTTGGTGTTTTACAGACCAATCTTGCAGTACCTTATTCTAAAGAAAACACAGTTTCTAATACCACAAATGACCAAGAGGGAAATGAATTAAGTCAAAATCACTCTTGCAAAGTGAAATTAAGTTATATTTCACCGTGTTTGAAATACGCTCATGTTTCATCATGCTTGTAAGTAGAGCAGCCCACTTTCTTCAAACAGGAAGAATTTCTTTCGTTGTTTTACATGTTTGAAATAGTCATTCTGACCCACTGAAGAAAATAAAAATGAAGTATTACAGAAGAGTCAACGTGTACAAAGTGTAAGCCAGATTGATGGTATGCACTTATCGTTTCCAGATGGCATTGTCAAATAATGAAGTAGTTAAGTTCATGTTTATGTAAGAGCCATTTTCATCTCTCTCTGTCTCTCTGTCTCTCTCTGTCTCTCTCTCCACATTGAACCCACATTATGCCAACTTTGTTACTGTACAAATGGAAATTTAAATTTCAGCCTTGCATATTGTTTATGATACAAATAGCATCATCCTTGCCATAAAAGTACAAAAAAGCCTCTGGGAAACTATAGTTTTCACAGTATTATAACAATGCTGTTAGTAAACACATAATTACAATGAACCGATTTCCCAATACTGGTAAAAAGAAATAGCACAAAACCTTTTCCATGAAATAACATGATTCACGTGGCTGAGTTCTCTAGAGGATCCTAAGATGTGCCGAGCATTGGACAGTAGATCTTCAGTAGAGAAAACGAAGCTGACTTTTCTCTGCAGGTTCTGTTTGTATGGTTTTGCTATTTGTTCTTATTTTTCAGTTATTAGTAGGTTAGGGGTAATAACAGTCAATATAGGTATTCATTGTATAAGAACACTGTAGTTAGTCACAGATTACATGTATAATGGAGACTGTACTGCAATGCTACATACATAGTAGGCGTACCACCTAGGTTTGTGTACATATATTTCATGTTCCTAAAAAGATTAAAACAACTAATAGTACATTCTTAATATATTGCGTTATGTGAAGTTTCCCTCAGCCAAGAACCCATGTGAGTCTTTTTTGGATATTAGAGCATTCAGTCCTATCAACTAGAGCTGCTATCAACACTTTTTAAAAAAGAAAGTGCAGGGAGAGAGGGACTAAACAATTCAACCAAGATCACATCACTGAATACCATACCAGGAAAGATCTAAAGCCACAAAGATAAACTCCATTTTTTCAATGTATATTTTTATTTAATTTTTTGAGCATTTCATACAATGCATTTTAATCTTATTTAAGATTAAATCAGGTTAATCTGCATTGTATCTGCACTTACCTACAGGATTTCATTCATTCTGTCATATATATCAAGGCCCATTTAGTCAAGTTTCTGTACCCACATGTCCCTTGGTATGAGTTCAGCAACTGGAGCCTGGTCAGCCTATCTAGCATCACTCCCAGCAGTGATCAGTTGCCAAGAGTTCCTCAGCTAAGGCTGGGGTCTCCTGTTCAATTCCCCAGTTTTAGGCTGGGTTTTTGTCTGATTTTTTCATGGGTCTTGTGCATACTGTCACCATTGCTGTAAGTTCATAGAAATTGTAACGCTGAGTGAGGTAATACAGACTCAGAAAACAAGCAACATATGTTCTCTCTCATTTGTGAATCTTAGCTCCAAATCCTTATATATATCATGATGTAACTACAGCAACTTAGAAAATTGAAAAGAATCAGGGAGGTAAAGGGAAAGAAAGAGCCTGAAAGAGGGGGATAGTAGGAGATAGATGTTACCAAGAGGGAAATTGGAATGTTTAACTGGGAAGGGAGGAGGAACAGGTATAAAAGGAACCATGGGGCTAAAGGCACAGAAAGGCTCAATAGAGGGGGGATAATAGTAGGCAACTATTATCAAGGGGGAAATGGAGATGTTTTAACTGGAGAGGGAGGAGGGAGGGTTAGAGATGGAGAGATGAGAGATAAATTCAGTTTCTTAAATCATACTGATCTATTTCTCACATGCACCTTTATTCCACCCCTCATCCCTGGGACATGCAGAGGCCATTAAGCAGAGAAGTAAGATCACCTTCTTTCTGAGGCAGAAAACTTAAAATTTTCCATCCCTTCCTTCCCTCCCTTCCTGTCTCCCTCCCCTCTCCTCTCCTCCCCTCCCCTCCCCTCCTCTCCCTTCCCCTCCTCCCTCCCTCCCTCCCTCATGCAGTTCTGAAGATGGAGACTGGAGCTCTATCACTGAACTATATCCCCAGTCCTCTTTTTACATTTTACTTTGAGACAGATGATTTTTCTTCTAAAAATACTGGAAGCCTCCTAGTAAAATGCTATAGGCAATTATAATATACAACAAACCTATCAGGTTCAGCTTGACTTTTAGGTTTTGCTCAGTTGCTGTCAATTAGAATCTCCAAGGGAACTATTAAAAATACAATGTCTGGCTCCACTCTAGGCCAATTAAGTCAGAATCTCTGAAAAAGGGGCCTGCAGTAGAGGTACTAGGCAAACTCTCCTGGTGATACTAACACACAGCCAGGGCTGAGTACTCACCACAGGCTCCTACCTACCACCTCTCAGCTGTAGTGCAGAGGCTGTGAGTGAGTCCCTTAGATCACATTAGGAGTCAGTTGCTTTGTTGTTAGCTAGCACAGAGGAGCTGGGCACACTTGTTTAATACTCATGTGTTTTGCATTTGGTAGGGGGTCTATATCTTCTTTTTTGATACTTTAGCATTTTTCAGAATTTGCATTCTGAGATGTTTAAAAGAATTTCAACATTAGTAAAGTAGCTCCATGGAAAGAGAGGGGACTAATTCCCTTCTGATAGAGATTCCAAAGCATACAGTACCTGCCTCTGTACTCTGTGAGTACAGAGACTGTGTGTGTGGCTGTTCCATAGGAAGACACTTTTCGTCTCACTCAACCTGCCACATGGTCTTTTTTGTTTTTTTATTTTTATTTTTAAACAGAAATGTTTCCAATTCATAAGAAGGCACAAGAATTTGGGACAACATTGCCAGCGTGCTGATTAGAGGGGTGACACTGGAAAGGTGTTTCCGTTCAATCTGTCCTAATTTTCAGCACTGACATAAACTTGAGCAATTTTCCCACGATGGAGCAAGACTTAAGTAGACCAGCCACGGACAATGAATGTGAAAATCATTAAGGCTCATTAGCTTAGCATGGCAGACCTGTCAGAAGTAGCTGATGTTAAGATTTTCCTCTAGTCCACGAGAGAGAGAGAGAGAAAGAGAGAGAGAGAGAGAGAGAGAGAGAGGGAGAGAGAAAGATTGTTGGCTAGCTGTGTATCTATATAAATTCCAGAGACAGTCCTTACCTTTCCCTTGGAGATGCCCTAAACTGGATAGCTTCATTTAACAACACTCTGGAACTAAGAAAAGGAGCTGACAAGATGATGTTATAGGCCTTTGTATTTTGTTCTCCTTTTATTGGGAGGAACTAGTCAGCACACATCCAGAAACAAACCTTGACCTTCAATGGGTAAATGGAAGGTGCCCTTTTTTTTTATATATATATATTTACGTGCATTCTTTCATGCCTGGATTTCCACTGTTGTAAACCAGCAGAAAAATCAGAAAGTAGAGATGCTGGGAATGTAGCCAGGAGGGAAATGTGGTCATAAAACCCTTTGGAGACTGGATCATTGTCCAATGTAGGATTTGAGTGAGATACTGATTTTGTGCCAAAAGGTTTCTGTTCCAAACGTCCATCTCTCAGTCTTTTCTTACATAGCATGCTTTGGAATAGAAGGGACAAGCACCTCTGTCCTGGGTATCAGAACTTTGGCATTTTCCAGACTGCTAGGGTCATTATTTATAAAATGGGCCAGAATTCATTTCAGATCAGGATGGAGACACAGGACAGTCCTGCCTTGACATTTGATATGGAAACAGGTGCTGCATGATATTTTTGTTAATGTTCTTAAAGCACCAATCTGTGATCAGTACAAGATGGTTTCCCATAGAGTTTCCTGTTCTGGTGAATGTGAATGATGTCCTATGCAGAGAATAAGGAAGCATGACTGGCTGTAGCTACACTGTGTGATCCGGGGGTTTGTCCATCTTAAAAGCTGCCTGCGTCCTCAGCTTGATAGGCAGCTCTAGCTTCCTTTCACACTCTCAGCTCATGTTTCTCTTCGAGTAAACTTAAAGTGACTTCTGACTCCTTACTTTGCTTTTGAATATCATCTTCAATTGACATGTGACAATTAGATGTGTTTATGGTATACACTGTGATATACAAATACATGTATATGTGTAATGAGCTCAAAGAAATATGTAATCTAATCAAATGGCCAAGTGATATGAATACATATTTCTATTTATACATTATAATTTTTTCAGACAGTTTCATGTAGCCCAGGGTGATCTAGAACTCACTACATAACTCAAGTTGGCCTTGAACTACTGGTTCTCCTGCCTACATTTCCCAAGTACATTACAGGTGCATGCCATCGTGTCTGGCTCTGTATAGACATTCCTCAAAAGAAGGTATACACATGATCAAAAAGTACATGATAAATGCTCAATAGCAGTAATCATCAGGGAAATGCAAATCAAATTACTATGAAATATCATTGTTGCATAGGGCTGTCCTCCAATAGGTAGACCGTGGACATCTTCCCAAGCTTGGTTGCACCTGCTTCTCTACGATTGTCACAATTAAACTTGTTGGCTGTTATTCTTAGCAAGAAAGGAGGGGCAGGGACTCTTCCCAACCAACCACTCGGTCCTAGTTGCGGGAGGGGTCAGGGCTAGGGTCATATAAACCAAGGAAGCCTGGAGGAGGGGCTCTCACCAGTTTCTATGGCTGTGGGGTAGTCCAGATCCATGCCTGGATGGAGAGTTTCTGGTGTGGCCTTAAGAGGTAAGCACCCACCCTCCTGTAAGTAAACCCTCACCCACTGCTCATAAGTAAGCACGATAAAGTCACTGGTCTCCCAGACTGCAGTTTGGCAAAACCAGACTTTGGTTGGTTGTAGGGACCAAGGAATGAGGGGGGCAGAAGTGATCTGTGCCTTCCAGAAGACATTTTAGCTACTATCATCCTACTCAAGAGTATTTAGGAAACAGATTAACCTCAATAGGCCTTAAAAACGGGAAATTCTCACAGCAGACATGAAGTTGGGGTGATGGTGATAATCTGGGGGTGAGAGGGGAGGGAGTCTGAGTATCATCAAAACACATTGTATGAAATTCTCAAAAGAATAAAAATATTAGAAAACATTCCAGAACGTGTCAGCAAGGGGCTCCTGAGGTCCCATGCCGATCTGAAGAGCTGTTGGCAGTTGATGGCTGTCAGGGGAGGGACAATCACTTTTATAAGGGTATTGCCACTGGAACATTCCCTTGCGCTATGCCTATTCACAAATATGCAGCGCTAATTGGAGTCAGTGATTAAAATAAATCAATACATAAATAAAATTAATAGGAGAAGAAGTTGGGAGAGAGATGTGATGTAGAGTCCTGGGGAAAAGTGGAACGGAGGAGTGAGGGGTGTGTATGATCCAGAAATGTTGTATGCAGGTATGAAACTTCCAACGAATTAAGAAAGAACCCAAAGCTACTTTTCATACTTATCTATTCAGATTTAATTTCCTCATGCACTCTTCAAGTAGTGAATGGCAGACTATGAAAGAATGTATAATTAATGAGAATCTGAAACTACATTTAAATATGCATACAACGGATGATTGTCTTATCACTCTTTCCTTCATACGTTCAATTCTTTGTATATTGACAAAATTCTCCTCCTTTAGAACATAATAATGGCCACAGCAGAGTCTTCTGTTGACCTCCTCAGAATGTCATCTCAAGGCTGCGTTTCCTGCTGATACCTGAATATGTTGTCCTTTCTGCTCTTGCCAAATTTCTAGCATTACTATTTTTATTAGTAAAAATCTAAAAGTCTTCTCATGCAAAAAGAAAGAATACCAAAACAAACAAAAAACAGAGAAAGTTGTTTTTCAAAGCAGCAGCAACTTTTCCAATTGGTGACCTTATTAACATTTCTCTGTATTTCATCATTTTATACTGGCATACTCAGGGACCTTCTGGCTCCTGATGTTGTAAATCTCTTGGTATTTTGATGCATGTTACATGCTAAGTGCTGATCTACTGGTGGAATTACTGTGACGTTGAGAGTGTTAATCTGTAAGAATCCATCTGGAGGAATAAAACTAGGATAGAAGGTCAGAAATAGGATCATGAAGCCATGTGGTTGTATTTGTCAATTTGAAGTGAACAGTGAATTGATCAGATGTAAATTGATTTTAGACTTCACCTAATTAGAGGGAAAGATAAAAGTGAGAGCTCTTTTCTTTCCTTGGACAAGTCTATTTAATAAGTAACTAATAATAAATAGTGAAACTATATAGTTCCATGCTGTCTTCAGCAAAGAGACCAAACTCTTACAGCACTGGGGAGTTGGGGTAAAGCTTGCTTCATATTGTAGGCTAATGCCTTCTACTTGACCCCAAATAATTTTACTTGCTTCTATTGCCCCATGGTGTTCATAATTATTATATGTTTTAATGATAAATTTATCAGTAACCATCCTCCAAACAATCAATAACCAAAGGCAATTAAATAGAAAATACCTGTGCATGTGTGTGCATACACACACACACACACACACACACACACACACACACACACACACTTTTTTTTTCTAATTAATTTCCTGGGCAGAAATCAGAATACGCAACTGTCTGCATATCAGTATTTACTAGAAGTTAAAATCAATTTAAAAAAAAAATATTTTAGGGACTGGAGAGCTGGCTCAACGGTTAAGAGCACGGGCTGCTCTTTCAGAGGACCCGGGTTCAATTCCCAGCAACCACATGGCAGCTAACAACTGTCCATAATTCTTGTTACAGGGGATCTGACGCCTTCTTCTGACTTCTGCAGGCACTGCGTGACACAGGTACACCTAGCTACATGCAGGCAGTGCACTCATACACATAAAATAAAAATAATAAAACCCCAAAATATTGTAATAAGTCGACATTTGCTCCTCTTAAAATATTTAACAGCATTAATGCCAATAATCAGGAACAAAATGCTCCTCTTCTTACTTTTATACAACATAAATGCTGTTATGATAATTTACCTTAACAATAATTCAAGCATATAGCAATAATTATTATCCAAAGCAATTATAACCACGGATATAAGAGATTGTTTTCTTTCATTTCCAGTTTTCCTGTCATCTGCACTAAGGCTTGTTTTATGATGGAACATTCAAAAGTTAAATCAATAGTCCACACAAATTGGACTGATTTCCCCTTTACAACATATACTAGAATCACTTATCCCAAGATACCATAAATTTATGACGTTTCTACGTTTAAAATGTTTCTTTTTTTCTTCTCCCTGCATCTCAACACCAGCTTCATCTTTGCACATGTCCTTCCTTCTGTTGGGTCGTAAACCAGCTTCGTTTTAAAACCAGGTTTAGAAATTTAACATTAAAATCATATGAATGAGAGAGGTCTTCTTAAGAAAGTGTGAAAAACCTAATAAGAGCTAAAGAGGAAAAAAAATGCAGGTAAGAGCACCCTCCGGAAAAAACGGACATGTAGGAGAGAGCAATAGATGTTTTACTACTGACACTCAGACACTATTAGGGGTATACAATTCAGGTCCTGAGCAGTTCATTTCGGATTCACCTGGAAACTCCATAATTATGAGTAACAACAAGATTAATTCATATAATACCATTATTGAAATAGGTAATATAAATCATACTTGATAAAAGCAATAACAACCACTTAACAGAAAGCATAGCATATTTGAGACATGTATGAGAAAATACTAAAATTCATCTACATAGTAACCCTAGAAAACAGGCAGTTGATCTTCCTTCCTTCCTTCCTTCCTTCCTTCCTTCCTTCCTTCCTTCCTTCCTCCCTTCCTCCCTCCCTCCCCCTCCTTCTCTCACCCCATGTATTATCCATGAGAAATGCCACTTGGTATCTGGGGCTTTAGTTGCATGCTCTGTTAAAGTGACCTCTGGGCCAGGCATTGTGGCACACACCTGTAATCCCAGCACTTGAGAAGGCTGAGGTAAGAGGATTGCCACAGGTTTGGGGCAAGCCTCGTCTACATAATGATATCTTATCTCAGATGAAAATTGAATGTTGGCAAGATGATTCCCAGAGACCTGCCCCCTGAGAACCAGTGGAATCCTCCTTCCTCCTTCCTCCCTCTCCCCTCCCTCCCTTCCTTCCTTCCTTCCTTCCTTCCTTCCTTCCTTCCTTCCTTCCTTCCTCCCTTCCTTCCTTTTGCCTTCCTGCCCTTCTTTTCCTTCCCTCACTCCTCCTTGCCTTCAGAATGACCCCTTAAACCATCACTTTCATTCATCTTAGTGAGTGTTGGTCAGATGCTTGTGTTGCCATAACCATAGGTGGAAACAGTCTTTTCTCTTCACTTGGGATGGTAGAGAAGCTAAGAGGGAAAGTAAGAAAGAATAAATGAAATGGGAGATCAGAAGGAAAGAAAAAAATGAAAGGAAGTAAAGTTAAGGAAAGGGAAGGAAGAGAAAGAAAGAAAAATGGAAGGAAGAGAAAACCCAAGTGATTAGCCTGATAAGTCCCTGTTTGTTTGCTCAACACATGAGAGAGATCATCAACTTTAGGCTGATTTGGTTTGGAAGTTCAGCTGGACTGACTGAGAATTTACCAGGAAGTCACAACTAACCCTTAGCAAGTGACTAAGGATGATAACTCTTTTCTACTTTGCTTACATTGCTAAGCACCCCAGCCCCATGAGGATCTTATGAGAGCCACTGAGTAGATACATGGTCCATGGGCTTTGGCTACCACAGTGATTTTCATTGTTCAGAGAACAGTCTAGAGTGGAGAGGCAGTGGAGAGGTAGGAGACCCCAGGGATGGTCTTCCCATATTCGTGCTGTTGACCTTTGCCTCCTGTCATCCTCTAGGCACAAATGCACTGACTCCAAAGGTTTGCCTCTCCTACTTTACTACATTTCTCTTCCCAAATTATAATGAGATTACCAGCCTTGGCATCATTTCCTTACTATGCTATAATTGCTGTTTCATGCAACCCTTTCCTTTTCAAAGGATTTTAATATCGAATCTTATTTTCGGTTTTTATCTGGCCAGATTTTCTTTCAGCTTTATTGTTTTTATAAAATCCTCTAAATTCTCTGATGGAGAACTAGAGGAAATAAGGCAAGAGGGTAAGAATACAGCACCAGAAACTAGTCCAAAGTTAATGCCTAAATCATTTTTGGACTGGATATCTGATTTTATAGCTTCATCCAAGGTGCATGTTATGATATGAGATGAGATTGATTAGAGAGTATGTTAAACTCTTTGCTCTTCCTTTACAAAGGAGGCAGGAACGGGTTGTCCGTGGGAATGGAGTGCCATGTGGGCAGCACCTGTCTTTTGTGCACTTACCAACTCTTACAAGTGCTCCCAGAGAGCATCCCCCCACCCCATCTCTGACTGGTCACATCTTCACAAAGCTGGTTGTGAATGACAATGGGCAGTGGGAGGAGAGGGAGCACCTGAGCAAGGCTGGACAACACTAAGTCAGAAGAGTTGCTAAGAAACCAAATTGTCTCAGAGGACACAGTGCACATGAACTGTTCGTAGATGCTGTTGTAGTGTCAGCAGACACAGTGAACTTGACAAATGGTGTGACTGGTTGATTTTATTCTAAATCATAGTGTGTGCTATTTGACAAATGTCAAACATCTACTTTTGTTTTCTGGCACTGAAGTAAATGTGAAATATTCAGTATTCTTTTTTGTACATATAAAGTAAAGATAAACATATTTCCTTCAACATGATAGAGGTCAAGTTTATTATCTTCCATACAGGCCCTGAGAAGCATGTTAGCTGCTAGTGTGGGAGACCCAGTTCATCAGGAATATATGTGTTTTTTGCAGTAAGGAAGACTAATCTCTAACCTTAGTGATGTCTTACTCCTAAAGGGAGCCCACCAGCAATCTCTATTTTAGGAACTGATTTCCTTTCCTAACCGCTGTGATTCTGAAATCCAGAATTTCTAAGTGAGCTTTCTTATACTGAGAGTAAAGCTTGTGCCTCCTCATTCTCCTTCTGTCTTCAGAAGAAACCAGACAGCAGGCCACCATTTTAATAAAACAATATTCACATAATTACTGGAGTTTTTAAGTCATTCATCAGTGTGTGTCTTAATCCTCTTATGGAATAATCATTTTCACACTCCTATGAAATCATAGCTTTGAACACCAGTCAAGGGTCTTAATTTATTTCTTTGGACTCTCCACCCTAGCTGTCAGCATTTTCAACTTAATGTGAAAGACCTCAGTTAGGAGACCATGTGATCTAAGAAAAAGCAGGAATCCTTTGATGCTTCCCCTACCCCAGTCCGTTAACAGCTTCCCCATAGAGATGAAACAGAAATGTGAAATCGATAAATGGGAAAAAGCAATCATCCCAAGACTGAAGTAACTTTAACCTAGGTCATGCTTGAGAAGTTCAGCCATGAAAGTTGGCAACAAGAATCTTTCCTGAATTGCTCCCTGAGTGGGAAAATTCAAGTCAGTTCAGAGCAAATTTAAAGAAAAAAGAAAAAATATATTGTTTGTCCAACATTTTCTAAGAATTAAGTTGGTGAAAGGTGCCGGATTGAAAGCTTTTAAAAATAATTTTCTCTCCTGAGAACATATATTTTGGTCCAAGCATGGCAAAGATGATGACCTCTGGTGGCCTTCAATTGCTAGCCAATAAAGAAAGAACTTCTCAAGCGATGGTGATTTGTTTCTGCTCACTCTCAGGTTTCTGTTGACTCTACAAAGCCTAACCCAAGTCAGCTCAGCAGATGATTTTCAAAAGGCTGAGGGAAAACAGAATGGACTCAACTTTTGAAATTCACACTGATGTTGTCATAACCTGTTTGATATCTTCTTACTCCTGGTGTGCTGTTTCCTGCCTCTTCGCCCCACCAAAGTTTAACCGCAACTTTTTCCTCCAAGAACTTATACAACAACTAACCATGATAGTTCAGGAATTTACAGGCTATCGGCTGTAACTCTGATGTGTTTCCATGTATATAGAACTCTACTGAGTAAAAAGCGAAGAGGACAAAATCTGTGTATGATGTCTTCTCTACTTACATATCTCTTTGGATTCTGATTGTTTTGCCACTTTTTACTTTCTGTTAACTTTAGGGCAAGTTACTATGAAGCTTTTATATATTCCTCTAGATAGGAATTCTATCATTTTAATTCAATGTCACTAAACAGTATCATTTGTATTTGGAACAGGCCACTGTCTGTGATGACAACTCATGGTTGATATTAACATAATGTGTTTGTTCATCAGGATGCAGACCATCAAAGGTAGTAGAAATATCAATATTCTCATCTTACAGTGATGGATTTATAGGCTTTCAGTGTCACACACAAAAATAGACTGCCAAACTTCAAATTGACATTATTTTATTTGTAAAGTTTTGCTCTAAATTTTAGAAATATAGCATCTGTTATCAGAGTAATTCATGACCAAAAACATGTTGACTATGGTTCATTAATAGTTCTGAAATTTTCTTTTTAAAACTATTATTGCTTTACGTTTTTTTCCTTTTTAAAAATTGCTTTTCTTTAAAAAAATATGATACCTACAGATGGTCAACATGTAAACAATAAGAAACTGTGGCTTGCTCAGCCCTCCACACTGAGTTACAGCTACATGGCCCCTTCTTTGAAGGCTTAGGCATCATTGTGGAAGAGGGGGTAAAAGACTGTAAGAGTTCGAGGTGGTAGATGAATACAAGGAAAATGTATTCTCTGGATACCACAGGGCAGTTACACATATGAACCCACAGTGCTATGGCATCATGCATAAGACCTGAGCAAAACCAAACCAGACAGGAGCCCAGCATGGATGGGGAAGGTGGGCAGGAAGCCCTAACCTTAGCTGAGGATCTATTGGCCATTGATAGATGCTGGCAGTGGGAGAGTTAATTTTTCTTACTGGTGTGTGGTTGATCAAACACACAGGGCATGGACCCATGCCCAAAAGCACTTGGGAAATATGGATAGAATCAATAGTCTTTCAAAAAACAAAAATAAATAAGTAAAATAAAAGGATAGATAATTATGGAAGACGTGAAACCTGGGGACAGATAGCTAAAGAGTGGGAAGGGGTCTGAATGTGATCCACTGTATGAAATTTTGAAGTCAATAAAAAGGTATTAAAAATAAAAGTAGATAATTTGTTATCTAATATGTATAATGATTGTTATTGATAGTTTAAGATTTTCAAAAATAGTTCAATTTTAATCAACTAGATGTTAAATTTTATTGTGTATTTAAAAAACTTCAAGTTGAGTGTGATCCACTCTATGAAATTTTGGGATCAATAAAAAGATTAAAAATAAAAATATACAATCTGTTATCTCATATATGTATGATTATTATTGAGGGTTTAAGATTTTCAAAAACAGTTAAATTTTAATCAACTAGATATTAAATTTTATTTAAAAAATTTCACGTTGAGGATGGAGTACATATTCCCAGAGTTTTGTAAGTATGTAGCTGTAAGGTTTTTTTTTTAACAAAAGTGAAAGAATGAAATTACAAAAGACAGTTATGGAGGTAACAGGCCAGAAGCTGAAAGCTTTAAAGAAATAAATTATTTTTATATCTCATTAATTAGATCCATTTTGTGTAAAAAATATCTTACCCAACTTTGGTGTTTGAATAAGGATTAATGAGAACTGAAGAGGTGTGTAGAATGCCTGCATAAGTTTTGACTTAGGGAAGAATTCTTGTGTTTTATCATGTGATTGGTTCTCTTGAAAAGATGCTCAGCACCTTGGGTACACATTTTAAAGTACTGCAGGCTCTCTGACTCCCCACATGCTGGCTTGGACTTTTTGCGTTGTGTCCAACACATCAAATTCATGCCTTCCCCATCTTCCTAGATGAATCTTTGATGACAAAGTAGATGGGTGCGCTGTCTGAGTTCTCTTATTGAGGAAGAGTTAGAAGCCATATGGCACAGTCTGCTTTCTTTTAGGTTTCTTGTTGGTTGGTCATTTTCTCTTCCAGCTTTTAATGAGCACAGTCCAAGATTCTACTCAGCAGTGAGCCACACTGAATTCCTGAGGTTCTGATCAAACCAAACCCTATTTATCATTAAAGAGATACAGTGCTACCATGGTCAGTGTATAGCCATAATCAAATCGTAGTTGAAAGACTCTCAAAATATAGTAAAAAATGTGCACCCAAATTATAAATCAGATATGTTGTGAATTCCAAGTTACAGTGATTTAAAAAAAATTCTTAAGGGAGGTTTTTTTTTGTTGTTTTTTACATGTGATATTAAGTGCTCCACTAAAATGAAATGTTAGAAGATCTTTGAGGAAGAGGGCATAAGAAAAGTCTCAAATTTTTAAAATATGTATTATAAATATAAAATCAAGGTTTTGGTAAACTTGGAACAAAGCATCTGAGCACAACTTAGAAAAAATTCATAACATTAATTGAAAGACATATTTGTTCTTTGACTTTAAGCCGTTTTTCTTCTGCCTTTAAATATTTATTGAAAAGGAAGATATTAACTGCTCAAACTTCCAAATGTCTTCTTGAACACTTGGGTTAGGCTACCTATGTGAAAAAGTGGTTTACTTAGTCCAGAGTGTTGGAGGTTTCAAAGCATGTTTCCAGCATCAGCTCGGCATCAGTGAGAGGACTTCACTGCATTGTCAGGAGTGTGCAAAAGGATGAGGAAACCAGGACTGTGTGCAACAGGACAAGATCATGTCCTGAAACAGGATAACTGAGAGGGATCAGGGGTATATTTCAAGTTTTCTTGCTAACACTCATAAAACCCTTGCTCATTGTTGGAAATTGTGACCCCAGTGGCCTACAGAGCTGCCCACTAGATCTCACTTAAGGATCAGGATCCATCAACTCCTATGTTGCCACACTGTCGTCCAAGTTTCCTATATACAAAACTTTTCCTAATAAAATTCAAATTTATCCAAATTTGACAATATATAATGTGCATAATATGCAGAAAAGGAAAATAAGTATTTGATAAATTTTCAGAAGTCAGAATTAATTTCAGTAGTGCTGCTTTATAGCTATTAGGTTTCCACTGTTACAGATT
>NW_008341041.1:243477-268272 GCF_000622305.1 Nannospalax galili | reverse complement strand
TTTCCACTGTTACAGATTTCAACTTATTTGTATTTAACCTATTTATCATCATAACTTTATTACAATATTTATCTCATAGGAAAAAATACCTTTTATATGTTAAACTATCTGCTAGTTCTAAAGGAGTATCTTAAGTTTCTTAATCTTTATTCTTGAAATTTGTTCAGGAATACAAGGAATGCTGGTGTGAACAAGGTAAGGTACGGTTGCATTTCTAAAAGCTTTAAGAGCAATGGAACCTGCTGTCTACCTCTGAATACTGAAGGAAATACATCCAGATTCTCAGGTAATATCATCTGAGCAAAGGGCTGCATGTGACCTGAAGAAGACCTTTATATGAGTCAGTTTTCATAACTGCAACAAATTCCTTAGGTCCTCATCTTACAAAGAGAAAAGGTTTCTTTTGGCTCATGGTTTAGGTGGTGCTAGTCTCATTAATTTTTGGCCTGTGCTGAGAAAACACATTGTGATGGTAGTGCATAGCCAAGCTATTTAACTTATGGTCAGGATTCTAAAAGGGAGAAACAGAGGCTGGGTCTCAATCTTCTTTGTGGGTTCACTACAAATAGTGAGAAAACGTCCATCTAGACCATAGCTCATAAAATTTCACACTGAGATGGAAGTCATGCCTTTAATACATTGTCTTTGGAGGACATTTAACATATACACTTATCAAACAACTTCACCAGGTAAACCATTTTTGATTCTTGGATGTTAATCAGAGCAAAGTTTCTTTTGTCTGTCACATGCTGACATACGTCATATTTGCCTGGTATATTTCTCATTATCTTAGCTCCTTATCTTTTCTAGTCCCCAAATCTTCCCTCTAATTAACACAAGATTTCAATCAACCTTATGGTCACTCAGTGACTAATCTGTTAATAATCCTCTTCTTGGAGACAATTTTTCTTTTCAGAGGCAGTTACCAAGTAGCGGTCCACAGATTTTGTGTAAAAAACCTCGGAGTCAGAAATGGTACAGACACAGAAATTCTAGGATCTTAGTCTTAGATTGTATGATATACATCTCCTCACCTTGTCATAGAACACAATGTCTCTATATCCAAATGGAGCGGCAAAGAGAGATAAGTGAATGACAGCATATAATCTATACTATGATTCGCATCTGAAGTGTTCCCCAAAAGGCATATGTGTTGCCGATGTGTTTCCCAACGTACTAATGTTCAGAGAGGCCAACTGCATTGTGAGACTGGTAGCATTAACAGCATTGCTGGTAGGTGGGTTCTGTGTGGAAGAAATAGTCCTGGGGTTGTGATGTGGATGTGTCTTGTCCTCTCCTCCTTCCTATTGTTCTCTGCTTGGCTATCATGAGGCTGAGCAATGTCTGCCTCATGCTATTTCCCCCATGATATTCATGCTCAGCAGTGGATTCAATCAACTATGATCTGAAGACTCAGAAAACATGAGATAGAATGAACCCTTCTTCCCTGAAGTTGCATATGCCAGGCACTCTATCACAGGGACTAACATTCTAAATCAATTTCAGTTCAGATTGTGCCAACAAATGAATTGAGAAACAACAAACACCTTTCAGTCTAAGCTTGTTAGATGTCACAATGACAAATGCTATTGGAATTATGAAAACATCTATGAGGAAATACAACTAAGTGAATGAATCTGTGGGTGTGGATTTCACATAGGGCACTCGGATGGGGTTTTCCTCTTTGTGATGCTCTTTAGAGCATACTAGTTTTATGCTCTCTCTACAGGCAAGGCCACCATGGTGTGAACTCAGTTTACAAGCATGAAAACATTCCATTTCACCACCAAATTATATACATGTGTATATTCATACAGGGTTATATCTGAGAGTGCTAAATGATGATAAATCCCTTTTGTAACATATGTTCTTACAAGTAAAATTAAGAAAAAGCACAGCTTTGTTGAAGCTTTTAATGTATGGTTAAATGGCAAAAATATCTGTTCACTTTTTTTCTTTAAATTTCCCTTTAAATAAGTGAATGTAAGAAAGAAAGAATATTTCTTTTGGCATTTTTTGAAAGAAATTTTTGCTATCTTTTGATGTTACCACAGTAAGAAATATACAGAGATCAACTGGAAGAGCCAAATCCATTTGGCCTCAAAGGATGAAGATGATTTGAAGCCATAAAATACAGGATTTGGTAAATAAGTAATAACAAAAAAGAATTTTCTTTGAAAACATTCAGTGGTTAGAAAATATCCATGTGCCTTTTTAAACTGCTTTGTAATGAGCATGAGACATATTTGAATAAAAAGCACTCCTTATCCCAACTTTGAAAATTTAGAGAGAAAAATGCAACTTGCTTATCATTATATATTTCAAGTGGAGTCTATGTCCCATGGAGAAATGTGATTTTCTCCATCAACTTCACTGACTCTCACAAAGGAATAAAAGCCACTAAGACCTCCATAAACAAATTACCTTATAGAAACACTATATTTTAAATTTTTATTTATTTTTTTTATTTTATGTGTATGAGTGTATTTCTAGCATATGCGTAAGGGCACCCATGTTGTGCCTGTGGAGGTCAGAAGAGAACTTTGAATTCCCTGGAACTGGAGTCACAGATGGTTGGTAGCTTCCATGTGGGTGCTGGGAATCAAACCCAAGTCCTCTGTAAGAGCAGTCTATGCTGTTAACCACTGAACCATCTCTCCAGTCCCCTAAAAACATTATATTTTTATCAGATAGGTTTTTTTCAATATTTAGATTTTTCTTTTAATTTTTGAGTAGACATTCTTTATAATCATATAAATAGGAAAAATAAAAATCAAAGATATGTTATAGTTGGTTATTCAATTCAATAATAAAAATACAGCAGAGTGGCTGACACATCTTGGTTAAGATTAAATTATTGAAGTATTGGGATTTTAAAAGTAATGATTTTGGACAATTAATAAATGTTTGAAAAAAAGAGGGTTCTTTTCAAGGTCAGATTTTCCTTTTATCAATCAAGAGTAAAATAACTTTTTTGTGTGTGTCATAACCTGTAGGAATGACTTTTATAAAAGGGACATAATGTGGAGTAGTGAGTTTTTTCTTCGTCCTTTTGAGGCAGGGTCTCCCTGTAGGCCCAGCTGACCTGGAACTTGCTATGTAGACCAGGCTGGCCTTGATCTCACAGAGATTTGTCTTGTTCTGCTTTCCCAGTGCTGGGATTAAAGGCCTGTGCCAGTCTTAGAACTAATAATTTTAAAATATTTTATTTATTATTTTTATTTTATGCGTATGCATGTATTGCCTGCATGTAGGTAAGTGCACCTATGTTGTGCAATGCCCACAGAGGATGGAAGAGGCTGTCGGATTCCCTGGAACTGGAGTTACAGACAGTTGTTAGCTGCCATGTGAGTGCTGGGATTTGTACCTGGGTCTTCTGCAAGAACAGTCAGTGTTCTTAACTGCTGAGCCATCTCTCCAGCCCCAGGACTAATGATTTTTAATTAACCTTCGAAAACTCACTAACCATGTGTTCTTGGGTCTTGTGATATAGGCACCTGACCTTGTTTTCTAGGTAACCTCAACTTGGTATGCCACCCAAAAAGATAAATGAATGAATGTGGGTACGCTTGAGAATTAATATATCACAAACCTGAAAGTCAGTGCAACCGTTTTCATCACACACAAGAAGACTGGGCAGGATGCTTGCCTTTGGGTGATTGAGATAGTCTAGAACAAGGGATGAAAAGGCAGGATGGTCTGTTAAGATGAGAGTGGGAACAAACTTTTACTTCCTCATGAAGCTGGAGAAACCATTTTGAATAAAATCATGAGTGGGGATTGACTCAGTGACACAGTTCCAGACACAGAGTTCCAGAGACAGTTCCATAAGCCCAGGGAAGCCGGTTCCAAGAGCCATCTGGGGGAACATGTGTCCTCTCAGTTTGGGCCCACTCTTAAAAACTAAATTTAAGAATTATGCTTTTTTGTTCAAGTAATTGTAATGTTGACGTAGTAACACTGCAATAACCCATGGTAACTACATGGTAAAATAACTACATGTTAAAACCCAAATGCTTAAGGTGTCACATTCTTTGGCTACAGAATATGGAGAAATCAATCCCAAATAACCAGGATTTTTTTCTCCCTGATGACTACTTTCATATTGCTAATAGGTGCTGGGGGGGGAACATCAACCTTCTTACCTAGCTCTGGACCCCCATGCTGCCATACTGATCTTTCAGGGAAGATGTGCCTACTGGCACAACAGTGGCATAAATGTTATGGATTAACTAGCTGTTTTCTTACTAAATTAGAATCCTTCTCCACAGCAGGGAATTTCATGCCTGGTACTGGAATCTTAGTCAAAATCCCATATGAGGGAGGTCATAGGCTCTAAAGTAAAACTTGGAAGTATTATTTTGGTAAATGTTTATGCTGTCAAATTGCCTTCTAAATGTTTATTACCATAGACATGAGCTTTCAACCTTGGTCAGAGAAGTGTCTATCTGCAGTGGGCAGCAGGCAGTGGAGGGATGCATAATAGTTCAAAGTGCTGAGAAAAAGTGACTGAGTACTCAGTCTTAAATGAGACAAGTATATCAATTCTTCCACCACCAACTCTCAGAGAACAGTGTGGAAGAAAATGTGGAAGGAATATAAGAACCAGAGCATGGGAGGAGTGCTGTAGATTGTTGACTTCTGAACACGGCTTGGCTATCACATTCATGAGCTCACGATGTCTGTGGTTTCTTCAACAAGACTTGTACAAGATCAAACCAATCAAAATTCTGATATTCATGGGGAATGTGCTCTCTAGGTCCGACTGCTTACTGAGTGGCCATTGGTAGTTGGTGGCTGCTGGGGAAAAGAGACTTATTATTTTCTGAGGGTAGTTTTCCATGCTACAGTAGATTGCCCACACCCATGCATATATGTACTATAGTAAACATAAGTGTTTAAAAGTGACTTTAGTTCTTAGATATTCTCAAAAATCTAATACAAGAAAGAAATAAAGCTAGGAGATAGAAATGTTGGGAAAGGAGTTGGAGGGGGAAATTGGGGTGATATCAGGTTTATTGTATCTATATATGAAATTCTCAAGAATATAGAAAAAATTATAAATTAAGCATTCTGAGCTTTTTTCAAGTCTGACAATGGGCATTTGACATTCCCACGGAGAGTGAGGTCAAATGTTGTTTCAACCCCTTCAATGTGATTTGGATTAACATGGAGCTTATCTTGATCTGGGAAGTAATTAACCCGTCTAGACTTAATGGTATTCACAGCACATTGAGACCAGAAGGCTGTTGATTTTTCAATAATACTTTTTGGTGTTGGTCAGTATAACCTGGTCAATACACTAGGAAAAATTTCCAAAGTCTCCAGAGAGGAGACTGAAAGCATCCTCTAGATGTTTGTCTTTCTTTTGCAAGTCTAGAGTTCTGTGCAGTTATACAAAGGCAAGCAACAGCTGAATGAAGGGGTTCTCATCACTAGGCTGAATGTCGTACCAGTGGTGACTGGAAATTCATTGGGGACCATGCCAATAGAAGAATGTATCAAGTCAATCTCAGATCACTTCCGGGGACAAAACAGGTATCAAGGGCATGTGCAGCTACTGTTGGAGATGAGGGTGTGTTACAGGTACAGAAACAAGGTCTTTAGGAAAAGCAGTGAAGGGTCCAGCCACCCCTGGAGTAAAAAAGAGTTTTTGCCAAAACCAAAGAGAACATCTGTTCTTCAGTCTTGCATAGCCAAGAAACACACACACACACACACACACACACACACAAATAGGAAGCTGGACACATGGTCTTTTGAGGTCTTTTCCAGGTTGCTTATGGGAATTCTAAGAAAATGGGTGGGTGGCTGGGCATGCGACCTAATCAGTTTTCCACTGTCTGAGCTCCTTATGATTTGACCACTCATTTTTCTGCTTCGGTGCTTTATTTTGATTGGTCAAGAAGCATGAAGTGGAAGCAAGCATGACTTTCCAACTTCTGTCTGTTCCTGCAGCTCTTCCTCTGAGACAGGCTTATCAGACATCTCTGTTAAATCTTAGAGCTAGTCTGCCCTCTGGCAAGGAACTGCAAAAGGCCCTGACTTCAGAGGTGGTTGTTAGGAGAGGAATCAGAGTGGGTCTTAATCAGCCTGGAAACCTACACATTTTATTTTAGTCAACCCTCTAGTTGTACCTTACTTTACTATAGATGTGCTGCCAGATGCTGCCATATATAAGAAGCTACTGTAGGATCAAAGTCTAAAACAAAGGCAGCTTGATACAGCTCAGTGGGTGGTTTTCAGTCGGTGATTTTAAATTCAACTCATCACCTTGTCTCTGCCACCTCCTCAAGTGACCCCTCAGCCAGGTGAAAGCATCTATGAATGGAACTGGTCCTAAGAAGATGATTTTAATTATGCTTAAAGTAATTATTCCTGCTTATCCACTGGCGATGCTGGGAGGCCCACTTCTCCCTCTCTAGGAGAGCAACTTGGATTCTGGCAGAAGCATCCCTGGGGGACGCCCGACTTCAAAACCACTCAATCAGTGTCTGCTTTTCACTCAGCTTCAAGACCAGTCCTCAAAATCTTCTTTCAACTGAAAGACTAATTCAAATTCCTTCTGCATTAAAACTATGGGATGGCTGGAAATAGTCTCAGAATTTCTTCTGTAAATTACCTCTGTAGCTGAGATTATTTTGTGGTCTCAGTAGTGACAAAGAAATGTAATAGTTCATCATTTCACTGAGCTCCAGGACATTTATTTTATTTCTCCACAGTGGAGGGATTCTTGCTCATGTACTTGGCATGCTAAGGATACCAAAAGTTCATGCTGGGTTGGCAGGTTAATACTGGGACATTTGTATGTTCTAATGCCTGTGGTTAATTTTACATTGCTTAGATTTTGAGAATAGTTAAGAATGCAGTCACTTTTGAACACTTGTGTGTAATAGTGAAATCTACTCAACAGTTTGGCCAGAAAATGAGCAATAATAATGCTGAAAAATTCGTCTAATTTTATGTAACCTCTCACAGCATTTTGTATGAGTTTTAACTGTTTTTTTTTTTTTTTAAATTGAAATACCGAAAATGAGGTACGTTTCAAGAATGCCCAAAAACTTAGAGGAAATTTTATAGCTCTCACATTTGAAAATTCCTTCCAATTTCTCAGTGAGTTAGTGATACTTCCTTGCCTTTATTTCTGGAAAAGTTACCTTTCAGATGCTCTTTTTTTTGTAGGATTTCTTCCAGTTCTAGTTGCCACTCTAAGTAATAAAAGAAACATTTCAGAGGGAAACCATGGAGAATGAGTCTTTAGTCATGAGTACCAGTATAATTTATTAAAGCTCTGATGTTCTGGGACTGAACGCTGCCTCACATATTTCACATGTAGAAGGTTCACAACCTTCTAGGCTCTGTTCCTTTAAGTCCCTGCAGGACTCCTCAGGCTCGCCTTGGAATTTTTCTGAATTTACCACTACAACTAGGTTACACAGAAACTGAGAGATTCTTGTTGGACACAAGATGGCAGTAGCATACCACCCATGTTTATGATTTCAACAGAGGGACTGTAGTTGCATAAATCACATTCAATGTATTTTCTGGTAAAATGTATTCTTTCTGGAAAGGGAGACAATAAGACCCTTTAAGAATTTGGTTAAAATCATAGTTTCTCTCTATCCACCCCAACTAACTTATCTATAAATTTTGGATACAGTTCTTCCACAGAGTTTCAAAACAAAGAACAAGATTAAGCTGTGAAGTGTGTTTTCCTAAGATCCACTTCTATCCTCCATTTAAAAGTAGTGAAAGAAGGAGCATCATAGTACAAAACATTCATCAATCCACTCTCAAGAAAAGCCTGAGGAAGTCGGGCCAACTATTTTAGAGTTCCATCTTATTTTGTAGTTTCTTGTGAAGAAGGATATATTTGAAATCTTGAAGCAATGCATTGCATGTTCCTAGCACTAAAAGTAGGTGAGGTTGATGGTTAATGTTCAACTAGGTTCAAGAGTATTCTTTGTTATTCATGGGATAGTCTAGTTTTATTTTAGAAAAGCTTGGAGCTTTAATTTTGCTGGGTTTCTGAGTTCAAAACACACAACTTTTCTCAAATTATGAAAGCAACACAACTTTAAAAATTGTTTTCTTTCATTGTTCTTAGTTTTAAAATGTAATATGATATAATATGAGCAGCTTGCTGTAACAATTCAATAACTTAGATGTACAAACTTATCTTCAGTTTCAAAAAAAGTATTTAAGAAAACAATATTTTTTACACAATAACATAAGGTTTCAATTAAAGTTTTATTATTTGGCTTAAAAACACTTTAGTAAAAATCCTGAGGAAAAAATCCTAACCCTGGCATAAGAACATATTAAGTTACAAGCATCCATGATTGGTTCATGAAAACTTGGAAATAAAAATACAGGGGAGGAGCACAGGATTATTCTAGAATCTTATTCGGAGTTGCAACTTCCAGGTTGGCAGGAGCTCCTGGGTGGTTTCCTTGAAGCAACGAGCTGCCTGAACGCAGGGTGGCAGAATGACTTTTTAAAAACTACTGATTTTAATATCCTCAAAATTTGGAAAATTTTCTAAAAAGTCCCACATACTAATAGCGAATGTTGAGCATTACATGCTCTCAAACTTTAAGGCACTATCATATATAATAAGGAAGAAAATGTATATTATGAGAAACCCGTTATAGAAGAATAAGCTAAGCATACCTTGGACCTCAGGATGACGGTGAACTAGTATGTTTCTTTGTTACTACTGGGACTGCAAAATTATCTCAGCTATAGTGAGAAGGGCAGATGTTATGAAGATATTTCCAGACATTCCATAATTTGTTGTGCATAATGAATTTTAGTTTATGTAAATAAAATTAAAAAAGTTTAAATAAGTATGTTTATTTTTAAAATATCTTTTGAGATTACTAGATAGTCTTTTAATAAATCCTTATAATTTAACAGAGAATTTTGGTTCGTTAGCAAGCTTTAATATTGGTTTTAAATGTCCAAATTTAGAAAGAGCACATCTAACAGGTATCAGTCTGGAAGACTTTTAGCTGAAATTTTATGCAGAGGTAAATTACATGTTAACATATTTTTTCACCTATAAATTAAATTTCCTAAATAAAACAAACATAATACCTCATTATAATAGAAAAGGGTGTGAAGGGCATATAGTTTCAAATTGTTGGCTTTTAAGAATTTGTAACCTACAGTTAATGTCAATTATTCAAGTGGGTATGACAGAAAATCGTTTACCTGGGTTTATCTGAAAGTGTTAAAGTAACAAAAGTTATTTGAGATCCTATCACTTACAAAATATTTACTCATTTAAAATTGTAAATGTCAGAAAATTAAGGTTAGGAGAATTGGAAAAAAACTGCCATTAAACAGCTGTCAAGAGTTCTTACTTTCTTTTCATAGTAAATGCTTATAAAAAGATGATTAGTAGTAAAATGTCTGTAGTAGACCAGCAGACTTAGCTAGCATCAACAGGGGAACATTTCTGATAAATGAAAAAAATGCTCTTAAGTTCTGAAGTGCAGGGAGGTGACATCCTTCAGGCCAGGAAATTCTACTGGAAGGACAGGAGACCCAGGGGGTGGGGACAAAATTCTCTCTATCAATCAAGGTAATCAGCATCCATGTAAGTCCGGTTTATGCAACTCCTGAAACACCTAGCTGGTAAGTTTCCTCTTTCTCTGGGGAGCCCAGTCCTTTGGCCTCCAGTGTCTTCAGAGGTTAGAGGCAGCAGGGGTACAGCTCCCACTCTCTTAACCTCAGCCTTGGGATACAGCCAGCATGGCAAAGAAAATCGGGGTGGGGGAGAGAGAGAGAGAGAAAGAGAGAGAGAGAGAGAGAGAGAGAGAGAGAGAGAGAGAGAGAGAGAGAGAGAGAGAAAGAGAAAGAGAGAGAATTCTGTCCTAGAGTCTGCTCAGTGCATTTGAGCTCCTCCGCCACCCTGTCAGACAAGCAGAGGAGGACTTTTGTCAACTCATCCTCTGCTTCTAAATTTGAATCTTAAAAATCAATATTGGAGCTGGAGAGATAGCTCAGTGGTTAACAACTCGAGGGCTACAGTTCAGTTGTTAGCACCCATGTCAGCTGGCTTACAACTGCACGTAACTCCAGCTCCCAGGGGATCTGATGCTCCTGGCCTCTGAGGTCACCTACATTCAAGTACACATACACACAGACATACAGACCTACACATAATTAAAAAGAAAATAAATCTTTAAAAATACCAATATTGAGGGTTGGAGAGATGGCTCAGTGGTTAAGAACACTGTTCTTGCTGAAGACCCAGATTCGAATCCCAGCATCCACCTGGGAGCTAACAATTGTCCATAACTCCAGTTCCAGGGGATCTGACAGCCTCTTTTGTCCTCTGTGGGCGTTGCACAACACGGGTGCACTTATGTGAAGGCAATACATGCATACACATTAAAAAAAATAATAAAAATACCAATATTGAAACTTGTTACAAAGCAAAGCTCACTGTTTAGAAGATTCACTAAAAGTCTATCTAGTAACTTACAAATAGAAGAAACATTTTAAAAATAGTCATTAACACTATTAACTTGCTTTATGATTAAATGTAGTCATTAACATACTTTTAATTTTCTTTTTGTGAGCTCCAAAACACTTGAAAAATAGGCTTTTTACAAAATATATTTTATTTGTGTCTGATGTATGTTGTGTGTATGTGATATGTGCGTAGTTCATGCACGTGAGAGTGTTGAGTGTGGCAGGGTGTGTGCCTAGGCATGTGCATGGGGAAGCCAGAGGAGGACGTAGGGTGTCTTTCTCTAGCCTTCTCTGTGTTACTACCTTGACCCAGGCTTTCATGCTGAACTTGAAGCTCACTGTTTCAGCCAGGCTGCCAGTGAGCTCTTGAGAGCTAACTGTCTTTACCCAAGGCTGGAGGAACAGACACACATGGCTATATCTGGCTGTTACATGGTTGCTGCGGATTCAAACTAAGGTCCTCATGCTTTCAGAGAAAGTGCTCTTATGCACTGAGCTATCTCCCCAGCGTCCACAATATATATTTTGTTTCTTTACCCTTAATATTGTTTTAAAGGCCCCAAAATAATTTCACTTCTATCCCAGAATTAACAGAAGTGGGGACAGGGGTGTTTTTAGCTAAGAAAGAGGATACCACATCATGGGGTTCCACTTGAATGAGAGAGTTTCATATTTCTCCAAATTCTTACTAGCTGCATGTAGCAGAACTCTTCATTTAATGTTAACCTTTGTTCACAAATACCTCCAAATCCCCGTGATAAGAGCAATGCCTATCTATACCTGTAGCTCCCCCATGCCTTCATAGAATTAAATGGTTTGTTTGATTCTATCAGTAATCAGATAAAGAAAAAGGAAGCATACTTTGAAAGATGGAGTTTGCTTCCACAATGCATACTTTATATTTGTAAAGATGTTTCTCTAGGTTAGACTTGGTTTTGCCTAAATTCATAGATACTTGCCACTGTTATGACTTTGGTAAGATAGGTAGAAATGGAAGAATGTACAGAATTCAGTTGCCACGGTGACCCTATGACAATGATTTTGATGGAAATCTGAGCAAACATGAGTCCAGGTAGCCATCAACATGCAAAACTGTGTGAGAAGCTATTCGTGTGGCGCTGCTGTGAGATGAAGCCATAGCCCGAGCGCTGTCATATCACGCACATGTAACTCTCCAGCCTGTTTTGTTTTTCCTGTTTTGCCTTCTACTTCTTCATGAAAGATATCCAAAAACTGATCTTCACTGGAAAACAAGGCTAAAGGCAAGCAGAAGATTGTTTTGGCAAAACATATTGAACTGATAAAAGACTAATTAGTATATTTGAGTTCAGGCCTTAGGACATTTTCTTCAAATGTTTTCATTTTTATTCATAATTTAAAGTATACTTCTCTTCTACTTTGAAATACATGCTTGTTTTGGAGGAAAATACTGGCAGTAAGTCAAGTAGTAAGTTATATATAAGTCATTTAAATAGTGTTTACCAAGAGTCACTGGTAACTGTTTTTGTCTTCTAGAGTTATAAAATCTAGCAAAGATAACTCATGGAGATGTCAAGCCTTAAACAGAGATGTTACCGTTTTAAACTGAATTAAACCGGAAGAGTGCATTTTTATCTCTTACTTGAGAGTTTTGGGTAGTATAAATGAAAACAAGACACCTCTAAAGTACTGCCTGCATCTTTATCTCCTAAGGTTCTGTGCTGTTAACCTTTATGGGTCTTTTATCCAATAACAGGCTGACATTAACTTACAGATTCAGCAAGAAACTAAGAACACTAGACTATAAGCCGATTCAAAGTCTCTGTTGTAGCCCAGAATCCCATGAGTGAATATTATCTTAAATAAAAGAAATAAGGTCATTTTTCTTTAAAAAGAATCTTCATGGCTCAGCAGTTAAGAATGCTTGCTGCTCTTGCAGAGGACCCGAGTTCATTTCCCAGGAGACATGCTGGGGCATTTACAACTGCCTGTAACGCCAGCTCCAAGACATCTGATGCCCTCTTCTAGCCTCCTTGGGTATTGCACTCAGTGGCATACATGGACACACAGCATACCCTTATTTTTTTTTAATTAATTTGCTTTGCTATTAGAATAAAATTATAGCATATTATATATTGACCTGCATGATAATAGAAAATGTCAAAACTTAATGTCTAGAAAAGACGTGCCAACTTTATACCTAGAGTTAGCAGGAAGGCTTGACACCATTTTCATCCACACTGTCTCCCCTCACGTACAAATGCTTTCCCATCAGCCACCTACTAGATATTTTACCAAAGAGAACTTCATTTATGTCAGATACACTAGGTCATGGTTTCTATACCATTAGCATTAATGACTATAGAGAAGGCTCTCAATGAATATATTTTCAGTTGCAGTTTTCCATACGAAGAGAAAAAATAGTTAACAGGTAGAAGTTGAATTCTATAAAAATAGTACACATATTTTGGACTTCACAACGGAACTTCTACCTTATAAAGATATTATGAATATAACATAAAGTGAATAAAATAAATAACATGTTACACAGCACATGGCATAATCTCAAAAAATTCCAGCTAGCATCTTCCTCCAAATCCCCTGTTCCAAAGTGGGTTATGGGTTATCTCACAGTAAGGCCACACTCACAGCTTCCACACAATTCTGTACGGAGATGGCCACATGGCTCATTTTTGCTCGGATTTCCATCAAAACCATTGTTATAATGCCACCATGGCAACTGAATTCCATTCCTTCTTTCAGTTTATTTTACCTATCTTACCAAAGTCATAGTGGCAAGTGTCTATGGATTTAGACAAAATCACATCTAATCTAGAGAAATTGTGGGGAATAAATAGAGGGAATGCAAAACACAGAAAGATTATGCAAGATAATATCCTGTTCTTTGGAAGCCCATGAAACTTCAGTACGGAGATATGTAAGTATGATGTTGGCACTTAATCCCAAAGTTTTAGATTTGTATGCCTTTTTATCATTTGCATAAATTATTATCTGACTAGATTTTGGGTGAGGCTTTGTTTCTGGCATTCCTTCTTTCCATGTCCTGGCATGGCCTTTCTTCATTGGAGAACAGGAGAAAGTCCACTCTCTGGTACATCTTCTCAGAATGATATCGGTCATATTGGATAGATGCCTCATTCTCTTACCTCCTATAACCTTAATTGCCTCTTTTATGGTCATCTCAAATACAATCACTAGGGTTTCTATGTGAAATTGAGGAAGCATGTGATGATTTGTTTCATAAAGTTCTCTGAGTCACCTTCACTGGAATCCAAAAACTTAAGTAGCATAGGAAATCAGTGCTAAGTTTTCTTTTATTGTTGGCCCAGGATGATAGCTATGAAAATCTGAAAGTAGTCAGTTCAGCTAGAATAGAAAGACACAGGTCTCAAGCACAACAGCCTCCAGTCAAAATGACTCTACAATTATATGACTGGTTTTAAAAGTTGAAAAGCAGTAAATTGTGATTAACTGGGTAGGTTGATGTGATTATATTTTATGACAGTGCTGAGTGCTATGTGGTATTCTTCTCCTTTCCTGCAGTGCCATTTAGACCAGCCCACTGATATGTGCCAAAGGTGAAGTCTATTCTCATTTCCCACATTGTTGCAAATCATAGAAACCAAGATCCTCTTCAGATTTCTTCATACATTTTCATAGTACTGTATAGAGTTTCTTAGTACTGTATAGAGTTTTCAAATGCAGTTTTTCCTTTTAGGAAAGGAAATATGTTTTATTTCTCATGTTTCTAATATCATCTAATATCATGATATATCTTTTGGCTCATTCTGTTTATTACCTAAACTATATTCCAGGATGCCTCTAGGAGGCCACTGAGTCGTATTTTAGTTTAGACAAGGTGCTCGATGTGTGCCATTATTGTTTAGGCAGAAGCATGTTATAAATATTTTATTTATTATTTTTATTTTATGAGTATGAGTGTACTGCCTGTATGTGTTTAAGTGCACCCTGTGTTGTGTAATATCTGCAGAGTTCAGGCTTTGGATTCTCCTAGAACTGGAGTTGTGCATAGTTGTTAGCCATCATGTGGGTGCTGGGAATCAAACCTGGGTCCTTTGTAAGAGCAGCCAATGCTCTTAATTACTGAGCCATCTCTCCAGGCCCAGAGAGATGTTTTATTGGATTTGAATTTTTTTCATCCCCTGTCCTTATTCATTTCAGATTTTCTCGTGTCCTTGATTTTGTGTTCTCTCTTAGTCATGCTGTCTAGTCTAGAATATTTTCCCTGAAGATCACTCCATTCTTTTCTAGATGAACTAGCTACTTTCTGACCATTACAGCTATCTTTCAAGGACAATGATTTATAATTCCCTAAGTGGCTGAATTCATTTTCTTCTTGATCTAATGTTGCCTTTCTTTCTGATGTTTCTTCTTATTTTTTCTGTTGTATATTGAATTACATTTAATTAGAGAAGTGGAACTGCCATAGAGATGAAACCATAGAGAGTTGTGGGAGCTGGTGAAGAAGCCCATGGAAGGATGTTACCACTGTGCTTGGCATTTAAGACTGAAGTTGCTTCAGGTCTGTAAGGTTGGTAGTTATGAAAAAAAGTCAGACATAAAGTAACAAAGAGAAAGAAGAAAATGAACAAGAAAAAAATGGGACTCCATGAGGAAAAGGTAGAGTTGGATTTGAGTCTCACTTCTAATCTTGGTGACATGTATGTTTTAACAGTGAACCTCACGTGTGAATGTAGCTACTGAAGGCCGAAGGAAAAGAACCAGCAAGATCTCAAAGAACCGTGGATCTGGATGTTGTCTGCACATCCCGAAGATGATCTGACAGGTCAATAACAATATATGCAAACTGGGGGAGTGCCGGTACTCTACAGTGACTTTCATGGTAACAGCCCCCCCCACCCCCTCTTCATTGGCATTATCCAAATCCCAGGTAGTATCTCTCTTGGGTCACTGTAACTCAGACATATATGAAAATGAAAATCTGGAAGATCTAATTTTAGTATAACTAAGTTGATATCATATGAAATTGTCATAATCTTTCCTTTGTCATCATTGTATTAATACACGAAGTCTTTTAATTTCCAAATAAAGCCAGAAAAGTTGTCTTTCAGTGGACTGACTGACCACACTGTCCCATTGGAGATCAGAGATCATTACAGCTTCTTGGAGTTTTGCTGGGAAAGATTTTTCTTTTCTTTTTTTTTAAAGTTTGGTATAAATACTGCTTTATAAATAATGTTTTTGAAAATTTGCTGTTCTTGGAGTTTCCCGTGAAGTTCCCCAAGATTTTATTATTATTGTTATTTTAATTTACAAATGAAGAAAGTAGAATTCAGAAAGGATCTAATGTGCTGTTGGTAGTGGTACATCCCAAAATTCATATCTTTTAACAATGAATCCCCGGTAACATTTTCAAAATTTAGTGCTTAATTGTGCACTAATGATATACTAATGGAAACATCAAACATATTTCTTCTTTCTTATGGTTTTGAAACCAAATGATATTGCTCATTGAATGAATTAAATGAAAGTTTCTGTGTTAATTCTTATGATTAAAGTCATATGAAATTGTCAACATTATTGAAAGAATTTCTAGACATTTGACATGAGTTTAGAATTCTAAACTAGTTTTGATTTTTAGCCTTCTCATTTTGAGGATTTGGCTCTATTTTGTGATCTCTAGTTCACTAACACTGGCTCTCTGTCTGTGTGCTTCAGATCCCTCTCTCACATGTCTATGTTGGAAAACTGAACGAGGCATCTCATTTTGCTTACTTAAAGGCCTTCTTAATCATTTTGAAGTATTAATGGGATTTATTGAGCAGAACTCTGAAAGAGGTGATCATATGCTTTTGGTTTGCCAAACTCTTTCCAAAACAAGTTTACTGTATGCAAATAAATGCTTTTAAATGTCAACACAGTTTCTTTTAATTAAATGGACTTTTTGGTTTTTTTGGTCAGAAAGATAAGGTTTCTTTGAATTAGTTAATAAATTAGTTTTCTTTCTACTTAGAAAGCAAACAACAGAATATCTTTCTAGTTCATAATTCATAATTGGAAGATGTTCAGCTGCCACTTTGATTATTATGTGGAAGACTAATCACTTTTAAATCTGTTCCTTATTGCAATGGGCCTATTATCCGAGCAAATACTTTAAAAGTTTTTTCATTATTATTGTAATTTTGTGTGTATGAGTGTATTGCCTGAATGTATATAAGTGCACCGGTATCATGTAATGCCCACGGAGGTCAGAAGAGGACACTGGATCTCCTAGAACTGGAGTTATGTGTGGTTGTTAGTGGCCGTGTGGATGCTGGGATTTGAACCTGGGTCCTCTGCAAGAGCAGTCAGTGCTCTTAAACACTAAGACAACTCTCTCACGCCCTGAGAAAATACTTTTGAGGTCTTTTCCCATGTCACCTAAGTCATGCCCTTGCCTTGGACCAGGGCACACAGTGTCACATGTCATCTGCAGATTCTCCAAAGCAGCTCAGAAACAGCAATCCCATCAAGGAATTTCAGGCAGATTTTTAGTAGAATGATGATTTTGTTCACCCTTAAATTTTACCTACAATCTGCACAGCACAGCTTTGTCATTGATTTTGGTTTTATGTATCTCAATTTTCCATACTTTTGACATTGCAGGAATTGAACATCTAGAAGCAATGTGAGCAGTTCATGAAACATGAAATAGGGATGGTGGAATCAATCAGTTTCCTACCAAATATAGCTGAGTAATAAGCCAGTGTTGGTAAAGTGGTCTTCTGGAATTTGTCCCTGAGAGAGTTCAGGACAGGATGCATACTTGTGAGTGCATTAGAGCGGTAACTCTCCTTTGTAACCACAGCAGCTTAGGCTGATTTTGTGAACTTTGATCTCCGTTGCATCATCACTTAATGCCAGGAAACTCACTCCACTCTCTTTGCTCTCACATGGATCATTTGTTTGTGTCCAGGTCCTTATTTTACTTTATTTTTAATTAATTAATTATTTGGTATTAAATTTTTATGTGTATGAGTGTTTTGCCTGCATGTATGTCAGTGCCCTGTGTTGTGCAAGAGTTACAGAGGCCGGAAGAGGGCAACAGATCTCTGTTACTGGAGTTAAGGGCATTTGCTAGCTGCCGTGTAGGTGCTGGGAACTGAATTCAGGTCCTCTGGAAGAGTAGCCAGTGCTCTTAATTGTTGAGCCATCTTCCAGCACATCAAGTCAGGATTTGATCAAAATTCTCTCCAAGCATGATTTAAAAAATTCAGTGTTCCTTTAAGCCAGATTGCTGCCATAAAGATGGAGTGGGTGTACTCCTGCAAAATGTAGTCAGAAACCCGGGCATTATTTATGAAAGATACATAAGGAGTCCACCAAAGGTGTAGAGAAGGAGCCAGACTGCTGAAGAAACTGCGGCCCCAAAGGCATGGTGGACAATTCCCTTCATTTTCTTTGCACTGCGTATATCTGAGGTTTGGAGTTAAAGAGTATCGGAAGTCTCAGAAATGTCAAAATACGATAAAATGAAAACTTATCACTTATAAATGAATTTAATGAGGTTGAAGGACAAAGAAATCAAAAAGCAAGAGTGCTTTTATATAACAAGAAAATTCCTGAAAAATATTTAAGAAAAAACTATATTCACAATAGCTCAAAAATAAGCTAAGTATGTTCTTGGGGTCCAATTCAGTGACAGAATGCCTAAATTACAAGTGGGGCCCTCATTTCAACCCTTAGCACCACATGCCTTTAAATCACAATGATACCAAAGAGTAAATTTCACTAAAGTGAAAGAGATGTCTAACAAAATTACAAAGTACTGATGGCAAAAGTTGTGGGTAAAAAAAGGCTGACAGAGGAGACAATCTACAAGCCTACAGAATGAGAACACTTACCTGAAGATTACTCTCTTGTAGAGGGGGTCAACATGTAGCATATATGACAGCTCAGAATCTCAAAGATGTAAATTAACTAAAGTAATTAAAATTTGATCCCTTTTCCTAACAGAAAATTCCCAGAATTCATACAAGTTATCAAATTGTATACGAATAGTTGTCTGACACTGATAATCATCATAGAAACTCGAAACCACAGTAAGATGCCATCTCATCACAGTTACAGTGGCTTCTATCAAATGCAAGAGATCTATACTTATGTGGATGTGGAGAAATGGAAGTGCTCATATACTCTATTGGGAATGTATATTTAGTAAAGCCCTTAATTAAAACAGTATTGGTGTTCTTCAATTACTAGCAAAAGAATTATCACATACTCTAGCAAACCTACTATGGAATATATGCCCAAAGCAATGTACGCTCTTAGATTTACTATAGTATTCTTTATGACTTTCTAGTTATGGAATTAACTCATGGATATTGATGGATGAATATATAAAGAAATATGAGTATATGAATACATAAAAAATATTTCCCCAATATACACAAGTGAATGATATTGAATGGAAAATTCTATTTTGTTATTTTCAGTTGTATAGATTGAACTGGTAACATGTTAAATGAAGCATTAAGAGGCAACTATCTCATATTTTTATCTCAAGGAGGCAGTGTAGACTATCAGTTCCTAGAGCCTGGAGAGGGTTTCATCAAGGATGTTTGGAAAGAAGATTTTAAATGGGTGCAAGGGTGTAGCTGAATAAGAGCGTCAACTCCTAACTCTCTACAAAACAGAAGATCGCTATGGATATCTGAGAAAATTGTATAGTCCAAAATGACCAGTATAGAGGATTCTGTATCTTTCCAATGAAAGCAATTGATAAATGATGGCAGTCTGATGTGATCATTAGATAGTGTATAAACAATCACACATTGTATAAAGAACCACATAAGCATGTATAATTACCATGTACCAATGAAAAATAAAAATGAAATAAAAATGAAATAAAAATAACTTTAGATTTAAAAATATAATTATAAAACTGAAAGATTTATTAGTGATTAATAATTGAAGCAGAAAAAGCTTGCAAGGTGAAAAAAAACATATCATTGAATAATTTGTCCAGTGAGATGGGCAGAAATAAATGAAACACATTGTAAAAATCTTAAGGATGCTATTGGTTCAAGTAGATGCAAATATATGCCCTATGAAAGCATTCAGAGAGCAACGGAAGAGAAAGAATCAGAACATATTCAAAGAATGTATGGCTTCAATAGACTCAGGACTGGAGATATTTATAGAGAGCCTGGATAATATAACAAACAAAAAACACTCAGAAATGGTATCCAAAAGAAAAAGGAATGTAATCAAAACATCAGTACAAAAAAAAAATGTATGACACGAAGTAAGACAGCAAGATGGAAAAAGGCAAGTGAACTACACAACAGTGTTGTTTTGCTTTTCATGATGACAGCAGTTGCCTGAGAGAATCAATAGGAGAAATGGTATATTCAGTTCAGTTTCAGAGGTTCTAGTCCATGGTCATGACAACCCATTGGGTTAGGCTTTGCTGGAGAGCAGATATAATGGGGCAGCACATGACAGAGAAAAGCTACTCACCTAATGACCAGGAATCTACAATGAAGAAAAAACAAAGAAAATGGAGCTCTACTTAAATTCTCCCACTAAACCCCACTTCTGAAGATTGAACTCTTACCACATGAATCCTTAGATAGCATGCCAGGATACAAACTACAGCAAAGGTTAGACATGATTAACAAAAGAGTAATATCTAATCTGTCCATGTCGACTACTACTTCAAATATGAAGTACTAATCTCTGTCAACAGACATGAGCTGCTGAATGGAGTAATCACAGTAAAGTTCCAACTACGTGCTCCTAAAATAGAGAAAAATTCAAAGTAATGATATGCGTAGCCTGAATACTTCATGACTAGTGTAACCAAAGGAGCAATGGTGGATTTTTTTTTTCTAACAGACAAGAATACAAATTTTAGTTAAAAGTTGCCACAGTACTAGAAGAATTAATAGCCTTTAAGGTGATTGAAGATGAACCTCACCTTGTGGTTGGTATTGGACTCTACTTCCCATTTCCCTGGTAGTGCTACATCTTCCATGTGGCTTGTGAACCTCGATTGCAAAAGGCTTTTCTCTCTTCCCTTTTCTTCCTTTCCTTCCTTCATGCAGCTGCTGGGATTTATAGCTTGCCTTTAAAACACTAATAAAGAAAGTTTTCCAGTTCTCTTTCAAGAAAGTTTTAAATTCTTTGACAAGACTAAGAACTCCAGATGAGGGAGCCCTGATTTCCTCAGTAAAAATGAGATATAAATAAACATTATGTAAGGATTAAAAGGCCAGAGAAGAGTTGCTCACCTAATGATCAGGAATCTGCAATGAAGAAAAAGCAAAGAAACTGGGACTATACTGTCCACAATTATAATGAACTCATCATTAGAGCATCTAAAATGTAACCCAAATATCGGGAATGAAGGAGAAAGATATTACACAATAACGCAGAATTCAACATCCCAAGTTCATTAAGGTCAGAACACTCAAGAAAAATATTAGTAAGTAAATAGTCAGCTTATGTAACACTATAGACCAAATTTAGACTTTATATTTCATCCAACAGTAACAGAATGTACATTTGTTCTTTATGGTCCAGAGAATTTGATCTGTTATAGTCACACTTTTAGTTTTGACTGAATGAATTCTTTAAAGTAGAAAACAAAAGTAAAATAATAAATAGCAAAAGTAAATAGACAGATAGACAAGAGATGGGTAGATGATAGACAGACAGATAGACAGCAAAATATCATCAAGTCACAACTTCATTCCACCTAGCAGAGGAAACCAAAGTGGCCTGGTTAAGAGAGAAAACCAGGAACACCATCAAATCAGTGGCTTCCAAACCTCTGGCAAAATCCATTAGGAAGTTGAGGTGCTCATCAGGAGTTCCCAATTGAACTTTTTCTCCATGAATGAGTTTCCTATAGCTGAATTTCTACCTTCCCATTGTAGGCATTTTTATATCATGAGATGAACAATAATAATCTTTGTTGGACATGCTTTACCTTCTATCTAGTCTCAAACATTTTATTTTTTAAAATTTTATTTATTTTTTTATTTTATGTGTATGAGTGTATTGCTTGCATGTAGATAGGTGCACCCATGTCATGCAAGGCCCATGTAGGTTAGAAGAGGGTATGGGATTCCCTGGAACTGGAGCTATGTATGGTTGTTAGCTACTGTGTGGGAGTTGGGAATCAAACCCAGGTCCCCTCTAAGAGCAGCCAATGCTCTTAACTGCTGAGCCATCTTTCCAGTTTTCAAACACATGTTTTTAACATTCATAGCTGCTTATTACTTTCCTTTTTCCCTGCCACAGAGTTAGGGAGCCAGCCTTCCCCAGGAAAAGGTGTTCTGGAAAATGCTTGAAAATAAACATGCTGCAGTCTCAGACCCGAGGGCCCTCCTCATTTCCACAATCTGCTTTCAGCAAGCTTAAACAGCACATGACAATTTACCAATATAATGTACATTACAACATTCTACACAAATGCACATAGATGTCTTCAAAGTAGATCACAATTTAGGTCAGTAAATGAGTTTTAAGAAATTTTAAATTATTAAAGTCATACCAAATATCTTTTTTGACCAAATTTATTAAAACTGGAAAGAAAACTGGAATTTCTTTTTTTAAAAAATCTGGAAATTATGCAACAAACTGTTAAATGAGTATTGAATCAAAGAAGAAAATAAAAAGGAAGTTACAAAATACTTTGAAACGAAAACAAGAACTCAATATATTAAAACTATGTGACAAATTAAAAGCAACACCAAGAGTGAAATTTACAGTAATAAACACATTAAGAAATGAACACGCTAAGTTCATATGTATGGAACTATAAAGGACAAAATTAACAGTATAGGAAAGTAAATGAATTTTAGGATATAAATTGATAAAACAGAAGACATGAAAATAATAGAAAAAAATAAACATAACCAATGGTTGGAAAGATAATCAAAATGGTCAAATCTTTAACCAGATTAAAGAAAGAAAAAACAAAGGAAGGGAAGATAAATAGATGAATGGAGAGACAGATTCAAATAAAAATCAGAGACCTTAGAACTGAAGCCACAGAAATTAAAAGCATCTTAGGGGACTATTATGAAATATATACCTACAAACTAACCCAGAGGAAGAAATGGACAATTTTAAAAATATAGAGCCTTCCCAGACTAAACTATGAAGAAGTGGAATGTCTGCAAGATCTTTAAGGGGGAATGGATGAATTAGTAACAAAAACCTCCCAACTGAGAAAAGTCCATGACCAGATGGCATTAATGATGGATTCAACCAAATATTTAAAGGAAAATTAACACCAATCCTTCTCAAATTATTTCAAAAAATATAGAGAAACACTTTGAAACTTATCTTATGAGGGTAACATTGCAGTAATAGCAAAACCAGACAAAGACACCACAGCACAGAAATTTTCCACTCCAATTTCATGTGAATATTGATTAAGTATCCTCAACAAAATATTAACAAATCTAACATTCCATTACAGGAATCATGCCCTATGCTCAAGATTTATTACTGGGATGCAAGTATGTTTCAACATCTGAAAATGGGTTAATGTAATAAACTACACTAACAAGATAAAGGAGAAAATAATCCAATCATCTCAATAAATTCAGTAAAAGTATTTGCTAATATTAAATGCTCCTTCTTGAGAAAGCAAAAAAAAAAAAACTATCAATAAAAAGGGAGCAGAAGAAACTACTGCAAAATAATAAAGCTCAAACACTAAAAGCCTAAATTTATCATCATACTTATCAGGGTAAAACTAAAATCTTTTCTTCTAAGATCAGGAAGGAGTCAAATATCCCAACAATGTCACCTCTGTGCAATATGAGATAAGAGAAGTGAAAGAACATGCAGTTAACACTATAGATCAGAATAAGGGCTACTCTTCAAAGTACAAAAGAAACCAATAAAAGCAAGCTAAAGCAATAATAACTAATAACCTTCATAAAAATGGGCCCAGAAAAGTAAGTCCTGTGAAAGACAATGAGTGGCAAAAACATGAGAACTATGTTAAACATCATTACTACAGGAATGTGAATGAAAATCAGGATAGCATCCTTATCAGGATGGCTAGTGTAAAAAAAAAAGATGAAATCTTAAAGTGGTTTTAATTTGCATTTCCCTAATTATTAGTGATGTTGAACATCTTTTAAGATGTTTCATAGCCATGTTTACTTCTTCTTTTGAGAACTCTCTGTTCAACTCCTTATCCCATCGTTTAACTGGGTTACTTCTTGTCTTGATTCTCTGTTTTTTGAGTTCGTTATATATTCTGGATCTTAAACCTCTGTCGGATGTGGTGCTGGTGAAGATTTTCTCCCATTCTGTGGGTTTTCTGTTTGCTTCCCTGGTTGCCTCAACTGTGAACCTAAAAATTTACAGCCAATTTTGAAAGAGATGCATCTTAGCTCAGAAAATTGTTATTGAATATGTCAATGCTGTTGTAATGAAATGCTTCTTCTAAGTATGTGGCTATTAAATAAATATTTAAAAAAATAAACACAGAAAAAAATAAAGGGAAGTTTTGTCATGATGGGACAGAATTTAGAACATGCGCACATTGTTGATGGAAATACAAACTTTATTAGTTGCTATGTAAAATAATACAGTAGTTATATAAAAATTAAAATAGGGTTACCACACGATAAAGTAGTCCTGTTTGTATTAAATATTGTTTTCTTGTTCTCAAAAGAACAATAGAACATCCATAGTGTTTAGTTTTACACTTAGTTTTTCTTGAAAAGAAAAGGAGCTTAGAAATTTGTCTCTTTTTTTCATGTCTGTATCTTTACATATCGAAGTAGCAGGAGCTATTCCACAAGACTCCAGTACCTTGTGCCCCTTTAAGGAAGTGATTGTGAGAACTGGGCTTCCTTTTTTTACTCCAATGAGCATTAATTGTTGCTCTTTATGATATGTAAATATTTGCTACATATTGCTATTCACATTAACTAAATGTTTTATTTTTTAAATAAAAGAAATAATTAAAAAATGATTTGGTCCTTAATAATTGGTGGATGTGAAAGACATTACCATTGAAATCTACCTGATGACTTTATATCCATGCTCAGATGCCAAGGAGCTCAGAAAGTAACTGACTGTGACTAGTAATAATCAGATATATAGAGATTAGAAACACATGTACATCATAGTGTCAATTGTATTAAAAATGAATTTTTCAGTATGAAACTGTATTTTAATAATGAAATGGAGATCTTTTTTAAAGTTTAAAACCTCATTTAATTTTATGTCTTATAGGGTTTATGCGGAGTACAATATTGTATAAGTGTAATAATTCAACTGTAAACCTAAAAATTTACAGCCAATTTTGAA
>NW_008341041.1:241435-242674 GCF_000622305.1 Nannospalax galili | reverse complement strand
TGTTCTCAAATTGATTTTTGCTATCTTTTAAGCAATGCCTTTGATTTTGTCTTAGTCACACTGCTAAATTTTTCTCTTTGGAAAAGCTTGATAGTCTCCAAGAGAAAATGCTGTCTGGGGCTCAAGAGACACTGGCTTATAAGCCTGGCTACTTACGGGGTAATGAGTTAATGCTGTTCTTGAGTTTGTCAAGGGAAAAATGTAAAGTCAACATATATCAATACTCGTACACTTCTTTTCATATGGGAATATTGGAGTGTCTTTGAGAACAACAGAATCTACTCAGCTCTGTTGTGATTAGCTTGAGAGGCTATGGAAACTCCACAGCCACCAAAGCCATCTCAAGCCAAAGGCTTTCAGGTACTTGTCTTCTGGATTTGAAGAATGAAATTCATGGATCACAGAGGGTGAGTTTTAGAAGAATTTTATTATAGGAAGCTTAGGAGAGAGAAAGAAGGAAGAACTCCTGTACAGCAGGAAGAATCCCTGTGGGTGGGATGCCATTAAGCCCCAGTGCCTTGGAGTTAGTAAGGCTTTAGTGGATAGAAGAATGGAGGGGGAAATGAGCTGGTGAGTCCAGTTCCCATTCCAGGTGTCCGGGTCCCTTGAGGTTCTGGTCCCATCCTCAGTATAGTTTCCAGAAACAGTGTACTCCTTTAGGGAAAAGAGATAAAGAAAAACCAGACTACCTTCCTGGCATCCCCAGTCTCTGGTATGGCGGAATCAGAGACATCTTTGATTTGGATACTTCTGGCATAGCGTTCATAATGCAAAGAGAAATGTACAGATGATAAAGAAAAACCAGACTACCTTCCTGGCATCCCCAGTCTCTGGTATGGCAGAATCAGAGACATCTTTGATTTGGATACTTCTGGCATAGCTTTCATAATGCAAAGAGAAATGCACAGGGGATGCCATTAAGCCCCAGTGCCTTGGAGTTAGTAAGGCTTTAGTGGATAGAGGAATGGAGGGGGAAATGAGCTGGTGAGTCCAGTTTCCATTCCAGGTGTCTGGGTCCCTTGAGGTTCTGGCCCATCCTCAGTATAGTTTCCAGAAACAGTGTACTCCTTTAGGGAAAAGAGATAAAGAAAAACCAGACTACCTTCCTGGCATCCCCAGTCTCTGGTATGGCGGAATCAGAGACATCTTTGATTTGGATACTTCTGGCATAGCGTTCATAATGCAAAGAGAAATGTACAGATAGGGTCAAAGATGTTTCCAGCTTTTAGCCAAGCAGGG
>NW_008341041.1:236516-241275 GCF_000622305.1 Nannospalax galili | reverse complement strand
CCCCAGTGTATATTGTCCATATTCCAACTGCCTAACTGCTAAGTCCATGCTATCTATATATTTTTGTTCTTTCTACATAGAATCCTTCATTTCAAAGGGTCAATTTCTACATTACTAAGAGTGTCTCAGCTTGGAGATGTGACTTATTAGTCTTCTTTTAAAAAATTTATATTTTATGTGTATGTGTGTATTGCCTGCATGTAGGTAAGTGCGCCCATGTCATGCAGTGCCCATGGAGGACACAAGAGGCTGCCAGATCCCCTGGAACTGGAGTTACAGGCAGTTGTTAGCTGCCATATGGGTGCTTGGATTCAAATCTGGGACTTCTGCAAGAACAGCCAGTGTTCTTAACTGTAGAGCCATCTCTCCAGCCCTTAGTCTTATTTTCTTTGTTTAAGTTGACCAATGTAAAATTAGGGGAGGGGAAACCACTAAATCCCTTAAAACTCAGATTGTCTCCAGGGAACACTGGATTTTCAGTTTCTGAATTCCCCTCTCCACTTGTGGAAAACTTTATCTCTTTCTATGAGTGTGTATACATCTGTGTAATCCTTTAAGTGTATGGATGTGATTCTTTATCTTTCAATAAAAACTCTCTGCTGGTCCAAGATTTTTCCTGCCTTTTAATTATTTATTTGGAAGAGAAAATGAATACAACCTTACCCTTAGACACGCCAACCATAGCAACAGCACTTATAAATGCATCATTGTATAAAGGGATATAGTGGTACTTTTGAATAAGAAGGAAAGTTATTTCAGAGAAATTAATGATTTGCTTGAGATTATAGAAATCAAGACCTAGACATAAATTCAGAACTTCTCTTCTGAAATTTCATTTTCTTGAAAAGTTGGTTAGAATACTAATGAAAATGGAAAAGAATGACTATGTTCTACATGATAAAAAGTTTGAAATTAATACCATCATATGATCTAATAAATGTCTAATGAATTCTTGATCAGTAACATATGGCTACAAATCTCAGTTTAGTATTGTTTTTCTTACAATAATAAAATTTAATGAACATCCCATTAATTTAGCATGTCAATGTATTTTTTTTTCGTAACTGTAAACTGATCTGAGTCTTCAACAGCAAGCTCCTTCCTCTTGAGTGAAAGGAATAAAATTTTGTTTTTTATGAATGGGAACTCACAGTTCACATTCTAATAATGGATACACTTGGGGGTTTGCTCATGATTTCAGCATCAATTTTCCTGATGCACAGTGCACATTAGCAAATTGGTTCCTCTGAGACAAATTATTTATTCCTCTCATTCTTAAAGGTCACTAAGAAATTCTGCTTGGAAGGAGACTCTGTACCAAGCGGTCCAGTGTAGAAAACACATAAAAAGGAAGTTTATTGAAGGTAGTGTTTACTTCTTTTATGTGATTTTTGAGAAATCAGATAAATACAATCAGTATTATGGAGAAATTTTATTTATTCTTTGCCCAGTCCATATACATCTTCAACTCTAGATGGTCATGTGATGGTAATAGTCCTTTTGGGAATGGATGGCAAGTAATTTTATTCAATCTCTCATTGAATTGTAGCACAGCTTATCAGCATAGACAAAAATTAAATTATGGCACATAGAAATTTTTCTTTCCTATATACATATATATGTATATATGTAATATCCAATTTGAGCTTACTTCCTTTGATATATAATTGTTGCTAATAATTTTTTTCTTGGCAATGATCTGTTCTCCCATGGGATGATATTATTCTAATTCACTTTTTATTTTGTGGATCAGATTTTAATAATTCTGTGGCACTTTTTAGATCCTGTAAATCTTCTTAGATATTGTAAATATTCTAGACATTACATTTAATGATGGGGGAATGCGATTGTCTAATTTTTAAGAGTAAAATATATTTAATGAGCAACATAAGAGAATTGCTTTTGATACCTTATTATGTCAGTTATCAGCTGTTGATGAAAAACAATTATCACTTTCTCTGCATCATATTCATTGAATTTAAATATATATGTTTGAAATACATTTACTATGTCTATAAATTACCATTGCCAGGCACCCATCTTTAGACTAAAGCTTGTTCTCTATTTGTGAAAATGAGAAATTCTTTAATAAGTAAGCATGGCCAAATACACATGGCTAGAGAGGACACAGAGCCTAGAGAAAACCCTATCTCTGTCACATCTCTAGACAAATGAAATTTCTTACCATATGCTAACTATGGATCCTTATGTTTGCAGACAAGCATGCCATGTACCACTCATCAAAAGCCTCTTTTTTGCAACATATGGAGGCTACTGCAGAATTCCAAAACTGGTCAGACACAGAGAATATATGTATGTGGGATGCCCAGTCCTAGGTGACACATCTACAGTGGAACCTCTACACCTAAGGTTCATGGAACATAGAAGAACAGGGGTTAAAGAGAAAACTAGTGCATCTCTCAACTCTCACCAGTGAAGCTTCCTTATACCACAGACTGCAAGACATGCAGAAGGCCACAGCTGGTCAAGTTTGAAAGAAGAAGAGGCTGCAGAGTGTGTATCCCTGGATAGGACTCCAATAATGAACTAACCTACCCACATCACACCTCATCCTACACTCCCATAGCCCCCATGCCAGATTTCATGCATTCTGTCATTTATATTAAAGCCTATGGAGTCAAGTTAGTGTACCCACATGTCCCTCAATGCAAGCTCATCCACTGGAGTCTAGTCAACCTATCTCCATCACACCCTTAAGGAATAGCGACTCTCCCTCACTGAGCTGTAATCAGCTGGCTAAAGCTGGGTTCTGTTGCCCACCTCCCCAGTTCTTTGCTGGGGTTTTGTCTGATTAAACTTTCATGGGTTTTGTGCATGCTGTCACTGTTTTTGTAGATTCAATGAGCTCCTTTCTCTTTACCTCACTGGATCCTTTTCATTTTCCTGGGTCCTGCAGTTACATCAGAATGTATACACACATATAAGGATCTGATGCTAACATTCACAAAGGAGGGAGAACATGTGTCATTTGTTTTTCTGAGTCTGTGTTACTTCACTTAGTATAAATTTCTAACTCCATCCATATACTTACAAACTTCATGATTTCATTTTTCTTTTCTGCTGAGTAGAACTCCATTGTGTAAATGTACCACATTTTCATTATCCACTTGCCAGTTGAGGGAAACTTAGGTTGCGTCCATTTCTCAGCTATTGTGGAAAAGAGAAGCAACAAACATGGATGTACAAATATCTCTGTAGTAGGATGAGTCCTTTGGGTATATGCTAAGAAGTGGGATGACTGGATCATATAGTAGATTCATTTTTAGTTTCTTAAAAGTTCTCCAAACTGCTTTCCATAGTTTGCAATCCCACCAGGAGTGATTGAGTGTTCCTCTTTCCCCATATCCTCACAACATTTGGTATCATTTGTTCTCTTGATCTTAGCCAGTCTGACTGGGGTAAGATGAAGTATTAAAGTGGTTTTACTTTGCCTTTCCCCAGTTACTAAGGATGTTGAACACTTTTTAAGGGGTTTCTTAGCCATCTTTATTTCTTCTTTTGAGAATTCTCTGTTCAGATTCTAACTGGGCCATTTATTTTCCTGATTTTTTTGCATTATTTATTGATTTTAGATATATTTTTTTTTGTCAGATGTGGAGCTAATGAAGATTTTCTCCTACTCTGTAGGGTTTCTCTTCATTTTCTTGGCTCTTTCTTTTGTTGTACAGAAGTTTTTTAGTTTAATGAGTTTCCCCTCTTTGATTTTTGGCCTCAATTCCTAAGCAACTGATGTTCCATTTAGAAAGTGCTTCCCTGCACCTATATCTTGTAGTGCACCGCCTATATTTTCTTGTAACGTTTTCAGAATTTCAGGTTTCACATTGAAGTCTTTGATTTATTTGTTGTTTACTTTTGTGCAAGGTAAAAGATAAGGGCCTGGTTTCATTCTTCTTTAGGTGTAGATCTCTTTTTATCCAGTACCATTCGTTGAAGATGATGTCTTCCCTCCAGTGTGTGTTCTTGGCACCTTTGTCAAATATCAGGTGTTTGAAATTGCATGCACTCATGTTTAAGTTTTCAATTATGTTCCATTGATCTGTGTGTTTGTTTTTACATTGATTTATGTGTCTGTTTTTGTGGCAGTACCATGCTCTTTTTATGAGTGTAATATAGTTTGATATCTGGCATGGTAACCCCATTAACATTGTACTCAGGATAAGCACGGCTCCTCTTGATAAACGTTGTAAGGCCATATTTTGGGTTTATCTGATTACACTGTACTAGCATTGGTAAGTAATTAATAAACCAGTATTGTATAATAGTGTTTTTGTTAGTGTGTTGCTTTACTTAGATTGAATTTAGATTTTTTTTTATGGAAGAAAGAATTTGTTTTGGCTTACAATTTCAGAGACGGAGTCCATAATGTCTGGGGAGGCAAAGCAACAGACCACTGGAACAGGTAGTTGAGAGATCACAGCTTCAACCACAAACATGAAGCAGAGAGAGTGAACTGGAGGTGAGGTCACACACTTCCTTAGCAAGCCCACACCTCCTAAAGACTCTGTGCCATCCTTAAACAGTGCTGGGGACGAAGTGTTCAATTACTGAAGCCTACAGACAGGCATTGCTAGTCAAAAAACCACCACATCTATTTATTTAACCTGAAGTATAGATCATAAAGAAAAGCAAGACAAACATATGAGTCTAAACTATTATCAAATTTCAGAGTAAGTCAAGAAATACCTAATTGTGACCAATATGATTTTCATTTTTAAAAATATAATTTTAATGTAAATAT
>NW_008341041.1:232868-236339 GCF_000622305.1 Nannospalax galili | reverse complement strand
GTATCTGAACCCCCTTTTCTAGCCCTCACCAAAAGTATTTTATATTTTCTGTACTCTAATATATATTTTATTATATATATATACATATATATGTATATATAAAGGCCTACACAGTCAGGTTTGTGGTGTGTGTCCCCAAATGACCTGTGGTGTGGGTTCATCCACTGGAGCTTTGTCAACCTACTAAGGGTCTCACTCTTTCATGAGACTTGGATCTCCCCTTCCCAGAAGTCATCAGTTGCCCACAGTTCCTCCGATAGGGCTGGGGTTTCTCACCCACTTCCCAATGTCAGCAATGCTGACATTGCTGTGAGTTCATATGAGTAACTGACCAGCTGTGTGGAAAACTGCTTCCTTGAGGCCATCCACCTCCTCTGGCTCTTACAATCTTTCTGCCCCCTCTTCTGCAATGATCTCTGATCCTTGGGAGGCATGAGTTTGATATACATGTTCTACTCGGGGATAAGCACTCTGCAGACTCTTATTCTCTGCATGTTGGCCAGTTGTGGTTCTCTGTGTTAATCACCATCTGTTCTATAGGGAACTTCTCTTCTGAGAGCTGGGAGACACATTAGTCCAGGAAAGCTGCTGGCCCTGAACTTAGATTTTTATAATGTCCTTTATGTTGGCCTTCTATCATAATATATGACAGATAAATTTTAGTTGATGAGTTCTAACTTTATTCATTATTCTATTCTTTTCTTCATTGGTTATGGGAGAAATAATTTATTCAAGTTATGCAACTGCAGAATATCCTCAAAATTGGAATTTGTGGCTCACTGAACTATGGTCTAGACATTTGTAAATTCCTAAATTCTGAACAGGCTGCATGTAATAAATTGCCAACTTGAACACTAATTTAGCTGAGCCATTGCATTTCACATTTCAATGTTGGATTCCATTTGATTATACTAAATGTTGGACGTAGAAGTACAATTCTAGTGTCTTCATTCCATGATCTCCTATGAGGTTGTACTGCTTGGATACAACCCAGAGAACTTTGAAGCCTGTCCAGCACTAAGAACCAACTCCTTGACTTCAAGCACTGTGTGCGTGCTTCTTTCCTGCTTCCCCCACAGTAAAAGAGAAAAACAAGAGAAAAACCAAGTGTTCAATAAGTCAAATTTGTTCAGTGTATTGGCTGTATCCTTGAAGCTATTTGGGCCATTTTGGTAACAGATTTAATTGTTAAAGGTCACTAAGAATACTTGGGAAGCTGCTGATTGAAAAGTATCCAAGGATGCATAACTGTCTCTAAGGAAATTTTGACAAAGTCTAATAATGTTATTTTTCTTTGAGATTAAATATGAAAATATAATTCAATGTATGATTCATTCATTCATTTTTTTCATTCAACAAAGATTCCTATTACATGTATAACTTTATTCTCAACATTGTACAAAAATAGTCAGGTGTTATTATCTCTCTTAGATGATTGTAATATAATTAAGATAAGCACACATTTAAATGTTGATATCAGTGCATAATAATAGCTTCCTCAATGTGTTAAAACCCAAAATATCATCAAATTATCAAAACTGATACTAATAGAAATTGAGTAGAAGTGAAAAAAATTGCTGGAGCCTGAGTTACTGAGTATAGGTTTTTTGAAACATATTTTGTTCATTATTTTCATCTATTTTATGTACATGAGTGTATTGCCTGCATGTATGTAAGTGCACCTATGTCATGCAATGCCTGTGGAGGTCAGAAGAGGGCATCAGATCCCCTGGAACTAGAGTTACGGGAGGTTGTTAGCTGCCTTGTGGGAGCTCGGAATGGAACCCAGGTCCTCAGGCAGTGTTCTTAAATGCTGAGCCATCTCTCCAGCCCCAAGTATAGGTTTCATAGAAAAGAAGTGACTAATTTTAATCCATATGAATCAAAAGTGAATTGTTAGAAAAAATATAAAGAAACAGAAAATGCTAATGAAGTAAATGAATTACTTGAGAGATAATGTACAAATGTTTTTTCCCAAGCATTGTGTACTGCTAGGAATTATGATTTGCATTTGTGAAAAAAGGATTAGCTACATACGGCACTAGACTTCCAGCTTTCCAATTTGCAAGATTAACCAGTGAAGGATGATTTCAAAGCAGTGTGAAAATTGCTACTATGTGGGGTCTGGGTATGGGTCTCTGATCTTCAGGCTTAGTGGTAAGCACCTTTACCTGCCCAGATATCTCTTCAACCCTTGAAACCTCAAAAAATTAAGCTCCTTCTTAAAGTGAAGACATTCTTATAAATATGCCCTCATATATCTGCCCAATTTTCAGTTATCTAACTCTCTGAAGTATGATTATAAGAAATTGTATTGTTTGGACTAATATAATGAGTATATAATTTTTAAAGTGATATTTGAATATCAATGTAGAATTCTTTCATTTATTGTGGTATTTATTTTCTTAATGTGTAATTCTTTTTCCATAGTAGAAGATGTAGATGCAGTGCATCTGATTTGGCTAGAATTCCTTTTTAACTTTTTCTTTTCACATTTTGTGGACACGCAATGCAACTTTACCAACTGAGGCAAAAGTTTGGCAATGCTTCCAATTAGAAGTTCAGAACCATGAGAGGATGTGTCACCACATCCATCAGATTTAGATCATGGCCCTAAATTATGTTTTTTCAAATTTTAAAAATCTTATCAATTAAAAAATACGGAAGAGCAGTTTGTTGATGCTCTTCTGTATTTTTTAATTGATGAAATGTTGCTGCTCTTTTCACAATAGCTAAGAGATGGAAGCCACTTAAGTGTCCCTCAACTGATGAGTGGATAATGAAAATGTGGTTCATTTATATGATGGAGTTTTACTCAGCAGTAAAGAAAGATGAAATCATGACAATTACAGGTAAATGGATGGAACTAGAAACTGTTATACTAAGTGAAGTAACACAGACTCAGAAAAAAAAATCAACATATGTTCTCCCTCATATGTGGATCCTAGAACCAGACTCTGATAAATAAGTATGCAACCAGGCATAACTACAGGAACCAGGATAATGGAAAGGAAACAGGGGGGTAAAGGAAAAGAAAGAACCTGAAAGAGAAGAACAGTGGGAAACAGGCCTTAATAAGGGAGATATGGATAAAAATTGGGTTAGTTTAAAGGAGGGGGCAGGGAAGGGTATACAAGAAACCCAGGGGATAAAGGGAAAGAGGGAGCTCAAGAGAGGTTCCATAGGAGAAAGGTATTATTAAGGAAGAAATGGGAAAAAATGTGGACACTTTAAATGAAGAAACCATGGTGGAAGAGTTAGCTAGTGAGAGAGATAAATATTGCCCAGCTAGTTTTAAAAATCCAGAGGGAACCATATTAGTCCAATAACCTACTGATAAATTATACATACAACTAGATCAAAGAATGTAATATATATCTAGACAGCGTTTATCTGAGAGCATTTAGTCTTTGCCAAAGATTTATCTACATGGTACATAGTAACTAAAAGTACAAGACTAGTGTAACTAAC
>NW_008341041.1:231759-232139 GCF_000622305.1 Nannospalax galili | reverse complement strand
TAGGCTGACTAGATTCACCAGATGGACAAGTAGTGGGGAATGGCTGGGGTGCCGACAACACAGCAGACAGTAGCAGGGATATCAAAGTATAAGGGCTCTAGTGGGGGGAGGGAGGCTATGGGAGGGTGCTAACTGGGAAGTAGGTGTAAAAATAAATAAATAAATTTTAAAAACTTTAAAAAAATATAATAATTCTTCAAACTATAAAAATTTGCTCCTTAATAATTAGTAGATGTGAAAAATATGAGCATTGGAATCTCCCTGATGACTTTATGTCCATGCTTAGATGCCAAGGAGCTCAGAAAGTAACCTACTGTGACTAGTAATAATCAGATATAGAGATTAGAAATGCATGTGAAAACGTCTCAATGTCAATTGCT
>NW_008341041.1:208165-231625 GCF_000622305.1 Nannospalax galili | reverse complement strand
AATTCAACTGTAAACCTAAAAATTTACAGCCAATTTTGAAAGAGATGCATCTTAGCTCTGGAAATTGTTATTGAATATGTCAATGCTGGTGTAATGAAATGCTTCTTCTAATTATATGGTTATTAAATAGATAATTTAAAAAACACAGAAAAAATTGCTGTTAGTGTTTTTTATTTATTGCTGTGCAACAAATTACTCCAAAGTTAGTAGTTTGAAACATCTTTGTTTTTCTCTCTAGTTAGGTATCTGGGTGTGGCTACTAGTCCTCTCCTTCAGGAACACTTACCAACTTCAATCAATGTGTTAGTTGGGGTTGTCCTCTCATCTGAAGGTTCTATTGGGGAAGGAATCAGGTTCTCAGCTGTGTTCATAGCTGGTGTCAGAGTTCTATTCCTTATGGGTTAAACTGACGAGCTTCATTTATTGTTAGATGGACCTAACATTGGCTTATAAAACCAGCAAGTGAAAGTATACTGGACTCTCATCTTACAGAAGAGACACCCATCCAATCTGCCCTATTATATATCATATGACTTCCTAGGGAAGTATAAAAATGTGTATGTGTGTGTATATGTGTGTGTGTGTGTGTGTGTGTGTATATGTGTGTGAAAGTATACCAAAAGACCAAAGAAATTGAGGAAGTGTAGAGTATTAGTTACTTTTCTATTGCTATGATTAAACACCATGATCAAGGGAACTTATAAAAGGAAGAGTTTATTTGAGCTTACAGTTCCAGTTCCAGAGGGTTAGAGTTCATAATGGAGGGGAAGGCATGGAGGCAGAAGTGGCTGGAGCAGAAAGCTGAGTGATCACATTTTCAAGCAGACACAGGAAACAAGGAACAACTGGAAACCTGGCAAAGCATAAGAACTCTCAAAGGCCGCCCTCTGACAGTGCTTCCCCTGGCATGGCCACACCTCTTAAAGCCTCCCAAAACAACCCAACCAACTTGAGGCCAACTGTCCACATACTTGAGGGTTTTGTGAGACATTCTCACTCAAACCACCAGAGGTAGAAAGGGAAGATTAAGGGAACATGAGAAGAGGAAAGGATTTTGTTGACGCTCTTGTCAGCTTAGAATTAAGAATTCCAGCACAATTAATGTTTGCTGTAAAGATTCCTGACACAGAGATAATATGTCTTTTACACAGAGGTATTTTATATTATAGTAAGAATGAATCACTGGCAGGGCCAAGTGTTAGTAACTGTGAGTGCTCAGTTGTGGATGAATCATCTGTATCAACCTCCCCCATCCATGCTCAGGGAACATCAAGAGGAGGACAGAAAGAAGGTATGAGCTAGCAGATGGGGAGGACTGTGGGATGCTGACTTCTGACCAAATGGCTTTTGCACACATCCAAGCAGCTGGGGTCACCTGCATAAGACCTGTGAAAGATCTAGTCAATCAAAATTCCAGCATGGATGGGGGAGAGGCCTGAGACCTCATCTTAGTGGAGGAGCTGTTAGCAGTTGATGACTGCTGAGGGGGAGAGAGTCACTGGTAGATTGTCCATGACCCATTGGATGGTCCCACATGCATGAACATGTGGTCAGTACTAATCGGCAGGCAGCTATTGGTAACAGCAACAAATAAAAGGAGGGTATGAACCTGGGAGGAGTCAGGGCAGTGGCTTTAAGGGAGTTGGAGGGAGGAAGGTGGTTGTGTAGGAATATGATCCAAACACATTGCACAAATGTATGAAAATTCAAGGAATAAATAAAAAATATTAAAAAGAAATAGTAGTGAACTATGTTGAAAGCCCAGGTCTTCATACCTGACTTTACTACTTGCCAAGGAATTTTGGTGCATCTTCCAAACAGGAAAAAACTTCTACTTATAATAAAAGCATCTTAACTTCCCTTGAAATATTTGTCACCTGGAATTTTTACCTTATTAGCAGTAATTCTATCTTGTGCACACCAGGAACCGCCCAATTGTTTACTTTTACTATTTTTACTGGTTTTTTTGTGAATTTCATATAATACATCTTAATCAAATTTAGACCCTCTCTCTGCTCTCCATAGCCACCCCACCAGATTTCAGGTATTCTTTCCTGTATGTTAAGACCTATATGTTCAAGCATTTCTATCCAGGTGTCCCTTGGTACAAATTCATCCACTGGAGTCTAGTCAGCCTACCTAGAATCACTGTCTTAAAGAAGATCTACTCCCCCTCATCCCACAGTAATCATTTGACAACAGTTCTTTGACTAGTGCTGGGGCCTGTTGCCAATTTATTCCCCCATTTCATGCTGGGTTTTTGCCTTATTGAATCAGCATGGGTCTTGTACACACTGTTATCATTGCTGCGAGTTCATATGAACAAGTTTCCAGTGGGAAAGCCTCTGCTTCCTTATGTTGTGGCTTCTGTGTGCATCACACTCTGTTCTATAGGAAGCTTCTTTGGTGAGAGTTGAGGTATGCATTAATATTCTCTCTACTCCCTGTTCCACTATGTTTCATGAGCCTTAGGTATAGAGATTCCACTGTAGATGTGTCATTTATAAATGGAACTGTCTCAGACATATATCTCTGTGTGCGACCAGTTGTAGAACTCTGTAATAGCCTCCATCTGTTGCAAAAAGAAAAGAAGCTTCATTGATTAGAAGTGTACAGTGCATTTGTCTGTAAATATAAGCACACATTTAGCATATGGCAAGAAATTCCATTTGTCCAGAGATGTGTCAGAGATAGGGTTTTCTCTAGAATTTATGTCCTCTCCAACTATGTGTGTTTGGCTATAATTACAGTGCCACATATCAGTTTCCTCCCATTGAGAGAGCTTTAAGTACAATTTGAGAGCTACTTATTACTGATTACCCCCTAGATAACAGTACCACTACTGCACCAATAGAGGTAGCATACTGTGCCAGCCATTGTGGTCATTAGGCCTTAGAGCTTGACTGGACCATTGATTGATTTTCTCCCTTAGGAGCTTTCACAGCATCCTCCAAAACTATGAGAGCTAGTATTCAGGGAGAAGGCTTGCAGGCCAGTTCCTGCTCCATTGCTCCAGGTCCTGTGTCCAAAGTACATCCTGTACAGAAGCCTTTCAGTTTAATGAGGTTTCACTTGTTGATTGCTGACCTTAATGCCTAAGCAACTGATGTCTGATTTAGAAAGTCCTTTCCTACACCTATATCTGGTAGGGTACTACCTATGTTTTCTTCTAGAAGTTTCAGACTTTCGGGTTTTATATTGAGATCTTTCATCCATCTGGAGATGACTTATGTGCAGGGTGAAAGATAAGGTTCCATTTTAATTCTTTTTAAAAATATTATTTTTATTTTGTGTGTATTGCCAGCATGTATGTAAGTGCACCCATGTCATGCAATGCTCTTGGAGGTCAGAAGAGGGTGCCAGATCCCCTGGAACTGGAGTTACAGAGCATGGAGTTAACTATCATGTGGGTTCTGGGGTTCAAACCAATCTTCTGCAGTAATAGCCAGTTCTCTTAACCACTGATCCATCTCTCTTGGCCCAATTTAATTCTTCTATAGGTGGAGATTAAGTTGTGCCAGCACCATTTGTTGAAATGCTGTCTTTCCTCTATTGTGTGTTCTTGGCACCTTTTTGGAAAATTAACAGAATTACACCCTATGATCTTAAGTAGGTTCATTAGTATCCTTTTGAGAAATAGTTTCAGAAGTCACCCAAGATTATGCTATCTTCTCTAAAAACACTTCATCAAAACTCTCCTCCTCACCCACACCCAAACTCTCAGGTGTGTTTTATTTTTTTCCATAGCACCTCTCCTTGTATTAACCCAAGTCCTTAAGGTCTATATATAAAATGTTGTTTGATAAACTCCAACTCTGATAATAGAAACCTTGCTTTCTTAAAAGTCAATTTACATCATTGTCCAAAAATCTCACATGTGTGGAAGATTGGACTGCATATTGAGTTCCACTTAATTTCTGATTCACATCGACTGTCTCTGAGAAGCCAGATTCAGCTTATTTTGAAGTTTCCCAAAGAAAAGAGGACTCTTCATGTTGTTGCAGGTAGCTGCACCGAGGCCTGCCTCTGGTTCTCCCACCACTCCTGACAAAGTGATTCCACCCAAATCCAAGTTGGTGAAGTTGGGGTTTATAAGAATTTCTTACAGCAGCATGGGTGATCATGAGTGTAGATGATTCCAAAGCAGCTGCATCATTGAAACGTACCCCCCTAATATGAGTGATGACTTGAAACCCACAGCCCTGGACTTTCACCCTCACTCAACCTCCCACCTCCTGTGTGCTGTAACGCCCACAAAGACCTTGTGCAGCTGTGGGGAGGATCGAAAGACAGACTCCGCAGTGACAGTTTAGTAACCCCCCTCTTTGGAATGAATTTGGCCAGTTCTATTACATTTCCCTAGAGTTAGTTATCACTGTATTATTATTTTGCTTATTTTGTTGCCATGACTACAGGGCCAGGGTATTCTGCAATACCCTGAGCCATAGAAATCTCTGTTCCATGTTGGCAATAGTCACATTAAGATAGGAGGAAACAGTTATACCAGAACATGTTTACTAGAAGTAAGAAACTGAGTTCAGTTTACCCAGGAAAGGAAGGCACTATGGACTACATAATAATGGAGATACTAAGACTTACAGGTCATTGTGGATCATTTCAACATCTTTTTCTCATGTTCCTTTTTTAAAAGATTTTATTTTTATTTTTATTTTCTCTCTCTCTCTTTCTCTCTTTCTCTCTTTCTCTCTCTCTCTCTCCCTCCTATATGTATGGGTGCCCATGGAAGCTGTAAAACAGTATTCGATCCTCTGAAGCCTCTGAGTTACAGATGGTTGTGAGCTGCCTGATACGGGTGCTGGGAACCAAAGTCAGAGTTCTCTGAAAGAGCAGCAAGCTCTCCAGCTGCTGACCCATCTCTCCAGCCCTTATGTTCCATTTTTGATATTAGCTAGAGCCTTAGCCTTAGTTGCAAAGGAAACTGTGAAATGTCACCTTTATTATGAGCTGCCACATTAATTAATTTTTTATAATTAAGAAAGTCGAGAAAAGAAATTGTGTCTGACTAGTACTCTGCTATAATGGCAAAATACTTCCATTTTCTACACTTTGGTTGATTTCAGTAAAACTAGGGAAAGAAGTTTTTAGGAACCCACACAGCAGACTGTATATTTAGTGTTCCTTTTTCTTATTCTTCTGTAATTGCTGACCTGACCCAGCCTCCCACAAACATGAGAATTCCATTACTGACATCTCTGTAAATGAGCTATCTTTGCTATAATAGCCCTGATAAAGGAAAGTCCATTTCAGTAAAAGTCAACTTAGATAATCATCTAAAATCATTTATATCTGGAATATTTGACTACATATTTTGCTTCAATTAATTTCTAGCTGCTTTTGCTAATGGGTTTTTATTACCCACTTGACATTTAATATCTTATGAAACTTGACCTGTAGTGATAGAAATAGAAATAGTTACACATGTATATCTGTGTTATCACATAAATCACTACATATGACTTATCTGAATTTTTACTGTAGTCTTCGTGTCAATTAATAAACATAGTGTCATTAAATTATGACTCACTATGAGCTCAGAAAATGAGTTAGTCCTAGACATCACCATTATTATTTTCTTTGTTTATGGGTAAATTTTTCATGCAACTTTTACTCCTCTCTTGTGCTTTCTTTTCAAGTGCCAATTTTCTCTGCAAAATGTGATCAATTCCTTTTATTGAAGCAATGCTTTGTAGTCATGGTTGTTCTGTGTTTCCTCAACACAGTATTGGTCTGGTGCAGAATGAGTAGTATTGGTAGTGCAGTAGTATTGGTCTGGTGCAGGAATGAGTCAGAGTGACTAATAAGCAGGATTTTCAGGATGTTACATGAGGCCTCAGGCTGGTCCCTTGCCACTCATTCTGAAGCAAAATTTTGTGTGTAATCTTGTTAAGATAGCCTCTCCCTTCTCAGAGACTTAACTCCATCCCTGAGCACCAAATGCCACCCCTGCCCATGAATGTCTTTATACTACTTGGCAGCCCTAACCATTGCAAGGACTAAAGATGTCTTGGATTTTGGTGATGGCTAAATTCTCTGTCAACATGACACACCTGAGAAGAAGGAGCCTTAATTGAGGAATTTCCTTTATCAGACTGGCCTGTGAGATATTTTCTTGATTGTAAGAGGACCCAGTCCACTATGGGTAGTGTCATCCCAGGACAGATGGGCCTAGGCTGTATAACAAGGTTGCTGAGCAAACCAAGGGAAGCAAGCCAGTAAGTAGTTTTCCTCCTTGGTCTCTCCTTCGGTTCCTGCCCCCAGGTTCCTTGCATTGAGTTCTTGCCTTGGCTTCCCTTAATGTTAGACTGTTCAATGCAAGATGAAATAAGCCCTTTCCTTCCAAGTTGCTTTTGCTTAGTGTTTTATCACATTAACAGAGAAACAAACCAGGGCAATGTGATGATTTGAATGAGGAACATTCCCCATAGGATCCAAGTATTTGAACACTTGGTCCCCATTTGGTGGTGCTGTTTGGGGAGGGTCATGGACCCTTCAGGAGGTGCAGCCATGCTGGAAGAAGCATGTTACTCTGAGCGGGATTTGAGAGCACATAGCTTTCCACTTCCAGTCTGTCTCTCTCTGCTTCCTGTGTCTGCTTGAAGATGTGAAACCCCAGTTTCTGCCTTTGCCAGCCTGCCCTACCATGATGAGCTCATCCTTCTGGAACCATAAGTGAAACAATTTGAACTCTTCCTTCTATACATTGCCTTGCTCATGGTGATTTATCACATAACAAAAGTAAGTAATTATGACAACTTTCAACTGAGAGTCCAAGGATATTGAAAGACAATCACATTCTAGTCTAATTAGTGTACTCCCTAGTCATCACATAAAGGGCATTTCTTCACCTGTCTGCACTCTCCTACCATACTCGGTACTTGCATTGTGTTTCTTCAACTCTCACCCCTTTCTCCATCCTTGAATCTGTATTTTGACTGAATAAATCATTCACCATCTTTGACTTTTAGGACACTGCCCTTCTACCTCCTTTGACTACCTAAAAGCTGAAACTTTTCTAAGGATCTAAGTACTGCTTGGCTTCTGGGTGACATTCGGTTCTTAAGTACTGAGATGTAAGTTTAGGTGCTCAGCATTTTCTGGGTCTTGTTTTTTTCCCCCCACAGGATCACTCCACACTGAGATCCACCTCTGCCTTCGTTGTTTCTATCATCAACTGACATCCCAGGTATTTCTTCTCAATTCCATAGATGTTTGGGAACAAATCTCTTAAGAACTTTTTTTCATGGTACTGACAGAATCTCAAGGGATTTCATCAAGTGCACACCTCATATTAAATTCCATCATAGTGTCTAGGATTCTTCATCTCCATGTGAATTTTACCCTACTTCATTTCAATTATAACTCTTAAAAGAGAAATGAGTACTCTATTACTTGACTATTTCAAATACCTTTAAAATTTGAAATGTAGGGATGGAGAGACGACTCAGTAGTTAAGAGCACTGGCTGCTCTTGCAGAGGACCCAGGTTCAATTCCCATCATTCCACATGGTGGCTAATAACCATCTGTAAATCCAGTTCCAGGGCATCTGACGCCTCTTCTGATCTCAGAGGGCATTACATGACAAAGGTGCACTTACATACATGTAGGAAATGTAGTCACACACATAAAATAAAAGTAATAAAATACAAAAAAGTTGAAATGCTGAATCATGCAGGCACACACACAAACACACACACACACATACACACACACACACACACACAAACACACACAGACATGGGGTTGGGAGAAGAAAAGCACAGCAATGTTTGCTTTTGCTTTATTTAACTGATATACAAACCAGTGTTTCCTCTTTGCTCTTGTGATCAGATCCACATTTGCTGCTGGAATGCAGGCAGGTTTCAGAGCCATTTTCAATGACTCAGTCCCTCACCCTTGATAACTCCCATTCTTCACTGACTTTTGTTCTGGATTTCTTAAGAGTCATGCAGAAAATATTTTTGTGTTCCAATTTAATAAAAATCAGGAGGAGAAACAAACAGAATGTTAACTGTCATGTAATATTTAATATAAAAAATAATTTGACTTCCTATTTTCCCCTTAGTATCTGTAAACTACTCTTAGAATGACTGTGAATTTGAGAGGCTTCATATAACACATAAGAAACTGAGAGATTCAAGAAAAAAATTGTAATAAGACAATTATATTTGATTTGGGAAACTTTAGCTTATAATTATGAGAACTCATGCCTTAAAAATTCCAACACTGGGGCTGGAGAGATGACTCAGCGGTTAAGAACACTAGCTGTTCTTGCAGAAGACCCAGGTTCAAATTCCAGCACCCATATGGCAGATAACAATTGTCTGTAACTCCAGTTCCAGGGGATCCAGTAGGCTGTTCTGTCCTCCATGGTCATTGCATGACACAGGTGCACTTACCTGCATGCAGGTAATACACACAGACACATAAATAAATAATAAAATATCTTTAAAAATTCCAAAGCCAATGATTTTCAAAATATTTTTAAAAGGTTTATTATTTATTTATCATGCATGTACTTGTTTGTATGTGTGTCTGGTGCATATAAATGAGTATATAGTTGTGTGTGTGTGTGTGTGTGTGTGTGTGTGTGCATTTGCATACACTTAGGGAGGCCAGAGCAAAGTATTGTTTTCCTCTCTTGTTTTCTGTCTTGAGAATTGATTTCTTAGTGAACCAGAAGCTCACAGTTTGGGATAGGCTGTCTAGGTAGTATGCTCTTAAGCTCTTGGGACTTGCCTGTCTCTACCCTCAAATGTTGGGGTTTAGAGCATGTGTGGCCATGCCTGGTTTTTACTTGGGTCACGGGTTTGAACTCAGGTCTTCATGTTTGCAGATCAAGTACTCTTACCTGCTGAGTCATCTCTCCAATCCCTGTTTTATTTTGAATTTAGAAATAACTGTACATATTTCAGAGATACAGTTTGATGTGTCAATATTTGTACACATATATAAGAATTAGATCACAGCAATTGGCATATTTAAGACCACAAATGTTATGTTTTGTTGTTTTACAATAGTAGGCTGACACTTTAGAGTGACTATAATTTTTTAACTTTTACAAAAACTTTATTGAGAATTTCATACATGCATATAAGGTGTTTTGATCAAATCCACATCCATTCCCTCCCTTCCAACACCTCCCATATTTCCACAACACTTTTTTCATTTTCTTTTCTGTACTCTCTCTTACCTCCTTTCTTTTTTTCTTTCTTTCTTTTTTCTTTCTTTCTTTCTTTCTTCCTGTCTTTCTTTCTTTATCTTTTTTTGAGTTCTTTGTATATTATGGCTATTAATCCTGTCAGATGTGTAGCTGGTAAAGATTTTCTTCCACTCAAAGAGTTTCCAATTCACTTCCTTGGTTATTTCTTTCACTGTACAGAAGTTTTTAAGGTTAATGAGGTCCTAGGTGTTGATTTGTTAACCTTAATGCCAGAGAAGGGGTTATCCAAATTGCCAATAGGGAATCAGGAAGCAGACTGCTCTGGCTTCTTCCATGCTGAACAGGGACACGGGGTGAGGCAATTGGAGTACCCTGTCAGTGGGTCTATCTAAAAGACTCCAAATTCGCATAACTCTTATGTCTAAGGGGAAAAGAAAGTCCTTTACTGGTGAATAGGAGATGTGAATGAGAAGTAAGAAGCAAGGCAAGAGTGCTTAGCATTATAAATTCTAGACAGGGAACTAGAAAAAAGTAAGAACAGGGCAATTTTCAAATGTTCAAATGACAGTCCACTGGAATTTCTTGACAAGGGCTTCCAAAATTGGGTTCTTCCTCATTATTCTTTTGTCTTCCAAGGCTGGACTCTAGAGTTATGGAGTCAGGATTTGCTTTCTTTTAGAACAATAGCTGATTGTCTCCCTTAGCTACAGGTGGGCACTACAGTATTGAAGACCAAGATCTGAAGTCTTACATCTGAGCAGCACTTTGTGGTTAGGAACAAAATCATCAATGAGAAGTAATTGCCTAAATAACTTTTTATATAGACTTAAGTCTAATGTCTGGGAAGTGTAATCCCTTGAAATCTTGAAGAAGGATACTGATGACTTTACTCTAGTTATACTTTCCTTTTGGGTGTTTAAGAATGTACAGTTGGCCCAAATAAATCAATTTATTTTTACACTTAAGGTCATTTGAGGATCTGTTCCCCAGGGTCACATGGGCTTGGGAGGAGCTCCTGGCTCCTTTCTTTTACGTTTCATCTATATGAAGATAAGTCAAAGGTCCTGCTCGGCCATGTCTGGCTTCACTTGGAAGCATGAATAAGATGTTTCCTCTAAGTTGACCCTCCTCTTTGTAGATTGGGCACTGGTTCAAGTCCATCTCGTGGGGTCTCCATGTCCTCCTTGAACAAGAGGACAGATGACCCATCACAGATACAGGACATTTTGAGAGATGTTCCATAGTCCCCTGGAACTTGGTCGACCTTGGAGGGCCAGGGGCAAAAACTGTTTTAAGTCCCTCTGACTACATTAGTATAGGTCTCAAACTATGGCTGTTGAACATCCAATAAGGTTAGTTCCACTAGCCTGATACTTTTAATTATCATGTGTTATATTGATAAGGCTTAGGTAAAGAACCAAATATTCTCAGATAAACATTGACTAGATTTATATTATGTTCCTTAAGCTAGTTGGATAAACTAGTTGGCTAAATATAGAATATGTGTATATTATTTTTGTCTCATCCTTTATATATAACAAACCTAAACAGACCTTCATTACTTGCTTAGGTATTCTCATTTTTTTATATTTTGAAAAATATCTCCATTCCCACATCCTTTTAACATCTTTTACATTCTCATTTTCTTTTTTAAAAAATAATCATGAGACATAATAGCATTAACAAATAAATTTTCCATCGGTTGTGAAACTTCTTTTCCTGGGGATGCTAAGCAATGCTTATTCCATTTTAAGTTTCCAGTATCAAGCAAATGTTTCATTAAAGTTTTACTGGGGAACCAATGAATTTATTGCGATTACTTACTGAGATAACTGAGGGGTTGGTGAGGTATATGTATGACCTGAGGGTATGCACACTGGATAGCCTTTACCTAGTATGGGTCATGCCTTCTCTTCCTAGCCTTCTACAGATTGTATACTTTAGTCCTCCCCAAATCCAGGAGGCCATGTGTTTTTAGGGTCAAATTACATATAGTTTGCTTGGAAGAATGGCTGGATACTCCAGTAAGGGTCCAGTGACACTGCTTGGCCCTCCTTTAATGAATAAGCACAACCGTCAATAAGCCCAATTTTGATGATGTTTAGCGATCAGGCTCAGCTGAAGTCGTGATGATGGTAATTAGTTCATGAAGAAGGGATTGCTGTATAGCATTGTCTTATTAAAAGGACCTGGAATTTTAAAGGATTTGGTGCTAAGAGCCACATATGAGGGAGAAAGCACATCATTTGTTTTTCTGAGTCTGTGTTACTTCACTTAGAATAACAGTTTCTAGATCCATGCATTTACCTACAAATTTTATTATTTCATTTTTCTTTACTGCTGAATAGAACTCCACTGTGCAAATATAACATGTTTTTGTTAACCACTCGTCATTTGAGGGGCACTTAAGTTGCTTCCATCTCTTAGCTATTGTGAAAAGAGCAGCAACAAAAATGGTTGTACAAGTGTCTTTACAATAGGGTGAGTCCTTTGGGTATATGCCAAGGAGTGGTATAACTGGGTCATATGGTAGGTTCATTTTTAGTTTTTTAAGAGTTCTCCACACTGTTTCCATAGAGGTTGCACTAGTTTGCAATCCCACCAGCAGTGAATGAGCATTCCCCTTTCTCCTCATCCTTGCCAGCATTTGGGATCATTTTCTCTTGATCCTAGCCAGCCTGATTTGAGTTAGATGATACCTTAGGGTGGTTTTAATTCACATTTCCCCAATTACTAACAATGTTGAACACTTTTTGAGATGTTTCTTAGCCATCTTTTTTTCGTCCTTTGAGAACTCTGTTTAGGTCTTTAGCCCATCTTTTAATTGGGTCACTTGATTTCTGGATTCTTTGTTTCTTGGGTTCTTTATATATTCTGGATGTTAAACCTCTGTCAGACGTGTCACTGGTGAAGATTTTTTTCCCCATTCTGTGGGTATTCCCTTTAATTTTTTTGTTGTTTCTTTTGCCATACAGAATCTTTTTAGTTTAATGAAGTACCACTCGTTTATTGCTTAATTCCGGAGCAATTTCTGTCTGATTTAGAACATCCTTTCCTACACCTAAATCTTGTAAGTTACTACCAATATTTTCTTCTAATAGTTTGAGGGTTTCCAGTTTCACATTGAGGTCTTTGATCCATTTGGATTTGACCTTTGTGGAAGGTGAAAATAAGGATCTAGTTTCATTCTTCCACAGGTGGAGATCCAGTTTTGCCAGTACCATTTGTTGAAGATGCTGTCTTTCCTCCACTGTGTGTTCTTGGCACCTTTGTCAAATATCAGGTGGCTGAAATTGCATGTTTGGATCTTCAATGATGTTCCATTGATCTATGTGTCTGTTTTTGTGCCAGTTCCATGATGTTTTTATGACTATATCTCTGTAGCATACTTTGAACTCTGGTATAGTAATCCCCCCCAGCATTGCTCTTGTGCTCAGGGTTACTTTGGCTGTCTGGGATCTTTTGTGCCTCCATATGAATTTAAGGATGGAGTTTTTAAATTCTGTGAAATATGTCATGGGGATTTTGATTGGGATTATATTGAATCTATATATCGCTTTTGATAGGATGGTCATTTTCAAAATACTAATTCTTCCAATCCATGAACATGGGAGGTCCTTCCATCTCTTGGTGTCTTCCTCAGTCTCTTTCTGTAATGATTTAAATTTTTCATTGTAGAGATCTTTGGTGTCTTTGATCATATTTATTTTAAGATATTTTTTTGCAGCCTTTGTGCATGGGAGCATTTCCCTGTATTCTTTCTCCAATTGCTTATTATCACTATACAGAAAAGCTACTGATTTTTGTAGATTGATTTTATAACCTGCCACTATACTGAAAGTATTGATCAGTTCTTGGAGTTTTCTGGTGGAACTTTTGGGATCTCTTAGGTATAGTATCATATCATTTTCAAAAAGTGATAGTTTGACCTCTTCTTTTCCTATTAGTACTCCATTAATTTCCTTTGCCTGTCTTACTGATATAGCAAGAGTTTCAAACACTATGTTGAAAAGGAGTGGAGATAGTGGACATCCTTGTCTAGCTCCTGATTTTGATAGGAATGATGCTTCCAGTTTTTCTCCATTTAGAATGACGTTGGCTGTGGGTTTGTTGTATATAGCTTTAATTATATTGAGGTATGTTCCTTCCAGTCCAATTCCCTCTAGGACTTTGAACATAAATGCATGCTGAATTTATCAAAAGCCTTTTCTGCATCTATTGAGATGACAATGTGGTTATTGTTTTTGAGTCCATTTATATGAGTCCATTGTTTAAGAGTGTGTTTATTGACTTGCATATATTGAACCATCCCTGCATCTCTAAGATCAAGCCTACTCGATCATGGTGAATTATGGTGCGCGCGCTGGGCGCCCTGGAGTGGTGTGCGCGGGCAGACCTGGAGAGTTGCGGTACGGGGATTGGTCCCCTGGTCTCAGCCGCGCCCTGGAAGAAGGCGGGTCTGGACTCGTGGGCTTCTCCATGTCTCTGTGGGTCTCTGCTGCTGGAGCGTTGTCCAGCTGTGTACCGCCTTAATTTCCCCCGTGCACTTTCCTCTTGATGCAAGATCCACTGGCCACTGGATCACACGGGAGAGCGCAAGGCGGCTGAAGCTGGCATCTGTGAGCCGGTGATGGAGGAATGCTGCCTCCAGAGAGGCTGGATCGCCAGTAAGACGCGGGACTCTGCTTAGTCCGTGTCACAGCTTTTATTAAGTTTAGCTTCAAGTGATCCAGCTCTCTATTATTGGGTCAGGTTAGTATGAGGGCTGGTCCGTCAGACAGATCAGGTGTCAGTGGATTCTTAGGTGGGTAGATCTGTTTGGCAGATTGGGTGCTAGGGAAGATGGGGATGGGGACAACCTGAGGAGGACCTTAGCAATCTTAGCTAAGGAGTTAAGCTAGTCTGGGTTAGAAAGCTAGTCCAGAGATCTGAAGCAGAGGAATTGGAGCCCACCTCAGGCCAAGGCTGGCAGGGGACAGATCATGTGATTTTTGTTTTTAAGTACATTTATGATTTATAACATATATTGACTTACAAATATTGAACCATCCCTGCATCTGTGGAGTAAAGTCAACTTGATCATGCTGGGTGATCTATTTAATGTGTGTCGGTCTGTGCTTTGCAAGTATTTTGTTGAGAATTTTGGCATCTGTTCATTAAGGATATGGGTCTATAATTTCCTTTTTTGGTTGTGTCTTTACCCAGTTTGAGTAGTAGACTGATGCTGGCTTCATAGGAGTTTGGGAGTTCTCCCTCTCTTTCTCTCATTTTGAATAATTTAAGTAGTATTGGTTGGAGGTCTTCTTTAAGTCTTTGTATTACTGTTTCAATTTCCTTATATGTTATGGGTCAGTTTATACTGTTGATCTCTTCTTGGTTTAACTTTGGTGATTCCCATTATTTCAGATATCCATCCATTTCTTTTAGACTTTCAGATTTAGTAGCATATGTGTCTTTAAAATATTCCCTTATATAGGTCTGGATATTTTGATTGTCTGTTGCGGTTTCCCCTTTCATCTCTGATTTTGTTGTTTGGATTTGCTCTTTCTTATTCTGGTTAACTGGCTAAGTGTCTGTCTATCTTGTTTAGCTTTTCAAAGAATCAGCTCTTGCATCCATTGATTCTGTGTATTGTTTTCTTTGTTTCTATTTCATTAATTTCTGCTCTGATTTTGTTATTTCTTTTCTTCTGCTGGGTTTGGATTTCATTTGTTCTTGCCTTTCCAGTGCCTTGAGTTGCAGTGTTAGGTCATTTATTTGGGCTCTTTCTAATTTTTTACTGTAGGCACTGAGAGCTATAAACTTCCCTCTTAGGATTGCTTTTAATGTGTCCCAGAGGTTGTGTTGTTTTGTATTGTCCTTTTCATTGAGTTTCAGGAATTCTTTTATTTATTTCTTTGTTTCTCCTTTGACCTACTTATTGTTTAGTAGTGTGTTGTTCAATCATCATGAGTTTGTGTAGTGATTAGGGCTTTGTCCAGTGTTGATTTTGAGCTTTATTGTTTTGTGGTCAGATAGAATGCATGGAATTATTTCGATATTTTTGTATTTGTTGAGATTTGTTTTGTGGGCCCAGTATATGGTCAATTTTTGGAAAAGTTCCATGGGGTGCTAAGTAGAAAGTGGATTCTTTGTGTTTGGGTGGAATAATTGAAAGATGTGTATTTGTTGCCATCATTTTGATTGCTGTTTGTGTTCACTGTGTAATTTTGTGTTTCCTTGATTATACCTTTGTTATTTTTCTTTCATTACCCCTAGGGTATAGTTGTTTCTCCCTCTGCTCTCTGTATTTCTTCAAGTATTCTTTGAAGGGCTGGTTTTGTGGACATGTATTCTTTCAGGCTGTTCGCGTCATGGAAGATTTTTCCCCTCTCAACTATAATAGATATTTTTGCTGGGTATCGTATTCTGGGCTGGCATCTATTGTCAGGTAGAACTGGAAATACCTTGGTCCATGCTCTTCTGGCTTTCATAGTTTGCATTAATAAGTCAGCTGTAATTCTGATGAGCTTTTCTTTGTATGTGACCTATTGTTTTTCTTTTGCTGCTTTCAATATTCTCTCTTTGTTCTCTACATGTAGTGTTTTTACTGTGATATGTCATGGGGAGTTTCTTTTCTGATCCTGTCTATTTGGTGTTCTCTATTTGGTGTTCTCTGTGCTTCCTGTATTTGTATGTGGATGTCTTTCCTTAATTTCAGGAAATTCTCTTCTACGATCCTGTTTAAGATCTCTTCAAAACCATTAACTTGAAATTCTTCTCCTTCCTCTGTTCCTATGATCCAGAGATTTGGTCTTTTCATGTTGTCCCACATCTCTTGCATATTCCATTCCTGTGTTTTTAAAAATATTCTGTATTTTTTGCTTAAGTGATTCAGTTCTTCAACTTTATCCTCCAGTGTTGATTTTCTGTTTTCCATTTCATTCATTCTAGTGGTGAGGCTTTCCCATGTTGTTTCAAGTTGGCTTATTGAGTTTTGCACTTTGTTCTTCATTTCTGCTTGAGTGTTCTTTAAAGTTTCTATCTCTTTTGTGAATTCATTCAGAAGTTTTTCCCTGTCTTCTTTTAGCTCTTTGATTTTTTTTTTGTTCTTTAAATTTGTTGAATTCCTTTATTATGTTTATGATAGTTCTTTTAAATTCAGTGTCCTGGGTTATCTCCAAGGGGTTCTTCTTCTAGAACTCTTCTACAGAATTGGTGGAGTTTGATGGGGACATAGTTTTTGGCTTTCCATTTTATTATTCTTTCATTGTGGTTTTGGCATGTGAATTTCTTTTGCTGTTTATGATTCTGATATGAGAATTAAGTTAAAGTATGCTTGTGTTTGTGTTATCTGCATGCCGAGATCCTTTCTTTATTGGTTATGTAAAGCTATTTGGTACAGGGTTCAGGTTCTCTCAGGTTTATTTGGAGGGAACTGATGGCTTCAGATCAGCTATTCAGGACTACACACAGAAATCCAATTCAGGTTCCAGTCAAGTACACTCAGCCTTCCTTCACCATGTGGAGGTAGGATCCTGATGCTCTCAAGCAGTCCCCTGGTTTCTCAACCCTATGCAGAGGGAGGCCTGAACTGGGCACTCTCTGGAGGTCTGCTGAGATCCGAGCCACTACACAGATGTCGGTCCAAACCCACCCTCTCAAGCTGTCTGCTACGATCTCAGCCTTAGCCTCCCAAAGCCAGATTTGCCCTGGGGCCTTGGGAGGAGGCTCACAAAATCTCAGGTAGGGGAATGGGTTTGGCAGAACCTCACCAACACGTGGAGGCAAGATCCTTAGGCTCTCAGGCAGTCCCTTGGGTTCTCAGGCCCTCTGCTAGATGCAGGTCAGAGGGAGGCCAGAACTAGGGACTCTCTGGCAGTCTGCTGAGATCTGTGCCACTACACCGATGGAAGTTGACTATTTTAAAATTTCCTATATTTTGCTTATATAATGTGAAATGTAAGTTTTACCTTTAAACATATTAAAAAAATTATTGAGAATTTCATACATGCATATAAGGTGTTTTGATCAAATCCATGCCTACTCTCTCCCCTCCAAGTCCTCCCATATCTCCCTATCTTTCTTTCTTTTTTAATTTTTTTTTCTTTTTTGATACTCTAACATTTCCCCCTCTGAAGAAGAGGTAAACCTAGAATCTTTTAGAGATTAGATAAGAGGTTCCAAATACTTTTTGACATTTTTGGCTTTTAGATCAGAGTGTGTTGCTAAGAGGCCCAAGGACATTTTGACTTTTAGCCAAGATACTGGTACTTTTCTTTGGAGTCTTTTTTACCCTAACTGCCTAGCCCATTCCTACCTCTTATTCTTATCACACCATCGTCTGAAGATGTTACCCAAATTGCTGATAGGGAATCAGGATGCAGACTGCTCTGGCTTCTTCCATGCTGAACAGGGGCACAGGGTGAGGCAACTGGGGTACCCCTTCAGTGGGTCTAAATAAAAGATTTCCAAATTGCATAGCTCTTATCACCAAGTGGGGGGCAGGATCCAGGTGCTCTCAGGTGGTCTCCTGAGTTCTTAGCCGTTATGCCAGAAGGAGGCCAGAACAGGCAGTCTGGTGGTCTCTAAACAAAGTTTTTTTTTAAATGATGTTTTATTTTTCTGAACTATGAATAGCATTTTCTGTGCTGCTGCTGAGCCTAGAATGAGAAGATACACTGCCTCAAATAACAATAGTGCATTGCATTAAATACCTCAGTGACATCACATTCTCATTAAGACAAATCACATTTCCTCTTCCTCTAAAACATGGAAAGATATATCATCTGTTGGAAGAAAGAATGATATTCAGATGTCTCTTATTCCAAAGATTGAAGAAATTTAATTGAATTTTTGTGTATTTCATACAAAGCATCTTAATTATATTTATGGCCCTCCCCTATCTGCATCCTCCCATAACTGCACCCTCCCTGAAGTTGGATTTCATGCATTCTATCATTTATGTTAAGGCCTATAGAGTCAAGTTAGTGTAGCCAGAGGTCCCTCAGTAAAATTTCATCCACTGGAGTATAGTTAGCTTATTTAGAGCCACTTCCTTAAAAATCAATTCTCTCTCACCCAACAGTAATCAACCCCAACAGTTCTTCAGTTAAGATTGGGGCCTGCTTCCCATTTTTGTCTGCCTGGGTTTGCATGGGTCTTGTGCATGCTGTCGCCACTGCTGTAGATGCATATGGTCCCTGCACCCTGGGTGGATGAAGTTTAATATAGGAGTCCTGTCTCAGGACTCTCACTCTGCAGACTCTTGTCTCTCTGCTTTGACCATTTGTGGCCTTTTGTTCATTGCCTTCTGTTGCATGAAGGAGCTTTGTTGATGAAAGTGGAGAGATGCATTAGTATTCTCTCTACCCCTTCTTCTACTAGGTTCCCTGAGCCTTATGTGCAGAGGTTTCATTGTAGATGTGCCATTTAGGGTTGGGCATTTCACAAACACTTATTCTCTGTGTGTGACCAGTTGTGAAACTCTGAAATAGTCTCTGTTGCAAAAGAAGCTTCTTTGATGAGTGGGACTGGCATATTTATAATTATAAGGATCCATATTTAGCATATAGTAAGAAATTGCATTTGTCTAGGGATGTGGCAACCTTAGGGTTTTCTGTAAGATCTATGACCTCTTCAGCCATGTGTATTTAGCTATGTTTGCAGTACCTCATATGAGTTCTCTCTTGGTCTTTAAGTCCAGGTAGGTAGATGTTGATTACTCCTAAGATAAAACTGCCACTACTGCACTATGTAGTTTGGTGTGCTCAAGATTTTTGAAAAATGAATATGCTAAGGCTCTAGTATGGTGCTGGTGATGTGGCTCCACGGAAGAACATGTGCTCAGTGCGTAGCATACACAAGCCCCTGGGATCAACTCTCAACACTGAAAACAAATGAACAGAATTCCAACATCCTGTTTTTCAGCTTGTCTGGGTTTGAGGACAGTGAAATGATGGGAGATGGTCTGAAGACCACAGTAAGATAAAAACCATAGATCTCTGTTCCAGTACCATCACTTACTAACTGGGTGCTTACTGGCCATTGTTTAAGTGGGCACAGGGTTGCCTGAGATACAAATGTGATTGTAAGTCATTTTTTTTAACATAGGAAACACTTTACAAATATCAGAACTCCACTAGTACAGGAAATGACTGGCCTCCTTGAAATTTTTGTGCCATTAGAAAGGCAACATTAACACAGACAAAACTGATAGGCATGGGGCTTAACAAGCCTGGAGAATTCCAGTCTAGTTGAAAAAAAGAGCTGCTCGAACATGCCATGACTATGGATACCTTGAGATGGACCCAGCCAAAAAGATGAGCCATCAGTACTTTCTATTATCATTTATTTATCCCTGTGTTTCACATAGGCATAAATTGTTTATGATTAAATTATTAAAGGTGAATTATTTAGTGACAGTATACTGGTATAAACTAGCCAAATATAGTTCCTTAGAACTTGAATTAATTTCAGGATAAGGAAACATCTCTGTGGAATAACAAAGCAGGCATTCCCAAATATTAAAAACAAAATCAACAAAAAAGCAAAAGCTGATTTGGGTGTCATTTAATTTCCTCTCGGGTCACCATGTGACAAATTCAAGCTCTTCTGGAAGGGGAGAAAGGAGTAAACATACTGTTATACTTAATGATTCTTGGTCCAAATTGACAAATGTTTTGGGTATCAATTCAAAACGATATGACTGCCAGCTATTGGCAATTGCACCTTGTGAAATGAGTTTAGTGGTCGGAAGGAGAAGTCCAAGTCTCACAGTTGAACTAAAAGTCAGACAATGTTTGTAAGGCAAAACAAACACTACCTTGGAATAACAAACTGTCTGGTATTCTTTGTCATCTTAAAAACACATCGGAATATTAAAAATATTTAATCTGGTATCAATTGTGTTGTTTGAAATGGTACCAATTCAATATTGACTAGAAATGGTGAATCAGTAACTATGCATTACTCCCCAGAAAAATTGATGTATATGTCATTTCAAACTGTCGAGTTTGCTCTCTAATATGATAGTGATTAACATAGATACTGGCACATAGCGAGTCTTCAGGGATGTTAGCTGTGGCAGTACCATCACTAAAGGCTGTTTTTCGGAACAGCTGTTGGAAAGGCTAGATGGGAGACAGTCACAGAAGTCTGCATGCTAACATAGCTCAGAGATTTGTTTTCCTCATCCAGCAGTAAGTTTTTGGTGCAAAAAAAAGTCTGTGAGAATCATTTCAAATACATAGAAAATGAATATTATCTGTGCCCTATTTTAAAAGTCAAATTGCACATTGTCTTACATAAGTGGAAGCTATTTGAGCAAAAAATTATATGTATGTGTCTGTGTGTGCACATGTGTATATGTGTGTGTATGCGTGTGTGTGTGAGAAAGAATAGAAAATAGGAAAACACACATACATGCATATATATGTGTATGTGTATATGCATATTTTTTCAATCACAGTTAAGAGATTGAAGTGGCTGGATCTGATAGAGCCAACACTTTACCTCCTTTCCTTCTCTTCCCTTCCTTCCCCTTTCCTGTCTCTTTTCTCATTTTCACTGATCCTCTCTCCCTCCCTCCCTCCCCCCTCCCTTCCTCTTTCTTTCCTTCTTTTTTCTTCTCCTTCCTTCCTTCCTTCCTTCCTTCCTTCCTTCCTTCCGTCTCTGTCTCTCTACCTCTTTCTCCTTTGTAGTAACAATAAAAGCACATCCTTTCCTCTACTGAATATTAGATATTATACAAAACTAAGTAAGTCACTGTGAAGCACCACTTTTGATGATGTGATAATTAAAGTTTATGAAATAGAAACCACATTTTGTGGAAAAGAAAACTATTTTATGATCATAAACAATGGCACTCAGTTGGAACATAGTCACAAAGAGCAGCAGCCTATTTTATGCATAATGATACTTGATCTTCAAACTGTTGTCAGTCTTATTCATGTAAAGAAGTGACGAATATGTTAATTTAATAGCAATGTACATACATATTGGTTTCTTGCATGAACCAGAGCTTGAGTGTTAGTTTCCTATGACTACTCTAAGAAAATAAATCAAAACTAGGTGTCTTAAACAACAGAAATTATTTCTTAATTCCAAAAACCAGGAGTCCAAACAGTTGGGCTGGCTCCATTTGGGAACCTCTATGGATAATCTGTTCTGTGATGCTCTCCTGGATTTGGTGATTTCCAGCAAAGCTTGCCATTCCTTGATTGGTAGATGCAGTCCTCCAATCCCTGCTGATATCTCCACATAAAGTTCTGGTCTGGTTTCTTATTTTAATAGGGTTATACTTTCATAAGGGTACTAGCCATACTAGAAGAAGAACCTAATCTTTTTCAGTATGACTCTACTTTAACCAAGCATATACAGAATGATCTGTTTCTATAAAAGGTCATTTTCTGAGGTACTAGGAATTTGTCTGATATGTATGCATATGTATATTTTTATGTCTATATATGTATACATATATATGTATGAATGACTGCATGTAGACAACCTAGGGCACAATTAAACTTATACAAGTTGTGGTGATCTGATTATGATTGTGCTTTCTGATGCACTTTTTCATCCCTGTGTTTGTCTTCTTTATATAATGGAGAAAAAGAAAGGTGACATTTGTAGATACATGTCATGAGAACTTTGAAGCATAAACATATGTCTTCACAGATCTGGGTGTTCAAGTAAACAGAGTAGGAACTCAGCATGGTACAAATGATGCATAGAAAGAAACTAAGTGATTGTCATAGTCTCTGGGATACCACATTCACGATGCTCACCCCAGACAAGCATGGAGGCCCAGAATGGAGTTGGGAGATTCATTGTAGAGTGAATACCCTTTAATAAAGTCAGAAATCCATGTAGTATGACATGCCCTCCTCACTGAAGAAAAAGATATATAAAACTCTGTAGCAAATTACATTGAGGATGTGAAAAATTCTGAAAGCAGGGAACATATATACCTACCCCAAACATAAATATTAAAAGCCTTGACAAAAGTCATAAGACTGACAGAAAATCAAATGAGAGGTAAGCAGCCAGGTCAGGCTATCCATTCACTGGGGAAAGAGATGTGGAACAGGAATTCAAATACTCGTCCATGTAACAGCCAAAAAGCAGGTCAAAAAGGGAACACAGGCAAAGGAAACAAGATTAAGCAGGAAACAGATCCACCTAGAATAAGCTTGAGAACTGGCCTAGTGGGTTCACATACTGTGACAAAAACTCCAAAGACCCAGAGACTTTTTGGCATGCTTAAGTCAGAGATGGGAGAGATAGAGGACATGGAATCTGGTCCAATACTGCAGTGTCCTTCCCATAGTTTACATGAGTAACATAGGTTGGTTTGAATGAATTCATTAGGATTCTCAGAGAGGTTGGAAACAATCTCTTTTCTCTAAGAGGAAAAGAGGGGAAGGGTTATTTGCTTTTCTTCTCATAGTCTTTGGGCAGGCAAAACAAAGATCTGTTTATAGTAAACTATGTGTGCATGTCTTTGATCTTAAGCTTCCACCAAACAAGGGTAGACTAAAATAAGCAGCTACATTTTTCTATGCAGTGTGTGATAGTGGCCCTTCCTCCTTGCTTACAGATTAATTGCAGTTGGATAATACAACAAACTGGAAGGAGGTGGGGGGAGCTCATTCTATCTCCAAGGCTCTTTGATACTCCACCTGTGCCATCTTACATGGACATCTTCTTCACACATGGGGCACATAAACCACAGAGAGGCTCTTCGTTCAAAGCCACTTAACAATTAGGAATGCCTAAAAATCTTAGTTAGACTTATGAACAATACAATCTACTACCTCCTTCATTCAAGGAACATGTGAAAATTCCAGAGAAAGTGTAAGTTTAAGAAAATTCATGCATCAGTTATTGTGAATAATGAGTAACTGAGCACCAATGAGAATGGCTGAGCAAGTATCTCCGTGGTGGAATTTAGAATGCCTTGGGAATATTCCCAGGAGTGGTAGAGGTGGATCACATGGTAAATCTTTTTCCAGCTATTTGAGGATGCTTCATGCTGATTCCTTGAGTGGTTGCAACAGTTTGTATTTCCACCAATAGTAAATATTTCAGTTTCCCCACATCCATATCAGCATTTGTTATTTTTAAAAATATTTATTTTTATTTTTTAAGTGTAAGACTCTTGTGCCTACATACATGTAAGTATGCCGTAACCCTACCTGGTACATTCAGAGGTCACAAAAAAAGCATTGTATTTCCTGGAATTGGAGTTAGGTCCTCTGCAAGACCAGTAAGTATTCTTTTTTTAAATAATTTAATT
>NW_008341041.1:178875-208150 GCF_000622305.1 Nannospalax galili | reverse complement strand
TATGTGCATGTGTGCATTGCTGGCATGTAGGTAAGTGCACCCATGTCATACAATGCCCGCAGAGGTCAGAAGAGGCTGTCAGATCCCCTGGGACTGGAGTTATGGACAGTTGTTAACCACCGTGTGGGTGCTGGGATTCAAACTGGGGTCTTCTGCAAAAACAATGAATGCTCTTAACCACTGAGCCATCTCTCCACCCTCTAATTTAATTTTTTTATTGAGCTTCTGTATTCTCATACAGCAGTTCTCAATCAAACCCAGAACCCCTCCCCCATCAATGCCACCCCACACCAGTACACATGGTAAGTCCTATCTAGTCAAGCATTTGCACCCAGATGCTGTTCAGTGCAAATTTGTCAACTGGAGTCCAGTCAGTCCACTCAGAAATCATGGGCAAGGCATACTCTTTCCCCACCTAGCAGTAACCAGCCTCCAGCAGCTCTCAGTCTAGGACTGGCCTGCCATCCACCTCTCTTGGCCCTGTTCAGTTGAGTTGGCATGGGTCCTGTGCTCAATGCCACCATTGTCACAAGTTCACATGTGCAAGCTTCCAGTGGCCTGAAAGCCTCTGTTTCCCTGTGTTCATGAACCAGTCCTGGCTCTTACAATCTTTCTGCCCCCTATTCCACAATGGTCCCTGAGCCGTGGGTGGATGAAGCTCAATATAGGAGTCCTATCCAGGGACACACTCTGCAGCCTTTATTCTCAAAACTTTGGCAGTTGTGGCCTTCTGTGTGAATTGCCCTCTGTTGTATATAAAGCTTCACTGGTGAAAGTTGAAGGATACATTAGCTTTCTCTTTACCTCTTGTTCTGCTATGTTCCATGAGCCTCAGTTGTAGCAGTTCAACTGTAGATGTGTCACCTAGTACTGGGCATCTCTCAGACGTATATTCTCTTGACCAGTTGTGCAGTTCTGCAGTAGCCTCCATCTGTTTCATAAAGAAGTTTGATGAGTGGTGTATGGTATGTTTGTCAGTAAATATGAGTCAATATTTAGCTTATAGTGAGAAATTTCATTTGCCTAGAGATATGAAAGAGATAGGGTTTTGTCTAGGATCTATGTCCTCTACTGCCACGTGTACTGGACTGAGTTTACAGTGCTACCCAAGAGTTCACTCCTACCAAGGAGGCTTCAAGTCCAGTTAGAAAGCTGTTGATTGTCCCCCAGATAACACTGCAACTACAGTAGCAATAGAGATAGTTTGCCATGCCAGTCCTTATGGTTATTAGGATTTAGAGCTGGGTTGAACCACTGTTTGTTTTTTTCCCTTCGAGTTCGCACATTATCATCTAGCATTATGATAGCCAAAATTCAGTTAGAAGGCTTCCAGGTCAATTCCTGCTTGAAGAACTGTATCCAAAGTATTTCCTATCTTCAGCAGAAGACCAGTAAGTATTCTTAACCACTGAGACATCTCTTCAGCTCTGTCTCTTCCACTCTGTCATTTTTTTTTTTTAAATCTTACCCATTCTGACTGGGTAAGGTTAAATTTCAAAATATTTTTAATTTGTATTTCCCTGATGGCTGAGGTTGTTGAACATTAAAAGCTATAACAATTAGCTAAGGCCTCAGGGAATATTCCTTTCCAAAGCATGGATGATGGCTTCCCCATAGCTGCACGAAATAGTGGAAGAGGCCCTTCCCTAGTCTTCCCCAGCATATATACTCTGGTCCCTCAGCCCAGGTCTCCTGTAATTATAGCTCAAACACTAATCACATGTTGGGAGGTATGGCTGGACACTTGTAACTCTCCCTGACCCTCCTTACATGGGGCATGAACAGTCAACAATACCAGCTGTGACCATCTTAGGCACTTGGACACAGCACAGCTCAGTTTAGAAAGATGGTGAGTGCCAGAGGACAGTGCTATACAACACCATGTTTGGCTGACTTCACTGTTTCTGTGATTATGTTAACGCAAACCAAAATAGCAGTGGGAACTTTTGGTAGAGGAAGATGCTTACCTCATGATGGACAGCTAAGAAGCAAGAGAGAGAGAGAAAGAGTAAGGGGGAGGAAATAGACTAGGGACAAGATATATCACTCCAGGGCATGCACCTCAATTATCTATGGTATTCCAACTAGGCCCATCTCCACGGCATTATTTTATGAGTCCATCAGTGAATGGGCCTCATGATCTTCCCAACAGCCCCACTTCTGAAATCTGACACATTAGGAATTGAGCCGTTAACATATGAGCCTTTTGAGTATATACATATATATTATCAATTAATATAAATATAATGGATTTATACAACATATGGTGTAAACTTCATATACATATGAGATTAGAGATGGGAAGTTATGGTTAAAAGGAAATTTTAATTCTAAAAAATAATCTTAATTTTTGAGATGTTTTAAAATGTTAAAATGGAAAATTCTTTAAGTCTTCAATCTGCTTATTATACTATGCTCTGTGGATTTTTTGTTGTTGTTGTATGTCTGTGTCCATGTGGTTGTGCACTGAATGTAAGTGTGAATGGCTATGTATAAACATATTTAGAGGCCAAAGGACAAGGTCAGGTGTTGTTCCTCAGGAAAACTGTCCACTTTATTTCTGAGACAGGGTTTCATTGTTGTGGAGCTCACCTGCTAGGGCTAGGTTGGCAGGCCAGTGAGCACCATGGATCCTCCTGCCTCCATTGCCTCGACTCTGAGATTACTAGTCCGTGCATCTGTGCCTGACTTTCTTGAAAATGTTCTTGTGATCGAATTCAGGTTCTTGGACTTCAACAGTAAGCTTTTACCCACTATGCTATCTTCCCAGACTCCTTTCTGTGTTTATAAAGCATTGACTATTTAATACAGTTTGATTTTCTTCTCCCAAAACAACTCTATCCCATGGTCTTCTTGCTGCTGTGGTTGGTGTCTGAGTTGTATGCATGTATAAGTAACACATGCAAGGATCAAATGATAAGAGAGTATCTATGTTCCAAAAGACAAGCTGCCAAAGAGGCCCTGGTTTGTGTAAAAAAAAGTGAACTGGAATCGTGTGGGTTCCCATAACCTAGAAGCAGAAAAACAAAATGACTCACCAAAAGGAAAGACATGTTTTCAATGTATCCTTCCTGAATTTGTGATTTTCCTCCCATTTTACTCTGTTCCTGTTTATTTTCAAAATTAAAACATTGATCCATTTAGTCTCTGTTATCTTTCTTCTTTAACCCTAACTCTTTCTCTGCTAGATAACTTTTGAAATGTGTAGTATGTGCACTTTTTTGAATGTTTTGGAAAATAAGCATCTTCATAGTTATGTACTTCTAACTTATGAAATGTATTATGTTCAAAGCTACTTCTATTGCGTTTTTATATTTTTTATAAAAATTATATTTGGCTGAAGAGATAGCTCAGGCAGCAAAGTGCCTACCTTGTAAACATGAAGACCTGAGTTTCATATCTAAAACCGACATAAAAAAGCCAGGCATGGTGGCATATTCTTGTAACCCAGAAATGGGAAGGCAGAGACAGGTGGCTCCCTGGGGCTCACAGGCCAGCCAGTCTAACCTGCTTGGTGAGCTACAGGCTAGTGAGAGACCTAATCTCAAAGAAAAAGAAAAAAAGGTAGATGGTGCCTGAGCAATAGCACTCAAGGTTATCCTCTGTTCGCCACATGTATTGCAAACATGTTCACCTGAATACATATACAACATGCACAAACCCCTACATACATGAATTATGCTTTATGATTCAACCAAGGGCTGACTCTGTCTTTCTCTTGAAAAGATTATGCCCATTCTAAGGTGTGTCGTACTGTCCTCTTGTATGTAGTTCCCTCTTAATCCTTGTACTTAAATCTGTATAATAAATCTATAAACTAAATCTGTGTACTGATTCTCAGTATGCTCTAATTTTGACTCATTACAAAATATTCTTTGAGAGGGGAGAATCCATTCTTTGTAACCTGTAAGTGATGTTTCATGCTGAACATTTGCCTGGTCATTCTCTAAGTGGCAGACTCTCTCGGTGACCCCAAATTCCCACATTGCATGAACACTACACAAACATCCCCAGGCTCCAGAGTGAGAGGCTCTTTGCAGTGTCTCTTAGCAGAACTACTGAGTTATGCTGGTCCTGACCTGTCTATGGTACATGTATGAGAGAGACTTGCTTTGCAAAAATCAGTCTTCTCTTCATCATGAGAAATCACATTCCTCTGAACTCCCCTACCACATGACAACATGTAACATTCCATTCTGTTTTAAAGGTACAAACTGGTACTGTCTTTTAATTGCATTCATCCCATGAGTAATGGTATGAGGTTTCTTGTTTTTCAAAGTTTGTTAGTTTTTCTTGTTTTTTTTCTTTTCTATGGTTTGTACTTTTTTAAAAATTGTTTTTATTTTACGTATATGAATATATTGTTTGGATGTAAGTGCAACCATGTTATGGAATTCCCACAGAGATCAGAAAGGGGTGTTGGGGTTTCCTGGAACTGGTTGCTAGCCACCATGTTGGTGCTAGGAATTGAACCTGGGTCTTCTGTAAGAGCTGCCAGTGCTCTTAATCACTAAGACATCTCTCCAGCCCCCTCATAATTTTTAAAGTTGTCATGTGTCTTGAAACTTTGTGTATGCTAAGATTCATTCACTAAAGTTCTGTATTTTCATGTAACAGTATCATTCTCCTTCCTTGTATTTTTAAATTTGATATTTTAGTTTACAAATCCTTTAAAAGATTGTGTCACATAGATATTCCATTAAGTTCTCTCTCTAAGCACTAAGCATTTATCTTTTCAATTTAAACTTTAATTGGGCTAGCATATCCCCCTAACTATGTCTCATGCCATGTCGGAATCTGGGTTTACTTTTCTCTATTTGCAGTATGAATACAGGGTACTTTGTAACTGTAGATTGAAAAAGACTAACACAATTAAGAAAGAAATATGACATTTTCAATAAAAATCTCCTGCATGGTCAAAATTAAGTGGAGAACCAGTAAGGGGAAGTTGTTGGATGATCCACACCAATTTATACTCAGCCAAAATGCCATCAACTAAACATTTCTGTTTTCAGCTTGATATTTCTGGAGTTGTAGTCTATCATGAAAATCTCAGACTTAACTAGTAGAAGTCAGTGGCAGGAGTGTGGTTTCTCCTAAATCTTAGTGTTTTCATGTGGAGTTTGACTGATAGAAGCCATATCCCTTGCCTATTAGAAAATTTCTTTCTGATAAAGTACAAACAATTGTTTGAGGGCTGACTTCACCTTGACCTGTTTCCAAGTGATTTATTCTGTTCCATAAATAGCTGCAACACCTCCCTGACAGGGCTAAACTTTGACAGCTCTTCTCTTCTGGCCTTCTGGCCTCAATTTCTTTACTATTTTTATCTTTAGAAGCTGGGACTGCTCTTTTACGTAGCTGTGCAACAATGACTTCTAAATCCAGACCTTTTTATCTTCTGCCCAACCTCACAAAAAATGCTGATGCTTAAAATGCTGTACAGTAGACAGACAATCCATCAAGTGTGCTGGCAGACAGACTGGCTTCTGCTTTTATGGAATTCAGAGCTTTGCCAAGTAAATAAATATAGAAAAATAACACATCCTAAATTAGACATATGCTTAAATAAGTTATTATTGGGGAAATGCCAAATGTTTTTCTTCTCTGTGTTCCAGACTGCTTTTGTATGAGGTCAAACTGTCATATGCATTGTACCTAGGGGAGTTCTGCCTCAGGTTGTTGCCCTGTGCAGAATGAGCTTTCATGCTTATCAAAGCAAGCCTGGGAGTCTGTCTGGATTTTCTGAAGGATTTTACAGCAAATCTGCCAGTTTCTAGCTTATTGTCCATAACCGTGGTGTTACCTCATCGGCATGTGCAGAGCTTCTAGCTTATAATTCATAACCATTGGTGCTACTTCATCTGCCTGCCCAGAAAACCACTCTTCTTTCTTCAGAAAGACAGATAAGGAGGTACTTAAAGGTTGCACATACTTCTCTATAGCCAATAATGAAAAGTCAAGCCCAAAAGCAAACTCAGATGAGGAGCTGTTTTACCATATCTCAGCTACCAGCCCACGATCTCTCATATCTAAATAGAGCTTCTTTTGAAAAGAAATGTCCTGCTTTAAAGAATAAACAGAAGTGACAGGACAGCATAGCTCAATGAAGAAATAATTCATGATATGCCTTCCTTTAAAAAAACTACAGAAAGAAAACTTTTGCTCTCGTTTAACTGGTGTTTCCATTAAGCTTATATTGATTTACTTTTAGAAACGCACACACCAAAATAACTTAAGAAGGAGATTTACTAGTTACAAAGCGTTTTATTAAAAGGATCAATAAGTATATCCCTTCTATATCTTTCAAACATGAAATGTTTTAGCTCAGATTCTAATTCCAGAGCTGATGATCATTTAGGAATCTTGAGTGTGGCATGCATGAACAGAGCATAATTTAATAATGTGCTACATCCCACATATCTGGGGCTTAGGGGTTTGACAGAGTTTCTCTTCCTGAGCACTATTGGGAATTTGGAATTGAGGAGTGAAAAACATGAATGACAAAGGCCTGATTTGAAATCCACTGTAAATTCAAGTGGATCTCATGTCATAACTCACCTGATGAACTTGGGTCTTCAAAGTTCTTTCCGATTTTATGAAGAAAACATGAGCAGAGAAGTACAAAGAACAGCATCTTGGTTATTATTATTATTATTACTATTATTTATTTTTGGTCTTTTTGAGACAGGGTCTCCCTGTAGCCCCAGCTGTCCTGGAACTCACTATGTAGACCAGGCTGGCCTTGAACTCACAGAGATCTGCCTGCTTCTGCCTCCCGAGTGCTAGGATTAAAGGTGTGTGCTGCCACACCCAGCCAGGTTATTATTTTAAAGCAGTGGTGGCTTTACAGATGGGAAAACTCAGGCTGCTGGAGGTCAAATATATTGCCCATGTTCAAATGTCAATACTCCAGTCTTTCAGGAAAGATGTGTTCACAGAAGAGTGACAGTCTCAATCTTCTTTCTAGATCAGGAAAAGGAGATCGAAATCTTTGCAAATTGAGAGTAAGAAAGCTGACTTTCCCTGGCCTTCAGGCATCAGCTCTCACTGCAAGCACTGCTGAGACATTAAACAGTTTCTCCAACTTGTGTAAGGTATCGAACTAGTCAGAACAGTGAAGAGGAGGACAAATCAGGGAATGGAGACAGAAATGGAAATGGGAAACTGACCCGAGAAATGTTGGGAGTGGTATTTGAGACTGATCGAATGTATCATCATTAACTATATTACAACCATTGTAAATGTATTATTGATGGTGATATCAGTTGAACAGATATTCTTTAGGAGTTATATGCATGTGATTCATAAGCTAGTGCTAAATAGTTCAAACATATTATCATCAGTCTTTCTGAAATATTTTATTTATTATTTTTATTTTATGTGTATGAGTGTATTGCCTGCATGTGTGTAAGCACACCCATATCATGTACTGCTTGTAGAAGTCAGAAGAGAGCATCAGATCCATGGAACTGGAGTTACAGACAGTTGTTAGTTGTTATGTGGGTGCTGGGAAGTGAACCAGGGTCTTCTGCAAGATCTTCCAGTGCTCTTAACTGCTGAGCCATCTCTCCAGCTCCACCATAATTCTTAGTAATAAACATTGAATTATTTTCTGTGGATTTCACAACCAACCTGTATTGTGACAGGATTTTTCCTTTACAGCATAGACTAGAGATTCAGTGAGTTCATAAGTGCAATGGCTATAACATGATGCCTGGATTTGTATTGAAATTTAATTAATAACCATAAGAAGCTCAACCTCAGACTTCTCAATATTTTTTTTTCCAAAAGATCAGGTAAAAGAATCAACAGACATTGCAGATGGCCTGAGGGATCTGATAGGCAGACTTTCCTGATATTTTGAACTGCTTCGTCAATAAGATCAGTCAACATTCCAACAGTCAGTCCTAATTTAACTCAGTGGAGTATTTGAGAGAGAGAGAGAGAGAGAGAGAGAGAGAGGAGTTAGACAATTTGGAGGTGCCTGGGGAAGAGGGGAGAGGTAGTTGGGTGTGCTTATGATGAAGATACATTGCTAACATGTATGAAATTGTCAAAGAATAAATGAAGGGTATATTTTTAAAAAGAGTAGACTAAATGCCATGTTTTACCTTCCTGATGAAACTTAATGAACACAGCCATCTACAAGGATGGTCAACAGAACTAATAATACTACTGTACAATCTAGACAAAACTTAAAGAGACCAAGGATTTTATTAGACCATTTTATTACAATGTTACCCTTATAATTATAGAACATGCATGCACAATTTACTGCATCTCATGTATTCTAATGTTAATCTTGTAGTCATTATGGAAATCAGAGACACTTTGAAGAGGAGAGATTTTCACCCATCCTCTTGCTAGCATAGCGTGACTTCATTTTCCCATTCAGTGTGGGCCTTTTGCAATGTAAATTCATCAATAAATAGCTAATTCTTATCTCCAAACTTCTTTATTTACTAAAATTTAACTGCAGCTCCTAATCAATATTTGAAATACAGCTACAATCATTAATTGACATTTGCAAAGCAAACTCATTATCAGCCAATGCATACATGTTCAGCTAGACTGCATTAGGTTACATGCTACCTTCTCATTTAAGCCCTTGTGCTAGGAAGGAAGTGATTTTTCCTCCCATGGTCTAATTAGTGACTTGTTTTTCACATTTGGGCTTTTCTTGAGGTAATTTTACTACTTATAGTGGTCCCCCAAGGGCAATGTTGAAGAGTTCCACTCTTCCTAAGAACAAAACAGCTTTAATATACCTTCTTCAGAAAATGTTTATATTAAATAAGCTTCAGGTGGAGTCGGTGTCCACCCAACCAGCACAGGTCTCTTGCATCTGCTCCACCGCCAGTCTACATCCCCACCCTGTTCTCCATGGGTAAGGACATCGTTGTGCTCCCAGTGGCCTTTCGTGGGCTGCCGGCAGTAACAGGCACGATGGTGGGCATGGGCCAGAAGGACTCCTATATGGACTATGAGGCCCTATGGGCTATGAGGCCCAGAGCAAGAGGCATCCTGACCATGAAGTACCCCATCGAGCATGGTATTGTCACCAACTGGGATGACATAGAGATGATCTGGCACTGTATTAGTCAGGGTTCTCCAAAGAAACAGAAAGTAGAATGAATATACATGTATAGAGATTTATCAGCTTAGCTCACAGGATAGAGTCTGCGTAGTCCAACAATGGCTGCCCCACACTGGAGAGGCTGAGAATCCATAGTTGCTCAGTCCAGGAGGTTGGATGTCTCAGTAGTCCCAATTGGTGCTGAAGGTCTCACAAATTCCAAAGGATCAGCTAGTCTTCAGTCTACAGCAGCAAGGCAAACTCACCAGCGAGAGAGACGGCAAGCAGCAAGAAGGTAGTCTTCAGTCTACAGCAGCAAGACAAACTCACCAGCGAGAGAGACGGCAAGCAGCAAGAAGCCAGACATTCTCCTCTGCCTTGGCATTTTACAAGGACTGCCATCAGAAGGTAACACCCACATTTAGGGTGTGTCTTCCAGCTTCAGATGATCTAATCAAAAAAAAGATCTCTCTCATTTCAGTTAATCCATATCCAGTCAAGTTGACACCCAGGATTAGCCATCACAGGCACCATACTTATAACCAGCTGCTTGTGGCCCCTGAGGAGCACCCTGTGCTGCTCACCCAGGACCCTCTGAACCCCAAGGTCAGCCATGAAAAGATGACCCAGATTTGAGCCATTCAACACCCCAGCCATGTACATAGCCATCCATGCTATGTGCCTCTGGCCCTACCACTGGCATCGTGATGGACTCCAGTGATGGGGTCCCCTACACTGTTCCCACCTCTGAGGGCTATGCTTTTCCTCTTGCCATCCTGCTTCCTGCATGGGGACCTGGCTGGCTGGGACATGACAAACTACCTCATGAAGCTTCTGACCAAGTGTGGATAGAGCTTCACCACTACTGGCAAATGCAAAATCATGCATGACATTAAGGAAAAGCTCTGCTACATCGTCATGGACTTCAAGCAAGAGGGGTCATCACTGTATCTTCCTCTTCCTTGGAGAAGAGCTGTGAGCTCTCGAAGGCCAGGTCATCACCATTGGCAACACGCACTTCTGCTGCCCAGATGTGCTCTTTCAGCCTTCCTTCCTGGGCTTGGAATCCTGTGGTATCCATGAAACTACCTTCGGTTCTGTTACAAAGGGTGACGTCGACATCCACAAGGACCTCTATGCCAACACAGTGCTGTCCCATGGCACCACCATGTACCCTGGCATTGCAGATAGGATGCAGAAGGAGATCACTGCTGTGTCTCCCAGCATGATGAAGATGAAGATCATTGCTACTCTTGAGCACAAGTGCTCTGTGTGGATCAGGGGCTCCATCCTGGCCTCACTGTCCACCTTCCAGTAGATGTGGATCATCAAGCAGGGAGTATGGGGAGTCTGGTCCTTCCATTGACCCCACAAATGCTTCTAGGTGGACTGCTACTTACTGAGTGAACTGTTACACCCTTTCTTGACAAAACATAACTTACACAGGAAAACAAAATGAAACAAAACAAACCACAATAAGAACAACAATCAGAGACATTGCCATTTTTTAAATTAATAACATTTTTTGTTTATTTGTTTTGGTGTTTTGACTCAATTTAAAAGCTGGAACAGTGAAGGCAACAGCAGTCGTTTAGAGCAAGCCTCCGCAAGCTCTACAATGTGGCTAAGACTTTGATTGTGCTTTTTAAATAGTGATTCCAAGTGTCCCTGGTCACAGGAAGTCCCTCACCTTCCCAAAAGCCAACCCCACTCCCAAAAGGATGACAGCCCAGTCCACACCCTGAATCCATATTTTTGTGTATACGATGTACTGCAATTTTTTTCACCTCTTTAGCCTTAATAGTTTATTTTACTTTTTATGTTTGAATGGTCAGCCCTCTTTTTGTACCCCCAACTTGATGTATGGAGGCTTTTGATCTCCCTGGGAGTGGGCTGAGGTGTGAGGTAGCTAGAGCTTGCCTGTACACAGACTTGAGACAGGTTTAATAAAAGTGCACACCTTTAAATGGATAAATAAACAAACAAACAAATAAATAAATAAGTAGTTTCATTCAGACTTGAGTTACCTGGGAAACTGAAGTGAAAATCCACTTCCTTTATGCACAGCACTCTGGGAAGGAGCTAAAAAAGTACCACTACTGTGCATGATGAAGCTCTTGTCCTATTTTCATTGCTGTTGCTGTGATAAAATACTCTGATAAAAAGCAGTTTTGGGGGAATGGGTTAATTTTAGCTCTTAATCCCAGGTTATAGCCCATCATAACAGGAAGTCCACAGTAACAGGAACTTGAAAAAGCTGCTTGCATCCTGTCTACACTTATGACCAGAGAAACGATGTATGCTTGCTCAGTGCTCAACTTGCTTTTTCCAACCCATAAAACTGTGACACCCACATTCAGAGTGGGTCTTCCTACTCCAGTTAACTCAAAAAAAATCTCTAGGGGATTGGAGACGTGGCTCAGCAGGTAAGAGAGCTTGTTGCTCTTCCAGAAGGTCTGAATTTTGTTCCTAGCACCCATGTTGGACAGCTTACAACTGCTTGTAACTCCAGTTTCAGGGAATCTGACTGACACCTGACACCTTCTGGCCTCTGTGGGCACTATACTCATGTGCACGTACACTGACATACCCACACATATACACAAATAAAATAAAAATAAATCCTATTAAGAGAACAAAATCTTACAGGTACTGCTGCAGGCCAACTCAATCCACACAGTTCCTTAGACTCTCTTCCCAGGTGATTCTAGACTGTGGCATGTTGACAATTAAAATGAGTCATCACACCATGATAAATGGAAAGTGGATACACTTGTGGATTTGTGAAGTGATAGGAATGCTAGAGAGGACACGGTACGGCATTATTAAGAAGTTGAAATCCAAAGACATTTATGGTTCTTTTTCTCAGGGTCTGGAAAATATTCAATCTTTTTTAACCAGTGCCAAGAGACTCAAATGTTTTAAAATGAAATTTTGTGTCAAAACTTTAAAGCAGCAGATAAAGGAGGTGTATCAAGCAGTAAAATATGGAAAAATTTAAAAGTATCTGCTTAATGTTAGAGTTACAGAAATAGGATTAGCCTGGACAATAGGTTGTTTATACTATACAAAGTGTTACGAAGTGGTTGTTAGCTAAAAATCCTTTATACAGGTGCTGTTGTTGAGGAGAATGTGAGCAAATGATTTTGTGATACCAACTGCTATGTAAGTAAAATTAAGGATTTGATAGTTCAATGTTTATGATGAGTTAACACATATAAAGTTGTATGTGGTATGAACAAACTGCCCTGAGTCCTAAAATAGATTTCCTCCAATGTATCATAGAATATTATTAAACAATTCAAAATTATTTACCATTCAATCAAAGAGTGAAACTCACTAGTCATAAAAATCACCTACCACAATTTGGAAAAGACTAGTTGAAATAAAGCTGTACTTTAAGAAACAAGTTTCCCTATTGGCTAGCATCACATCACTGAAATAATATTCTGTTACTGTTTATTTCTTGTGTTTCTTAGTGTGTTTATCCTTCTCTCCAGACTGAAATAGTCTTTCTAGTGTCTTCTGTATAAATAACATAGTGATCATAAATTCTTTTAGTCTGTTTTCATCATGGAAGATTTTTATTTTTCCTTCAATTGCTAGAGATAGTTTATCTGGGTGTAAGTGTCTAAGTAAACAGTTATGGTCTTTCATAGTCTGGAAGATGCCTTTCCAGGTCTATCTTTAAAAGTTTCAGTTGAATAATCAGGTGTCATTCTGAGGCCTTCCTCTGTAAGTTACTTGACCTTTATCTGCTGCAGCTTTCACCACTCTCTTTATTATGCACTTTATTTATTTATTTATTTATTTATTTATTTATTTATTTATTTATTTATTTCTTGTCTTTTTGAGACAGGGTGTCTCTGTAGCTCCAGCTGTCCTGGAACTCACTATGTAGACCGGGCTGGCCTTAATCTCATAGAGATCCTCCTGCCTCTGCCTCCTAGTGCTGGGATTAAAGGCATGTGCCACCACACCCGGCCCCTATTATGCACTCTTAATGTCTTGATTACAATATGTTGTGGGGAGCTTCTCTTTGAATCTGTCTATCTAGTATTCTACAGGCCTCTTGTACCTGGATGGACATCTCTCTCACTTAGATGTGGACAATTTTCTTCTATGATTTTATTGAAAGTATATTCTAGGTCTTCACTACAATGCTTCTCCTTTTATGTCCATATTCTGAAATTTAGATCTTTACATGGTGTTCCAAAATTTGCACGTGTTCTATTTGTGCTTGTATGTTTGTCATTGACCTCCGCCAAATGTTCCAGTTCTTCTACCTTGTCTTCTAGTCCTGATACTCTGTTTTCCATATGATCCATTCTACTGGTTTGGCTTTCCAGTGAGGATTTATTTGGCTTATTGAAATTTTCATTCCCAATATCATGTCAGTTTGGCTTTTCTTCAGATAGTCTTTTCAGTGACTTCTATTTTTGTATCTTGTATTGAGTTCCTTATTTTATTTATCTCAATTTCTGCCTTCTTTGAGTTTCAGCATCGTTATAACCACTCCTTTGAACTTTTTGTAAGTTCTTTGAGGTCATTCTCATTGTGACCCATTATTATGGAATTTAAATTTTTTTGAGACTTGCTGTTTTGGATTTTTGTATTGTTTCTGTTTTTGCATTTGAACCTGAACATGTGAATTTATTTGATTAAGTGGCAGTGTGGGTTCTGGGGTGATGGTCTAGGAACTGCTTACTTATCAGTCAAGGAGCTAGGGGAACTGAAAAAGTGTGAGATGGGGGTCAGGGTACTGGCCCCAGGAGCTGGAGAGACAGGGGAAGATGGGTTAAGTTGTTGGGGGCTGGACATTCCTTATCTGTTAGATGTAGGAGTTGGGCAGCCTTGAGAAGTTTGGGCTGAATGATCAGTTCTGGGGACATCTTACCTCACCCATTCATTTTTTAAAAACATTATTTATTTTTGTGTGTATGACTGCCTTATGTGCATGGATGAAAGTGAGCCCGTTTGTGCAATGCCTGCAGAGGTCAGAAGATGGTGATGGATATTTGGAAATGGATTTATTGACAGTTGTTAGTTGCCCTGTGAGTGCTGTGCCCTCTGCAAGAACCCCCAGTGCTCTTAACTTCTGAGCCATCTCTCCAGTCCCAAAATTTTATTATGAGGGAGTAATGACTTTATATTTCTATTCATTCAACAAATATTATTAGTCAAAGGCAATGATTGAATGGTTCCTTAGCTAATTTACTATGGAAACTATAGAAACACCAATAGGATTTGGGTTATGATGGTGAGATCCTTACAAATGGGATTACTAGCCTTATGTGAAAGGACTGGAGGTTTAGTTAGCTGACATTTGCCAATGTGACACTGCAGTGAGAATTCTGCAACAGGCAAGAGTGTCCCCACCAGAACCCAATGCCTTGAATTTAGACTTCAAAATTTCAGAACTGTGAGAAATTGTTTATAAGTACATGGCTTATGGTATTTGTGCCCTAGCAACCAAAATTAATGTACGTATTATGTACCAGAATAGGAATGGGCAAGTTAGGTCTTTTGGTTGAGTCTCTTAAACTTTCCAAAGTTATAGCATTTTACATTGTTCCCTTTATCTTTGCATTTTCCAGAACTCTCACTGAACCCAAGTTTTCACAACCTTTCATTCCAAAGAGTTTCTCTTATCTTTTTGACTCAGTCTGTGAATCTTGCCTAACAAGAGGATTGAGAGCCTGTTCCTCATCTCACATCATCTTAGTGAAGCTTCAGCCTTATTTTATAACAGCATTTTGATAACACCTCTCCCACCACCAGCCCAGTATTCATCAGGAGGTCAAAGCACGTCTTCTTTGGCTGGAGGCTTATCCTGATGCATGTGAGGAGACATGGAGAGAAGCACTTTGATATATCCAGAAGAGAGCATAAGAGAACAGAAGGACAAGGAAAGAAGAGATATTCAGCACAAGCAGTAACATGTATGATATCCTAGAGGGAGACTAGTGTGCTGCTGCTTTTGATGGACTGGTACCAGCTTATGTGAAAACAGAAAGTGTGTGCAAGGAAACTCATGTGCTTAGTGCTGTCCTAGATTCAGACTGCAATGTGACTTGTCTCCCTCTAAGCTAATCTCAAGAGCCAACTTGATGAGATCTAGAGTCATCTGAGTGATAAACATACGGCCGTACCTGTGAGGGATTGTCTCAGAACTAGATTGAAGTGGGAAAACCTGTCCACTGTAGATGGCACCGTTCCCTGGGTTGGGATCCCTGACTCTGTAAATGAGGAAAGGCAGCTAAGCAGAAGCCTCCATTCATCATTCTCTGCTTCCTGATTATGGATGGGACCAGCATCCTCAAGCTCCTGCCACCAGGACTTCCCCACCATGATACACTGTGAATCAGGATAAACCTTCCCCCTCCTCCCTCCCTCCCTCCCTCCCTCCCTCCCTTCCTTCTTTCCTTCCAAGATGCTTTTGTCAGAGTTTTTTGTTACAGCAACCAGAAAAGTAACTAAGGCAGTCTTCTAGAGGATGAATCTTGAAAAGAAAAAAAATGGCACTTAAATTGTTTTGCCATAAAAATTTTGGTTGTATTGCATTCTGGGCTTTATGTGAAGATATAATTTACCTGAATGATTAAGTTACTTTTTAATTTCAGCACTCACATAGGAGAATTTCTGAGATTTTGAGATAGGAAAATTAAGAGTTCTGCAAAAATTCCAAACTGACTGAACAGGTATGCTGAATCTAAAATCCCTTATGAAAAACTCTTACAGCCAAACATGATTCAGAAGTCAAATTTTAAAAGCATATATCATCTCTAACATAGTCCAAGTTAGTACTTTATAATCTAACCAAATACAATTATATATCAAGATGCATCATATAGAGTATAAATAAATTCACATATGACCATTGGTTTATGGCAAAAAACATTAAAAGGAGAAATGGTTTTCAGGGCATTTGTGATATTAGAATCATGGATAAGGGATTGTGAACATATAAATATCCCTTCTCTCCTTATCTGCACTGTAAGTTGTCCAAACTGTGCCTGGGAATCACTTGGCAAATCTGCCATGTTTCTCTTGTGTTACATCAATTTTTTTCCTCTAAGTTTTCAGTAGATGATTTTATGAATATAAGGAGAACAAAAACCATTAGGAGGCAAATTTCTCATTTTTCTTCCACCAAACATGATTTATGATGAAGGACTTCCCAATATCATCTGATTAAGAAGGACAACTGTAATCTCTGTTTTAAATCCTTTCATTTTTTGCCTTCTTGGGAACCCTCATTCATTCTATTATTGCTTTCACACTAAATGAAATAACTCTTGGTTTTCTGGATTATTTTGTTTCTCCCTTTTATTTTGGTTGTTGTTATTGGGAGGATAGTGATGAAGTAAGTATCATTAAAGAGTTGGAAGAATAAAAAATTAATGAGATCAACTTGGTGTGTTTGTAGGATGAGCAAGTTCTTTGAATGTACAGAACTGTGCTGGATAGCTTTGGTTGTCAACTTGACACACTTGGGTAGAGGGAGTCTCAACTGGGGAATTTCCTCCATTGGGCTGGCCTGTGGCCATGTTTGTGGGGTATTGTCTCGATTGTTGAGTAACATGGGAAGGCCCAGCCCACTGTGGGTGGTGTAAGCCCTGGGCAGGTTGTTGTGTATTGTATAAGAAAGCTGGCTGATCAGGGGCCAGGGAAGCAAGCCAGTGAGCAGTGTTCCTCCATTGTCTCTGCTCCAGCTCCTGCCTCCAGATTCCTGCCCGAGTGCCTACCTTGGGCTCTGTGATGGCTAATCCTGGGTGTCAACTTGACTGGATCTGGGATTTACTGAAACGAGAGAGAGAGAGAGATCTTCTTAATTGGATCATCTGAAGCTGGAAGACATGCCCTAACTGTGGATGTTACCTTCTGATGGCAGCTCTTATAAAAGGCAATGACAGAGCAGACCACAGGTCTTCTTGCTGTTTGCCTTCTCTCTCGCTGGTGAGTTTGTCTTGCTGCTGTGGATTGAAGACTAGCTGATCTTTTGGAATTCGTCAGACCTTCAGTGCTAGATTGGGACTACTAAGACATCCAGCCTCATGGACTGAGATACTATGGATTCTCAGCCTCTCCAGTGTGGGGCAGCCATTGTTGGACTACTCGGACTCTATCCTGTGAGCTAAGCTGAAAAGTATCTATACATATATGTTCATTCTACTGGTTCTGTTTCTTTAGAGAACCCTGACTAATACAGGCTCCCTCAGTGATAAACTGTGATCTGGGAGATGTTAGCTAAATAAACCCTTTCCTCCCCAAGTTTGCACTGGTAAGAGTATTTTGTCACAGAATTTGAGAAGAACTAGAATTGAAAGTTTATTTGATTGGTTGGCTGAGGTATTTATCAAAAGATGGCCTACTGACAGACAGCTAGAGATGCCTAATATTCCTTGGCTTAGTATTGATGAAGGGATTGTAAGGCTCAGAAAAATTGGCAACTCAAGTGGATTCACAGTATAAAACTGGGAAGACCCAGAGGACATACATTTCACTGATTTTATAAGATAGAAAGGACTGAGAGAGGCACCAGCACATGTGAAGAGCTTTGTTTTTTTTCTTTTCCTTATGCCAGATCTTACAGCTGGAGATGTTACTGCTTGGTTGCATCAATTCAATGTAAATGCAATAGGTTTAACAGGACCTTGGAGTAAGGTTCAGGTAGCAATATTGAATTACCAAAGGCAGGATGAGCTGTGTGTACTTATCATAATGGGCAACAAAGGCAAAACAATGCCTATAATGGCATGACCCGAATGGACCTTTGGTACTGGCTAATCAATTATTTTGTTTTCAGGGACCAAATACATAAGAAGCCTACTAAATTTTTATTTGATCTGTATAAGCAAAAAAGCTCTAGAAAAAATGACAGAATGTCAACACTGGATTACAGCAATAGAGAATTCTGTCCAGTCAACCAATTTCCAGACAAGACAGTTTACAGACCCAGAATTCCTTTATTGAAGGGAAGGCCAGGTTCCCTTGGACAATGGAGGCCTGACTTGTGAAGCTTCAAAGGGAAGTGGAGACTATCAGGGCTGTTTGTGTGATATCTCAAAGGACTTTGTCACAATACCAGTTATGCTGCTGAGTTTTCTCTTCTCCAGAGGAACCTGTGGCCTTTTACTAGGGTAACTGTACATTTTGGTAAAAGGAAATAATCAGACTTTCCAAGGCCTACTAGATACTGGTTTTGAGTTGACACTGATTCCAGGAGATCCTAAAAAGCAATGTGGCCTCCAGTTAAAGTTAGGGGCTTATGGAGGTGAGGCGATAAATGGAGGTTTGGCTGAAGTCTGGCTCTCAGTGGGTTCAGTGGGTTCCTGAACTCATCCTGTGGTTATTTCCAATTGGGACAATAGTGATGGAGTAGGTATCATTAGGAAGTTGGAAGAATAAAGAATCAGTGAGATCAAGTTGATGTGTTTGTAGGATATTAAGCAACTTCTTTGAATATACAGAATTGAAGAGATTAGTTGATTAAGCTATCTGTGCTGGTTCTTATTTGTTAACTTGACACAAACCCTCCATGGTATCTGCTTCAATTCCTGCCCCAGGTTCCTACTTGAACTCCCATCCTGGTTTCTCTTGATGATGGACTCTGACCTGTAAGATATCATAAATCTTTTCCTCTTTAAGTTTTTGTTTTTGTTTTTTTTTTGGTCAGTGTTTTATTACAGCAATAGAAAAATAAGGACACTCTCTGTGAGGGATATTACTGAAGCTTTGTACATACTTGGGTGCAAATGACAACAGAAAATATAAGCTGAGAAAAGAAGAGAGGGCTATGCTATTCAGTTTTCCTTCATGATGACAGTGCCTGGGGTTTTCCACTGAATCAAAAGAAGAGGTTCATTTTGGTTCCACCTGTTAATTTGGCCCTAATGCTTTTAGATCTCTGCAGTTGATACACCATTGTAGGAACACATAGAAAAGTCACCTAATTCATGTCAGAGAGGCAATGCACATGAAAGAAGCAAAACAGCATGGCTGTGGTCCTGTAATCCCTTCTTAGAGTGTTTCTTCAGTGAATCAGTGACTTACCATTAAGACTTCCCTCTTAAAATGTCCACCACTTTTCACTCCCACTTGTCTGGGCACCAGCCTCTAACACATGGGACCTTAGGGTCTTTTTATATTAAGTTTATATCTGACCATGAGCTAAACAAAAAGATGATGCTTTCAAACAAGACAAAGTATCCAGAGAAGAGGCAAATAAAACATTGTATGCCATGTGAAATTTGGCCAGAAAGAGGAAATTTCTTTCAGAATTTCTTTCAGAAATTTGCCTATAAACATTAAGTTAGACCGTAGAATTGTGGCTAGAGAAAAACAAGAGAAGCTTGTAGAATTTTGGAATGTTTTGTTTTGTTTTGGAGCCTACCACATTATAGGGTAAAGAATGTTTCTTGCAGAGAATGAATAATTCATTCCTAATTATGCTTTCCTTTATTCCCTTCAGAAACCTTATTTTATTTTTTTCTGTGTGTGTATGATGTGTGAATATGTTTGTGTGATGTGTGTGCATGCTGTGCATTCCTGTGTGTGAATGTGGACGTATGTGTACCATGGCATAAGGAGGTCAGAGGATAATTCTGAGTGTTTATCCACACAGTTTTTGTGTTGTTTGCTGCTGTATGCTCTAGGCTAGCTTGCTTGTAAACTTCTGGGGATTTTCCTGTTCCTGCCTTTCATCTCCCTGTAGGAATGCTGGATTACTTATGTGTACTAACACACCTGGCTTTACTTGGGTCCTGGAGACCAGAATCAGGTCCACATGCTTATGGGGCAAGCATTTTACTCACTAAGCTATTTCCCCACCCTCATAAACCCTTTAACTCCTAAATTCTCTGTTAGGCAGAGTGCCAGAGCTTGAATGGCTGTATTTGGGGTCCACTGAGGAAATTGCCAAGTAAATATTTCATTTTACAGGTTCTTGTCACTCCAAAAGTTTAACTTGAAGAGACCTAATATATTTTCTAAAAAATTAATAACAATGCCTCTTATTTGTGTGTGTGTGCATGTGCGTGTGCGTGCGTGCGTGCGTGCGTGTGTGTGTGTGTGTGTGTGTGTGTGTGTTGGCGTATACATGGAGGCCAGTGGTCAACCTTGGATGTCCTTTCTCAGGACACAATTTACCTCTTTTTGAAAGGATCTGCCTGTCTCCCACTCCCCAGGACTGGGATTATAAGCATGAGACATGTCAAACATTTTCTTTTTTTATATGGGTTCAATGGATTGACCTCAGACTTTATGCTTGCATGGAAGCACTGACTGAGCTATCTCCCAAGCCCCAACGATGACCTTCATTATGTGCCTAATTATCAAGGTCCAAAATACCACTGAAGTTGGCTAGAATTTGCAGGGAATGCACCACGTTAATGAGCCACATCATCTCCACTACCTCAAAAAATCCCCAAGCGGAAAAACTGCAAAATCTCAGATCTCAGATTTTAACGATTTACAGTTCAGGGAATTCCTCTTCTTAAAATATTACTTTTGGCAAATAAAGAGCTCACCAGTAAGTTTTTCCTTGATAATTTGGCCATAAAATCATGTCTTAACATAAAAGGCCACATTATAATCACAGGAACTGATAACAGTTCCACTTACACAGTGCTTTGTGGAAGTCCTCAAATACAGTCTGAAAAATATATAGCTCATATTCCATAAACATAGGCTTATAACCTATTTAATATGTTACAAAGATAATTTCAGAAAGACTTTGTATGAAAATACATCCCATATTTCTTGTGTATGTGTTCAAAATTTACATTGACTTATTTCCTAGTTGAGATACTGCTTGTTTTGAATTTTAAACCTTCTGAAGTAAACATAACAAGAAAATAGATTTTCTGTGTTACCATTAAGGAAGGATCATTATATGTAATCTATGATCTGTTTATGGTTTCCTGAGATGGCATTTAACCTAGAGAGTGATCAGTGTGAAGAGAAACAGATGGGAAGGATCTGGTTTGTGTCTGAGAGTAAGTGCATCAGAGGCTCTAAAGTCCTGAAATGTAGGTCACCCATCATGCCCCTGGTGTGTTGCAGTAAGACCTTTTAAGCCTGGAATCATTACCGGGTATTTACTGAGGAGATGTGGAGGTTAAAAACATGGCAAAAACAGCATCGTTCTTATGACTTTCATTTATGTTGTTCTGCTTCATATGTACACATACACATAAACATTTAAAGGAAAATGAGAGTTTTCAAGAAGAGATTCTACCAACTTTGAAATATAGGACACTCGAGCTTCAGTTACCATGAATTAAAAGCTTTGTTTTCAATTTTGATATGGGTTTTACTTTGTGGTTATATTTTTAAGTTCCTTGGGCTGGAACTGTGTTTTACAGACTTTGGCAGAAGGCCTATATCCCTGACCCAATTTCATCATTGTGCTCTGTTGTTTCTGTGTCCCGTTTTTACTGTGAGTCCTAGAGGGTATAATTCTGTCACATTGTTGCATCCTGCCATTTCATCAATGCACTATTACAGCCTACATTTTCAATGAACAAATTCCATAAAGTAGATTTAAATATTTATCTATTTCAAGTACTAACTACATAGTTATTTGTTGGATAGCTTGGGTACAAGACAGCCCATCTTTAAAAAAAGGGATATCCAAATTTAGGATAAATAGATGAAGACGGAAAGCATTATGCTATGTGAGGTATAAGCCAGGAATACAAACCAAACCACTGCATGTTCTCTCTTGTTGGTAGATCCTAGCTTTGAATCTTTAGATGTAAGTATATAAGCTAAAATAATCACTGAAGCCAGAAATGTACAAAGGAACCATGGAGGGAGAGGGACAGAAGGAGCTTGAGAGGAGGCCATAGTAGGACACAGGAGATATCAAGGGGGAAATGGGAAAATGGAAGAGGATACTGGAAAGGAGGAGGGAGGGTAACACAGGGACAGAGTGAGGAAGGACAGAAATAATAATAGTAAGAATGTCTGAAAAAAGGTATAGGGACATGTTATTTTATGATACTTAAGAATATATTTGCAAGGGCTGGGTAGATGGCTCAGTGGTTAAGAGCACTGACTGCTCTTGGAAAGGACCCAGGTTCAATTCCCAGTACCCACAATGTGGCTAACAACTGTCTGTAGCTCCAGTTCTAGGAGATTTGATGCCCTCTTCTGACTTTCATGAGCATTGTATGACATGGGTACACTTACATGCAGTCAATACACTCATGTACATAAAAATAATAAATAAAATATTTAAAAAAAAGGAATATATAGATAATGTGGTGTGTGTGTGTGTGTGTGTGTGTGTAAAACTAAAAGCAATTTAACAAAAATTCCAATAGTAAACAAGGGAAAGCTCCCTTTGAGTTGTTGGTCAGGATAGTCCAAACAACAATACTGTGATTGATTTCCAGAACTTGACGGTAAGACCCTATTGCTGAAGAGGCCACATACTTTGGACACAGGACTTGTAAAATTTGAACTGAAACTGACCTGGAAGGCTCTTCCCTGAAGAGTAGCTCTCATGGCATCAGAAGGTACTAGCTAAGCTGCCAAGAAAGAAAAGCAATCAATGATCCTACTCAGCTGTAAAACAAAGTATCTCTATTGGTATAATAGTGGCACTTTTGTCTTAGGGGTAATCAACAGATGTCTAATTGGACTTACAGGCCTGTACAATAGGAGGGAATCCAGGTCTGATACTGTAAACAGCCAAATACCCACAGGTGCAGAGGTATTAGGCCCTAGAGGAAAACCTACTGCCAGTTTCCCTAACCACTGCAACTTCTTATATTCTAAATACTTATCATTATATTCACAGATAAATGTAGCTCTTGTCACTCATCAAATAAGCTTCTTTTTGCAACAGATGGAGACTATTACAAAGTTCCACAACTGGCCATAAACAGCACCGTACTAGTCACAGCACCAGTGCATTCAGTTTTTCTTTAATACTAACATCCTATTTAGCTTTGGACTATCTTAAAAATACAGTACTTATTATTTTTATTTTCTTTGTATGACTGTATTGTCTGCACGTATGTAAGTGCACCCATGTCATGCAATGCCTGTGGAGTTCAGGAAAGAGCATCAGATTCCCTGGAACTGGAGTTACAGATTGTTGTTAGGCACCATGTGGGTGCTGAGACTTGAACCTGGGTCCTCTGCAAGAACAGCCAGGGCTTTTAACTGCTGAGCCATCTCTCTAGCCCCTGCATTATCTTTGTAGAGTCTGTCTTTCCTACTAGAATTGTCACATTGTCAGTTACTGAGCTCTGCTTTGTCTTATGCATAGATCAGTGTGCCATTATGTGCAAATTGCAGCTGTAGATGGCATAAACAATGTGAGAAATTAATAATTTCAGAAATAGCAACTCACTTTGCATTTCGGGTATGGAATTGGAAATCCCATGCTTTTGTTCCTTTTCTGTTGCTGTGATAAATAAACTGACAAAAGCAACTGAAGAGAGAAAGGGTTTATTTTAATTTGCAGTTCCCAAGGGATAGCATCTTCCTGGGGGGTGTGTGGGGGGGAGCATGGCAGCAAGGTGTGGAAGGCATGGAGTCAGGTGCTGGAGGCTGACCTGAATGCATCTGCACTCAGGAAGCAGACAGCAGACAGTAGTGGGGCCAGGCTACAAAGCTTCAGGGTCCACTATCAGTTACCTACTTCCTCCAGGAAGGCATCAACATAAACAACATACAGTTTTACAAAAGAAAAGGGAATCTTTTTAATAATTAATTCAATTTATTTAATCACAGGCAATACCTCCTATTATTACATTCGCTAGTGTTACATAAAATCTGAGAGCCTGTATTTGAGCAATCTGGAATTATTTTTCTTCTAATGTCTGTTTATTTGTTATGCAATTAACATGTCATCAATTATAAGTATCCAAAATGATCAGCGTCATGATCATGCAGAAAAACAGACTGTGCTTGGTACAAGTGCTCATAAACAACAGCTGCATGTCCTTTGAGTGTGAATAAGGCTCCATTGCATACATCTGTTTCTTTTCCAGTTGCTGTGATAAAATATTCTGACCAAAACCACTCAGGGTAGAAAGGGTTTATTGTGGCTCATAGTTTCAGGATACAGTCCACCCACCACTGTGGGGAAGCCGCAGCAGCGGGAGCTGGAGGCAGCTCGTCATATTGCATCCATTGTCAGGAAGCAGATGCTTGTGCTCAGCTCTCTTTTAGCTCAGTCTAGGACCCAGGCAGTGAAATGCCCAAATTAGCGGCCAGTCTTTCCACTTCAAATTACTTAAGAAAATCTCTCATTGGCCTATCCAAAGACCAACTTGATTTAGACAACTCTTCACTGAAATTCCCTTCCCAGGTGATTCCAGATCCTTCCAAGTTAACAACTGAAACAAACCATATCAAAATAGGTGAATATCAATTAAAATATCTGCTTGGTGGGATGGTAGGAGAAGGGCATTGGTAAGGGAGAAATGGGAAAAATGGGGGCACCTTAAATGGGGAAATCATGGTGGAAGTCCTCTTGATCAAGGAGGCCATGGAGACCCCACCAGATGGACCTGAACCTGTGCCCAGTCTACAAAGAGCAGGCTCTACACAGAGGAAACATTTCCTCCATGCTTCCAAGTGAAGCCAACCATGGTCGAGCAGGACCTTTGACTTATCTTCACATAGGTGAAACTGGTAAAAGAAAGGAGCCAGGGGACCCTGAGGAACAGATCCTCAAACAACCTTAAGAGTAAAAATAAATTGGTTTATCTGGGCCTATTGTAGGGTCTTAAACACCCAAAAGGAAAGTATAGCCAAAGATTTATGGGGTCAATATAATTTTTTAACAGTCCATATATATACTAAAGGCTATATAACAAGAAACAATGCCAGACAGGAGATACCTTCCTTTGAGTTATTGGCCAGGGTGGCCCAAAAGACTCCCAAACAGTATCCAGTAAAGAACTGGGAAAATGAACAGCAGACCCCAATCTTATCTAAAGGAATATTGACAACTGATTGCTATTTGATGAAAAACAGCTGATCTTCCTAAAACAAGGCTCTCTAGATAGGTTGACCAGATACAGCAGACAGACAAGCACTGGGGAATGGCTTGGGGTGCCGACAACACAGTGGAAGTGGGTATATAGATGACTAAAATAGTTTGGGATGTTCTGTATGACATACACACAAAAAAATCAATAAATTTTAAAAAAGACATATTTGAGGAGGAAGCATAAAAATGTATTTCATGTTAAATAGTAGAAGTGATAAATATTACCAGTGAAATCTCCCTGATGACTTTATATCCACACTCAAGTATTAAGGATCTGAGTGTAACCAACTGTGACTAGTAATAATCAGATGCCTAGAGATTAAAGACACATGTGCAAACATCTACGTGTTAGTAGCTTTAAAAATGTAGGAAACAGAATATTTTAAAATGAAATGGAGATCTTCTTTAAAGAGTAAAAACTCATTCAATTCATTTTATGTTTTACAGGGTTTTTACTGAGTTCAATATTGTACAACTGTATTAATTCAATTGTGAACCCAAAAATTTACAGCCACTTTTGAAAGAGATGTATCCTTGCTCTGGAATATGTTACTGAATATGTTAAAGCTGTAATGAAATGCTTCTTCTAATCATGTGGTTATCAAATAAAAAAATTTAAAAAAATCTGCTTAGAAAACTTGTATGGGTTTATATTATATGCATGGTTAATTTTATCCCAATTCCCTGGTCTGGTGCTTCGTGATTCTTGACTAGAGGTGGAGTGTCTTTATGACATGGCTGCAACACTGGAATAATAAAAATAATTTATTTATTCAGGATCATAGTTTAGAACCATGTTCTTTGCAGCTCTTGACATCAGCTTCTGCAGTTAGCATTTAGTCTGTTGACAAACCTCTGCTTCTATCAGATGCATTTTCCAATTCTAGTATCTCAAGTATACTGAAATTGTTTCATAACCTTTTGTTCTAATGTAAGACATTAATTCACCAATTTGCTCATTCTATTCATTTTCTGTGATGCATAACAATTAGAGTGAAGAATTTATTATTCAAAGCAAATAATAAACTCAGGAAAAGGAGCAAAATTTCTGTAAAAAATAAGAGACAACAAGTAATAAATGATATATCACTCCTAGGAAGGGGCTATTTTAGAATTACAGAAATAATAATTATCTTGGGGCTGGAGAGATGGTTCAGTGTTAAAACACTTGATGTACTAGTGTGAGGACTGGAGTTCTGATTCCCAGAACCCAAAGTGGACTTGGCAACACACATCTGTAACGTCTCTGCTCCTCTAGGATGATAGGAGGCAGAGAGGAGAAACCCTGGAAGGTCATGGCCAGCTAAAGTGGCCAGCAAGATAATACAGAGACTTTGTCTTAAACATGGTAGAAGGCAAAGACTGACAAGTGAGATTGTCCTTTGATATCCAGGGGTGTCATACACAGGAACATGCAAACACATACACATTACACACACACAAAACACAGCACAAATATGCACACACATCATAGAAGCATACACACATACATGTCATACACACAAGCACAACACATACATATGCCTGCACACACAAACACAAACATATACATACATACTCATAAATGCGCGTGCACACACACACACGTTAGCCTTCTTGTTTGCTTCATCGTATTCTTTTGCTCTTTCCCCATTTCTTAATAGTAGAATTACTTAGTTACTATATCTTGTTTCTATTTGGCATTTGTCCACATCCTGGCTTTCTCATTTCCTGAAATGGGGTGTGGGCTAGTCTACTAGAAAACTATAAATCAGCAGGAATGCTGCATCTCGCCCCTCCCACTGGGGGTTGTAATGTGTGGACAGGATGCAAGGTCTGGTCTGCACTCTGTTCCTTATGAGACTTGCACTCCAGGGTGGGGTATATGGTTAAGGAGTTGTGGCAATCAGTCTTTTCACCCTGATCCGCAACTACGTTCTCCACCAAACATTAGCATCAGTACAGGTAACATCACACTGTTGACATTCTTCTCTGTAATTCCTGTGTCTAAACTACCATTGATCCTAAATCCAGGGAGATTAAGTGATATTCTTCTTGATTCTCAAGGAAGTCTCAACATTCCTCTCTTGTAACTCCAGACTGTGCCTTTCCACTGTCATACTCCCCTGTACCTTCTCCACAGATAAACACATCTGCTACAGCTCACTACAAGCCTTCTGTGTTTTCTTTTTCCTGCTTTTTTAATGCCTTTTTTATAATCATGGAACCTAACAAAATATATTCTATATTTGATTTTCGGTGGTTCTATGTGCCTGCTCTTCTAACATCATTGAAATTATTTTGGGTGTGTCTTGAAATCTTTTTATTAGCCATTGTCATCCAAGATAAGAACAAGTTCAATTTGTCCTTATCTTCCTGTGGGTCAAGATGAACAAGCAATATGTGCAGATATGAAAGACCATGGCTCTGAGCAATACCATCCTAAGTCCTCTGTGTAGAGTCCACATAGTGCTGTGGGCCATAGCTTCACATGAACAAATAGACTAATGTTCTGTAAGTCTTGATGAAGGAGTAACTAATAGTTTTCAGTATATTGACCTCCCTGTATAGAACTTAATTTAGTGAAAGGTCTGAGTCATGCGTGGTAGATCCTGGAACTTGGGAACTAAGACAGAAGGCTTGTCCTGAATTCAACATCAGTTTGGGCTGCAGCATGAGACTATCTCAAAAGCAAAACAACACTCCCTCAATCCTTAAATGACTGGATGGAGGAAACCTGACTTGTAGAAAAACCCACAGTGCATTCTGTGACTCCATATGAAGGTAACTAGTCAAAGTTTAGAAATTCAAGTTTCATATTTCCAATTCTTTTAGAGGAAATTCTGAATGTCCAGGGATCCCTTTTTATCCCTCTAGCACATCACTCTGAAATTTAAGACAGAGATTTCACCTGGGTCTCTTCCCTAACAAAAGCTTCTCTTGACACATGGTCATTTTATGGGCTGGGCAGCTCAGCATTTCTGCCACTCTCTGTCTTCATTCGTCTTTCCTTATGCTGACTATATACGCACACTTGCTTCATGGTCACAGATGTGATGTTTTTGAGAAGCACAGATTAAATTTGAACTTGAAAAAAGGCATCAAAATTGATTATGAAAGACTGAGAATGTTGATGGTTGTGAGGATGAGGGAACATTTGAAATGATTTTCAGCAGTACAGAGTGGATCAAGTTAAAAGATGCTGAAGCGGTATGCTTGGACTAGCTGACATGGAGAAATATTTATTCTCTGTTTCTGTGAGTAATTTTTCTAGGGCTTAAACTGGAGGCTCTTTATATCTTATGTAGATGATTACAAGTCTAGAGCAGCAAAGGTGTCCTAGAAGGTGGTGGAACTGTTTCCTAGTTCCATGGGATTCTGAGATGACACTGTATTGGTACAAGCTGCATGACCTCACTTCCTGGCCCTCTGTACCTCTCCCCAAAACTTGGAATTCAGAGATGATGGACAATGTGAAGAATACAGCAATGCAATAAAATAAATTTAAAAATAAAAATGTATGTTCCTCGTTACTTATTAAAGACTGATGAGAAGACTCACACACCATTCTTCCTAGTGTTAATGTCAACATCATGGATTTCAGTTCTTTGCCACCATAAAACCACAGCAATGTGATTTTGTCAGTTCTCACAGAAACTCACCATCACTCATCTTTTCAATATATATTTTGACTGAATTTTGTGCATTTCATACAAAACATTTGAATCATTTTTATATCCTCTCCCTTACCTGCACTCTCTCATAACCCCCCACCAGATTTCATGCATTCTGCCATACATGTTAAGGTCTATTGAATCAAGTTTATGTACCCAGATGTCTCTTGGTGCAGATTCATCCACTGGAGTCTGGTCAGCCTATCTTCCTTAAAGAAGATAAACTCTCTATTTGAAATTTATTATGATGCCTAATTGCCAGTGGTGAATACTGTCCATTTCCTAAAAAAAATTCTGAATGTGATTTCATGCATTCTGCCATACATGTTAAGGTCTATTGAATCAAGTTTATGTACCCAGATGTCTCTTGGTGCAGATTCATCCACTGGAGTCTGGTCAGCCTATCTTCCTTAAAGAAGATAAACTCTCTATTTGAAATTTATTATGATGCCTAATTGCCAGTGGTGAATACTGTCCATTTCCTAAAAAAAATTCTGAATGTTTGGGTGTGGTGGTGCACGCCTT
>NW_008341041.1:171340-177508 GCF_000622305.1 Nannospalax galili | reverse complement strand
CATAGTGAGTTCCAGGACAGCTGGGGTTACAGGGAGACCCTGCCTCAAAAAAAAAAATTCTGAATGTATCCTTATGTCATTTTCTTCTTCAACATACATTTTTTGTAAATATAAAGTTCTCACTTCACGGTCCTAGGGATTTGAAGATGTCCCTTAGTATTATGATTGCTTTGTTTCCACCATGAAATTTCCTACTATCCTCATCTTATTCCTCTTTGTATAACAAATTTCCTTTTCTTTAACTGAAAAATCTGACAATGCTGTGATTTGCCATTTATAAAAATCTTCTTGTAATCTTATTAATTTTCTTGAAACTGTGAGTTTATATTTGTAATAAAATTTGAGCAATGTGTTTCAAAAGAAGATAATAAACTCTCCCACACCCTGCAGTGGTCAGCTGCCATATTATTCATTTTTGAACCAGAACACACAGATGTATATTTGCAAAAGTACATAGGCACACAGTCACACGTGTACACACATACAAACATCTACCTTCACACAGAGAGAGAGCGACAGAGAAAGTCTTCAATGGAAAAATGAAAATGATCCTAAATGACTTGGTAACTTTCGCATTAAAAATGTCAAACAGTGAAACTCAAACAATATAAACAAACATAGATGTCCTTAATAGTCCTGAAACTGTCAGGACATTCACACTATCTTTTGAAACTATTTGATTTATCAACTAAAGTTGTTGATCCTTCAATTCTTTCAAATTTGTGGCTTTCTTTAAAAAAAATAGCAATAATACCGGAGTCTCTACATGAGATTCAACACCCCGAGGCTCAGTAATTATTCTGGTTATAAAAAATGATTCAAAAGTTTCAAGAAAACAGAGTTGTTAAAATCTCCATCACAATATGTAGAATTTTCTGCATAGCTTTCTCTAGGATGTTGAATACCTGCATATAGTGTATATTCTAATATTTCTGTGTATAATTTAAATATACTGAATTATTTATGAATAATTTGGATTCTATAGAGTATGTACGTTTTCATTATTAAATAAATACCTTCATATCCTTAAAAATAGCAGTAATAATGGGTATTAAGTTTTTAAGAATAAAATCTGATTATGTTGGTGTTCATTTTTTAAATTACTTTTTATTTATGGTATGTGTGTGTGGGTGCACATAAGCTATTGCATCTGCCAGTGGAGATGAGAGGACAACTGGCTGGGGTCAGTTCTCTCCTTGCACCCTACGGGTCTTGGGAGTGGCACTCAGGTTGTCAGGCTTGATGGTGAGTGTCTTTACTTGTTGAGCCATCTTATCAGCCCCATGTTGGAGTTTTAGTTAAAACTAGAATTTCTTTTATTTGCAGGATTTCTGTGTTTATTTTCAAGACAGCTGTGTCATCTAGAAACCGATGAAATAAAAAAAAAGGAAAGTCTCACAAGGGAAACAAATGCAGGAGAGGTTGTGATGTGGCTAGGGAGCAGTTCAAAAAGTAATATTTTAGGGACTGGAGAGATGGCTCAGAAGTTAAGGGCCCTGGCTACTCTTGAAGAGGACTCCGGTTCAGTTCCCAGCACTCTTCTGACCTTTGGGGCATTGCATGCACATAGCGCTCATACATACATGTATGCAAAATACTCACGCACAATAAATTTTAAAAATTAATACTTAAGGAATGAAATGCAGCTCAGGGCAAGAACATCCTGCTTAGCAAGCAGGACTATGGATTGCATCTCCAGAAACTTCAGAAATAAAATTATGTGTAGATTTGCTTCAACCAGCAAAAGTGTGACTTGAAGAAGTTCTTTGGATCCATTCCAAAAAAATTCAAGGAAAACAATGATTTCAATCAACATAATTCCAGTCCAATTTCTTTCAGTCAACTTTATTAATGTGTTTCAAAAGGACAGTAAACAATTGACCGATTCTGGGGAAATTAATGACTTTGTTGACAACAATTGACTTCAAAATAATTCCAATTCAATTGCCAGCCAAATGGCAGGGACTAATCAAAATATCCTGGTATTTGAGGATTTGGGAAAAAGTTTGGAAAATTTGATTGAATTTTTATACTTCCTTTACCCTTTTCCTATCCTTTAAAACAGTGAATATTTTGGTAGGTGTCAAAATCTTGGGGAAAATTTCTTTTTCATAATTATACTTGCACATGATTTTTAATAAATTTTAATACCTTACAGATTGATATAGCAAAGGAAAAAAATCACACTATTATTGCAATTCACTGTCTACCACAATATGCAAAATTTTTTTGGTTAAAATTAATAACAGTTGGGACTGGGACTGGAAAGATGGCTCAAGCAGTTAAGATCACTGGCTGCTCTTGCAGAAGACCCAGGTTCAAGTCTCAGCACCCACATGGCTGCTAACAACTGTCCGTAACTCTAGTTCCAGGGCATCTGATGCCCTCTTCTGACCTCTGCAGGCACTGCATGACACAGGTGCCCCTACCTTCATGCAGGCAATACACCCATACACATAAAAGAAAAGTAATAAACAAAAACATTTTAAAATTAATAACAGTTTATTACACTTCCCTTATGTAACTGTCATTCTATTGAGCTGATGAATCACAGAGCTTTTACTTAGTGTGAAATGGTTGAATTCTGCTTGATAATCCTTCCTTTGAAAATGTTCCTTTAATGATTTAGCACAAATTACAATCCTTAAAAGTTGTCTCTACTTATAAAGTGATAAAATGGAAACAGATAGTTTAAATCAGAAAAATTATTAGACAACTTTGTATGACTTCAGTGACCTTACCATGTATGTTACTGATCATAGATATAAACTAATAAAGTCTGTGGTGGCTTAATTTTGAAGAAGTAATCCATTTCTCAACTTAAAATACTGTTAGCTGGGCATGATGGCACACACCTTTAATCCCAGCACTTGGGAGGCAGAGGCAGGCAGATCTCTGTGAGTGCAAGGCCAGCTTGGTCTACATAGTGAGTTCCAGGACAGCTGGAGCTATAGGGAGACGCTGTCTCAAAAAGACCAAAAAAACCCAAAAAACAAAAAACAAAACAAAATAAATCCTCTCAGGACAAAATGGAAATAAAAACATGTTTTTGGGGGGCTTTTCAGAAATGTCAAGTGTGAGGGCTTTAATGAGAATGTCCCCCATAGGCTCCAAGTATTTGGACATTTTGTCCCCAGTTGGTGGTGTTTTGAGCGGTCTTAGAAGGTGTGTCCATGCTGGATGAAGCACATCACTGGGTGAGGGCTTAGAGAATTCTTAAGTCTTGCTGGATTTCAAGTCACTCTCTTGCTTCCTGTGCTTGCTTGAAGATGTGAGAGCTTAGCTTCTGATCCTTCTCCAGCCACCTCTGACACCATGCCTCCCTGTCATGATGGACTTGTGCCTTTTTGGAACTGTAAGATAATTAAATTGTTCATTTTATAAATTCCCTTGGTCATGGTATCTCTATCACAGCAACAGAAAAGTGACTAATACATCAAGTTATCAACATTAGCTGCATATTTATCCCCCATAAGTTAAAAAACTTGTTCTACAGAAGTAAATGCATGCAGGTAATGTTATTCCCTAATGAAGAGTGTGGTCTTTTGTCATGATCTCAAGGGCAAATGTGGGTACTGGGAACTGAACCTCAATCATCTGCAAGAGCGTCCATTGCTTTTGACCTCTAAGCCATCTCTATTGCTCCCTGTTTATTATTATTATTACATATCTAGTGATTCCATTGAGAGGTTCTGGAAACTTTAGGGGTATATCTAGGCAGAAAAAGTGGATCCCTGAGGATGAGTCCTTGAAGGGAGTGTGTATCTTCATCAGAACTTTTCTCATCTCTGCCTATCTTTCTCTCTGTCTCTGTCTGTCTCTGCCTCTGTCTTTCTCTCTTTCACATTTCACATGCACACACACCTTGTCACATGATCCTTGTTATCATAATATTCTGCTCCATCATGAACCCGGAATCAGCAGAGTCAAGAACTATAATTGAGCCTTCTGAAATCAAGAGCTAAAATAGACCTTTCCTCTTTTTTAGCTGTTCTGTTAGCTACTTTGGTTACAGCTACAGAAAGCTAACAACCATGTTCCACAAAGACATGACAAATCTAAGCAGATTTTGGCCCTACGTTTGGCAGCCTTAAAGAGATGTAGGGACAAAGTTAAAGTCTTTGTTTACAAAAGTGTGAAATGTGTTACAGACCCTCCTATCATTAGCTGGGACATTAAAAAGCAATATTCTCTATATATTATTTAAAACCACTTTAAACTGCTAAGAAAGAACACCAGAAACTACACAATTCACAATGGAAGTTTGTTTTGACTCATAATGCTGGAAGCTCTGAAACCTATGCTCATAGCATGGCCATCTACTTAGTTTCCGGGTAGTTTCTGGAGAGGGCTCAATGCTGCTTCAACTCACTGCAGAAGGCAGAGGACAAGTAGACAATGAAATGGAGTCGAAACATAAGAAGTTTGCTTTATACCATCCTGTGAATCCAGTACTGAGACCACAACTCACATCCCACAAAATGGCTGTTGGTCATTCTTAAGGGTAGATCCTCAGGACTCAAACCTCTCTCAAAGGCCCCAAAGCATCCCAGTATTTTCCAGCTCTGTACTTCAATTAAAGAATTCTTAGACTGACAGTGTCACCAGAAACAAGACCAAATCTTCTTGGAGGCAATTTTAACTAGTTATGAAAGAACCTCACATGTATTCGCACATCAATGAATGTATCCTTCTAAAGAAACAGAGTGTAAAATAAAACCTAATATCAGCAGAACAAGAAGAAGCAGTAACGAAAACTGTTCATAGAATTCAAATAAAGTGGTTCTAAAAAGCAAAAAATAGCTTTTCATATGTTAAAAGAAATAAAAGGCAAAGGGTATTTTGAAAATCTGGAAGAAACAAGAAATAGAAAACATAGGGTTTGATGATTACATAGCAGGTGACTTGCAAAGCAAATCAAAATTCTGGAAACAAACACCCTAAAACCCAAATGACTGATGATAAAATATAAAATATGAAGTGTATATCAGAATGGCATAGCTGAGAGACCATTAATAACCTAGTCAGAATAAATTTTCAAAGCTCTGTGCACATGGAGGGAAGACTTAAAACAATTTGACAGAGATAGTTAAAAGAAATGGGAAATGCTAACAAGCAGTGTATATTTGTTATTTAAGAACAGAGAGAATGAAACCAAGATATATTGAAGAGATAAACTTTGAGATTTTCTAGAAATGATAAACTTTACTCACTCATGTATTCTAAAGACCAGTAAAATCAGCAGAATAAATAATAATCAGTCTATCCCACGCCCTGGCAGCATACTCAACTCTAAAAGGAAGAGCTTTGGAGCAGCAACAGATGAAAGCACAGGCTTCTCAGTGACCAGTTAAATGGACTGACAGTTGTAATTGTAATCCACATTGTAATCCAAAGGAAGTTAGATTAACTCAGAGAGACAGGAGGGGAGGGAAGCAGGAGTTGAAGGCATTTGTTGAGATTGCTGGACCCCCACTCCAGTTACCACAGTGAGCTTTAATGGAACACCCAAGAGGAAAAACTAAGCATAAGGCAACTGGCAAATGTAGGTGAGATCAGGTCAGGGCTCCAAACAGTGGCACTGCTGACATTTTGAGCTGGATATGGTTTTTTTTGTTTTGTTTTTCTGCAGGGAGATGTCTTGCTGTTTGGGAGATGTTTAGCAGTACCCCTGTCTTTTCTCCATCACAAACAGTATCATCCCACCCCTTAGGTCCTGTTTGTGATAACTAATGATACCACTACATATTGCTAAATGTTCACTGGGGAGGAGCATTGAAAACTATTGTTCTAAATTTGAGACCTATAATGCATGTGCTCGTTTATATGACAGTAACACTTTGAAGTCAGAAAGACCATCCTAGAAATAACTTGCAGTAGCTGTGCTGACCTGCACAGCTCTGCACAAGGTGAAGCCAGCCAAGATAAGACAGATGGAGGAGGTGCTCTCCAGGCACTACTGCTTATTGAAGAGTGATTGGCAGGTGATAGCTGCTAGGGGAGGAATAATGGAAGAATGACTTTTATCTTTTTACTCTTTTTAAATTGAGTTTTTGCAATTTTATACAATGTATTTTGGTCACATTTAAGTAGCCTCCCCTCCCTTTACTCCTCTTTCTAACCCCAACCCAATTTCATATTATCTCTCGCTATCTATATCATCTCTAT
>NW_008341041.1:166652-171236 GCF_000622305.1 Nannospalax galili | reverse complement strand
TATCTATCATCTATCATCTATCTATCTATCTATCTATCTATCATCATCTATTTATATCATTTATCTATCTATATCATCTATCTATCTATCTATCTATCTATCTATCTATCATCTATCATCTATCTATCTATCATGTATCCATCTATCTATCTATCATCTATCTATCTTCTATCTATCCTCTATTATTCTATCATCTATCATCTATCTATCTATGTATCATCTATCTATCTATCTATCATGTATCTATCATTATCTATCTATATCATTTATCTATCTATATCATCTATCTATCTATCAATCAATCATCTATCTATCTATCATCTATCTATCTATCTATCTATCATGTATCTATCATCATCTATCTATATCATTTATCTATCTACTATCATGTATCTATCATCATCTATCTATATCATTTATCTATCTATATCATCTATCTATCTATCAATCATCTATCTATCATCTATCTATCATCTATCATCTATCTATCTATCTATCTATCTATCTATCTATCATCTATCTATCATCATCTCTCTGTCTCTATCATCTGTATATATCTATATTACTATTAATGCTCATAGAGTCAAATTTGTGTCCCCAAATGCCTTTCAGTATGGTTCCATTGGAGCCTGGTCAGTTTACCAAGAGCTTTACTCTTAAATGAGACTTACTGACTCTCTCCCCTTGCAACAGCCATCAGTTACCAATATTTCTTCAGGTAGTGTTGAGGTTTCTTACCCACTTCTCCACGTCCATGCTGGGATTTTTGTCTAGCTTGAGTTTATGTGGGATTTGTCCATATTGTCACCACTGTTGTGAATTCATGAATAATTGACCAGCTGCCTGAGAGACACTATTTCCCTGTGGTCATCCACCTCCTCTGGCTCTTATGACCTTTCTGCCCCTCTTACACAATGATCCCTGAGCCATGGGAGGAGAAGTTTAATACAGGTGTCCTATTCAGGGATAAGTAGTCTGAAGCCTCTTGTTCTTTGCATATGTTGGCCAGGTAGAATAATTCTTTATGAAGGTATGGCCACTGATAAATTGCCGATGCTCCAGGGGATGGCCCTACACCAGGTGCATATTTGTAACACTAATTTGATTTAATGCTTTTCAGAAGAAGAAGAAGAGATAGGAGGAGGAGGAAGAGGAGGAAGAAGAGGAAAAAGAAGAGGAGGAGGAGGAAGAGAAAGGGGAGGAGGGGGAGGAGATGAAGTTAGGAATGGGACATATAGGGGGGAATATTGGGAGAATTAGAGGGGAGAAATGGGGGTGAATATGATCATTGTATGTATATACAAAATTCTGAAGAATAAAGAGAAATTAATAAAACAAGAAAACAGAAAAATAAAATTCATAAAATACTAATGCATCAATCATTAAGAAAAAGAGAATGTAGAAGAAGAAAAAAGAAAGAATAGAAAGTAGGATGAGATGGTCTGGCCTAGTAGCTCAGTAGTTACACAAAGGTAGTGGAACATACGATCTCATTAAAAGCAAAGAATTACCAGGTAGATAATAGAAAAAAATTCTATCTACATGCTGCTAACAACAAGTACATCTAAAACCACAGGACACAATGAGTCAGAGTTGGAAAAACAAAGGATAGGATCCTTCCTGAAACCTGGTGTGACTGCTATTACTAGAGAAAACACACTTTGAGCATGGTGGTTTGGTCCTTGTTTCTGTCTGGATTGTTTTATTCTATGATGCAATGAGTCAGCCTTGGGTTGCCCTTTTCTGTATGTTTATGCATTTTGTTTTGTGTCTACAAAGCTGGAGATCAAACATTACAAACTAAGTAGCAGAGCTTTATGATGGCCGGGGGCAAAACTGATAGCAGTGATGACAAATGCTTCCAGAACTTTCTCCACTAAAACAGAGGAGCTTTCATCTTAGAGACAGAAATAAAAACACTTTAGACAATGTATTGAACTTCATGAGACAGCAGGCTCCGTGCTTTGTTTGAAAACATTTCTTAACTGAAAGTAATTTGTAAAACTGCTGAGTAACTTTAACTCTGAAATTATAATCTTTGTTCATTCTCTCTCTCTCTCAATAATAAATAAGGAACAATATATGGAAATACTTTGTTTTCCCTTAGAAATCTGAAACTGGTCAGAAATTGTTTAGCAAAACCCTATAGACTCATCTCTTAGTTTTGTTTACTTTGGCTCAGACACTGTCGCAGATGTTCATGATTACAGAATGCAAGCACGTGGTGGGCACTGCAGTAGATCAAAGTGCAGGACACCAGCAGAATAAGCAAGGAAGAACCCCAGCAAAATTTACAAGTGTGTTTACAGTGCCCTGGTCATGGGTTGGTAAGAATGCATTAGCAACTTGTAAGGATCTGGTTTTCTTTCAGAACACTGAGGCAAATTGACTTAACCCAAGAGAAGCTGATGAGATAGCGGAGTGATGGCTAATGGAAGGGGGATGGTATTGCACCTATGTGAAAAGGCCTTCAAAGAGATGTTGTAGAGGATCTGGGAAAGAGAAAATACCCAGCTGGCTCTTTTATCACTTTCCCAGGACAGTGTACCTACAGGCAACCTGGGGAATTTGGACCTTGAGGTTATGTTCTGTTTTCATTTGGGAATTCTGCATGACCTTGTCAACACTGAGACCAGAGAATAAACAGCTCAGAGCTCTCAGTAATGACCATGTTTTTGAAATTCTATAAATAGATCCTGTGGTTAATTATTAAATTCTCAGGTCTGTCTAGGAAGTGAACAGTGAAACTACCAACCTAAAAAGCTAATTCCCACATCGTTCTAAGTCTTCTGAAGTTTGGTTCCACTTCTTTCTGCATACTGCTTAGCAGAACTTATTGACTTATATCCTGTATTATTGCATGTGCATGTTACCTTTAATGTCTCTATATTATTTGTGTTGCTATTAAAGCTCTGTATGTATACAGTGCTACCAAACTTGATGAATGTGTCAAAATGAAGTTCTTACACATTCTACCTTTAATGAATACAAACTGTTAGGCATTGTTTATGAGATCACAGTATTTATAAAATCTGTTTAGCTTTTCTAAAATACACCATTTCAATCCTCCAGTATATTTTGTTTTCTTCTTTCTAGATTTAGTAACATGTCTTCTTTTGTGAACATTAGCCCTTTAATCACTGAAGAAAGTGACTTTACTGTCATGAATTCCTTAATACTCTTCATATCTCAATTTTCCAATATCAATTCAGTATCTTGAAAAAAAATTTCATTAAAATTTAAGAACAGCTTGTATCCTGTTGAAGTAAAATAATTCACAAGTGATAATACCATAACTACAATGTCTCTGTGTTAGAGACTGTGTTTTTCTCAATTCCAAGACTGGTCACTGCATTTCTTAAACAGAACTTTTCATTTAATAAAGTTCATGGTAACTAGATCGGGCTCCCTGCCAGGATGTATTACATTGATATATGGAACCAGCCATTGCAATGATTTCCATTTAAATTTAGTTTTTATTTGGGTTCAAAAACATGTTTAGGGTCGCAAGAATATTCCTTTTCTCTTCAGTATGAATAGGTTTGGCATTCATTTACCACACTTGTTTTACCATTTCTATGGCCATTTCTCATATGTACATCCAACATTGTGCCATCATCTCTCATATAAGTTGTGATGGAGTTTCAATTTATGTTCTCTGAAATGTCTTTTCAGAAAATTTGATTACTACTTAGCACATGGTGAGATTTGATCTGTTACATGAAAAGCATGCTCATGTTTTGTGTTAAAGAAGCATTTTAAAATTTAAATGTCTTGGCCCTGGGTGTGTAGTTCCATGGTAGAGATCTTGGCCAACATGGACAGGGTCCTGGGTTCAGTTTCTGCTCCCAAACAAATCAATAAATAATAAATAGTATTAGAAAGTTAGATGTGGTAAGCATTGAACAGCCTTTATGTGTGGCCCTTGATTTATCCCAACCTGAGGCATGCATACTCTGCCATGTATAGTTTGTTGTCTAATGTTCACACAAAATGAAAATATTTATGTAAACATCAATGCCAGTAGGAAATGGATCATCCTGGATATGAACAATAGGTATTTCCAAATATCTGGTAGAAGGCATTTTGGTGACTAGGTTTTTTTTTTTTTTTTTTATAGTATGTCACTTGCTAGCATATTAAGTTCCCATGTTAAGTAATAAATTAGAAAGAAAAATAAGGGGAGAAAGTAAAACTAGGAAGAGGTTCGAATTTGCAGTATATTTCTTTCTTAAGACTTTGAAGATCAGTTTGATTTTCATATTAATTCAATCAGTACTTTGTTTTAGGCACTCCTGTGATTGACAGAGATGCAAAGTCTTAGCTTCTGGTGGTTGATAGTCTAGAAGAAGCCTCGCTGTTTTCTCATGTTGACCATAGGAGGGATTCAGAAATTAAGCTTTATGAAAACAGAAATTCTTGTTTGTTTTCTAGAGCCTGAACAAACAGACCACAGCATTGTTAAATGATGCAACAAATATATACATACCACATGTTACTATTACGTACCGTAATATTTCTTATTTTTATTGTAATGCACATAGTAATGAATTCACTCCTAGGAGCCATGAGACTAGTCTTCAT
>NW_008341041.1:139029-166590 GCF_000622305.1 Nannospalax galili | reverse complement strand
CATGATTTTAATTAATACTCCTACATGCTTTGGCTATAATGTTTTTGAACACATCAAAAATGTTGAGTTTTCTACTCCATTGTTATTTAAAATCAAAGCCAGCAAAGCTATGCCCCCCCTTTTTTTCCACAATTCAAGACAAATTGTAGACTTGAAAATCAGTCATGCAGTACAGCACATCTGCATAGCGTGCTAAAAGGGGGAGGCACTAGAGACTCAAAATATGCCCTGGAATATGTCAGGGTGTCCCACAGCACATCACTATGCTAAATGAAAACATTCCAGGAGACGGTTTTTCTGTGCCATGTCCATAACAAGATCAGAACAAGCATGGGAGGCAGAGGGGAGAGCTGAAAGGCCCCGGCTCCCTTTCCTTTGCTCTGCTGTCTTCTTTTCTGGGAAAATGAAAAGCCCAACTCTGTGTGGGGAAAATCAAAATTGTAATTATGCCTTATCAGACAGCAGAAAGCCGTGATGAGTGAGAACTTGGCTTCCAGCACTTGCATTACACTGAAGGGGAAGAGGAGGGGGCTTTGGAATGATGTCTCTCAGGGACATTCAAAAATAAAATTCAAAATGGAAAAATACCATCGCATACTTCTTTAACAAGGGAAGATTTAACTGTATAAACACTTCAATGAATGATGTGTTAGAAATGCCTGTTAGAAGATAAATAAGTGTTTATTAGCCACTGTGAAGAAGATAGAGTTCTAGCAATAGTATATGGGCAATACTTTTCTACCTGTACATTTTCGTTTAATATTAAATTTTCTTGACCATAAAACTTCTTCACCTTTGAACTCTGTCTCAGTTTGCTACACTCAAGGATCTTCCGAAGTGTGAAAAGTATGAGAATATTGTGTTGAGAATATTGAAATAGCCCTACATCAAATGCATCTCATTGATCTGCATCTTAATTCTCTTCTTTCCCACACGTGGAGTATACACATTGTTCCTATTTTCCTCGTTCTGATCTTAAGATGAAAGAATATTGTTTACATCACCCTAGGAAATTAGATATTCATTTTCCAGTTTTAATAGACACCGAAATGATTTGACAGCAAAAGAGAAATCTTACAGTTTCTTTTTTTCTAGAAATTCTGGTTTATGTTACTATCGATGAAAAAGAAAGCATTTAAAACATGTTTAAAGTTGAGTGAGAAGGTGGAACCAGAGTTACCACTTCACCTACTCAACTAACTTCCTTCCCAGTGCAAAGCCTGTGAATGTGTGGGATTCTGTTAGCCTCTGTGGTGTTTATGGGTATGGCATCAGTCCTGACCTAAATAGGCTTACCAGGTTTGGCAAACAAAAATGCAGGAGACAAAGTTGGCTTTAAATTTCAGACTGATGACAAATAGTGTTTTAAGAAATGTGAGTCCCATGTTTTGCATAATAACCTGAATATTCCAAAAAACCCTTATATTTAAAATGATTTCTATACATTGAAATCTACATTTAACTAGGTTCCACAGCTAAAAAAACCTGTTCTCAGTCATATTGATAAGATTATACTTCTGCAATAGAAAGAAAGTATCATAGATGAGACTGATCAATTAGCCCAATGAGGAGAAACTAATATTTGAAGGGCATTATTGTTTAGTGTGCAGTTTGCTGGAGTGGAATTATACACGAAACACACGCCAAAGAGTGAATATTTTCTGATAACAAAAATTAATTTCATTCAAGAAGCATTTATTGTACAGCAAATCTTTGCCAAAACACTATGAAAACAGCCTGTGTTTTCTTCTTATGAAACAAGTATAAATTTCAAGCTGAAATGCACACATGCATCCCATTAACTGACGACATTATGGTGCTCACGCATATCAATTCATATATAAACACAGCACCTTCTTTCCTCTATATTCATCATTGATTTTGACTTGTAAACATTGTTTCCCCATTTACCAAGTCTTTGTCTGACATCCTAGAGCTGTTAGAGACATGACCACATCAATTATTCCCTAATTATCTCCAATGTTAAAGGATTTGACTTGGACTATTTTACACAGGTATGGTGTTGCCTTTCGTATTCTTAACTATTTGATTTCTTAAAAAAAATCTACGGTGTTTTTATTTAATAAAGACTGAGACTGAGAAAGATTTAAATTTGCTTGAAATTTCACTCAGAAATTTTCAAGGTAATTGATAAGTCAGTTCATATCTTTATTCAATTACTACTTAGGGAATAAAAATATACCATGGCTAATTAAGGGAGATTTTTCATATGTTTTTAATCTTGTAATTTTAAATTTAGATGGAAGGGCACATATTCCCTGTAGCAGGATTTGTAGAATGGCTTGAAACCTAGGTAAGAATTACCTGCAGGCCGTGGTGGTACATGGCTTCATTCCCAGCACTGGGGAGGCTGATGCAGGTAGATCTCTGTGAAGTCAAGGTCAGCCAGGTCTGCATATTGAACTGCAGACCATCTGGGGCTACAGGGAGACCCTGCCTCAAACTAACCAACCAAACAAATTAATTAATTAATTAAAATGATAAATAAAAGATTACTTGAATCCATTGTAGAATGTTATTTTTAATTTCAGTGACTTCAGCAATAGCTTAAATAGTCAACAGAAAATTAGGTTTGTCAACGTGACGTTATCCAACAACTACAGCAATAAACATACCACATTTGGAATGAAGAATGCAGAAAATCTCTTGTTATGTTATGTTAGTGACTTTCCTAAACCAATGTAGAAGTACAAATGAATTTTTAAAAACTTGGCCTTTATTACCATGCCTTCAATTATTTATTTTGCCATACTTTTATAAAGTTCCCGAATGGTCTTTAAAAGGTAGATCATTTTTTACCCTTTCTCAAAACCAAATTTTACTCCGTATGCTTCTCTTAAATTGGCCTTTAAGAATAGAATCCTCAATAAACTTCATGAGTTTACATCTCATCAATCACTAATTAATTCCAATTAGACTGTTTTTCCTGAGAGGGGCTGAAGAGTCCCATATGCTGATTAAGAGGAACATGAAGTAACTTGAAACACGGGGAAGCATTTCTGAGGAAGCTTTTGACCTGAAGCACAAATGAAAAGAGATAAATCCTTTGCTGTGGTTTTAAAGTGTGCCGCCTAAACAACATGATAAATGTGCTGACATTTGCAGAGGCCCCAGCTAGAGCCAAGATATCTTAATGCACTCTTTGGCATGTCCAAGCACACATACGCTATACGAAGGACTCGGATTTATGCTGGAATGCGGCTGAATTTAGGGGCCGTAGCGCTTTTTGTTATGTAGTTCTTTCAGCATCTGGACCAACGAGCGCTATTGTTTGATCATACTTTACTGTTTGTGCAGCGCACGCTTCCCCCCGATTCCCTTATGTATTTTCCTCCAATATTCACCTGCAGCGGAACAGGAAAGGTATCTACACTCAACTTCATGCTCATGGTGAGGGTTCTTACAACGAAAATAACTGACTCACTTCCCTCTATAACACTGGATACATTCACTCACTTTTACGTTTATTTTCAGAGAGAATGGATTGAGAAATGGGGAGAAGAGGTATGTTGATTTCTTTGTTAATGTTGAACTTGATTAAATTTATTATACAGAGATTTTCACCCACAGAAATACTGCATAAAGAATAAAAATTTAGGGCTTGTCAGATGGATGGTCAAGGCATTGCTGTTAAGCTTGGGCACCTGAGTTCCATCCCTGGGACCCACATGGTGGAAAGGAGGACCAACTCCTGCAAGCTGTGCTCTGACCTTCAGTTGAGCACCATAGTGTGCATTCCCCACTAATTAAGTAAAATGTAGTAAAAGTTTTAGAAAATAATAAATGTTGAATGGCTTTTTAGAACCACTGAGATCCATAGTTGTGTCAGTTAAAGGATTTCAATAAAAATGACCAAAAGGTTCAGGGATTATGTTTGATTCATTTATCTGGTTAGAAATTTATTGGCAATTAATCATGATATATTCAATATTTGTAGAATATTTTCAGTATAAAAATGCTGTTAATGGAACAGAGCCAATTATTTTAATGATAGATGTTTCTAAATAATTTTTCTAAAATGAGTAAACTCATTGGGACTCAGTTAATTTTCCTTATAATGATCCTTAACCTATAGAACCCATGTGCAATGCATATCACCTTTAAACTCAAATGATCAGAGCTCATTTTAATTGAACATGTAAATTGTTAGTTTGGGAAAGTTTATTGTATCCCTGCACAAGGACCCCTTTCAGGAGAGTTTGGTATCTTACTGAATAAAATTTATATCGATAACTACATCAGAATTTATTCTTGAGTGTTTATTAAGATGTAAGCTCATGGCATTTTTGGAAGGTAGTAAAATCTAAATGATTATTAGTGAAAGAGATGTAATTAATAAGTGCATATCATCAATAGGTAAATCATATTTGACAATCTTTTAAATAATATTTCATTTATTATTTTTATGTTTATGAGAATATTACCTGTGTAAGTACATCCATGTCATGCAATGCCCACAGTGGCCAGAAGAGGGTACTGGATCCCCTGGAACTGTAGTTACAGACAGCTGTTAGCCACCATGTGGGTGCTGGGAACTGAACTCAAGTCTTTTGTAAGAGCTGCCAGTGTTCTTAATGGATGAGCCATCTCTCCAGTTCTGTATTTGACAATCTTAAATCCTGTCATTTTCAGTTGCATTTATATTTCAACACACAATCACAGCTCTCTGTATTTCTTTGTTCACTGGAATTATTTATTTACATTTTGTGATACTAATATTTATTTTCATACCATAATCCCAAATTAATGCTTCACCATGAGAAGAACCAAGCCAGAAAAGTCAGGCTTAAAGGGATTACTTGAACATGTATTTGGAATAGTTTTTGAAATATTTTTAAAAATAAAATGTGCAATTCCAAATATTTTATTAGAGCATCTGCTATTTCATATCCCATGCTTAACATGTAAAAAATGTAATCTTCATTACTGTAGATGGTGCTGTTCATAGGAGACATTTTTTGCCTTTTTAAAAGCAGAAAATTTAGAAGTAATATCAATCAATACAAGAGTGGATCTTCTGGTTCCAGATTTTTCTTCAAAATTTTCCACCTGTTGTTTTCAAACTTAAAAGATATATCAGTTGTATAGAAATTATAGAGCAGAAACAGTGAGCCAGCATGAACAAGACCCATGCAAGCTCAGTCAGACCAAAAGCTCAGCATAGAACTGGGGAAATGGGGAGCAGGCTCCAACTTTAGCAGAAGAACTACTGGCAGCTGATTAATGCTGGGTGAGAGAGAGAGTTAATCTTCTTTAAGGGAGGGACTCTAGATAGGCTAATTAGACCAAAGTGGATAAACTTGCACTGAGAGACATCTGGGTACACTAACTTGACTTGATAGGCCTTAACATATATGACAGAATGCATGAAATCTGGTGTGGGGACTATCGGAGGATGCAGATGGGAAGAGGGTATAAAGATGATTAAGTTGATTTGTATAAATTCAGTGAAAAATATACATTAAAAAGAGTATTTTTTCAATACTGTCAGGTGTTTCATCGTTTTTTATTAAAGTAACCTTTTGTCATTATATTTAAATGTTTATAATGAGGTAGTAAGCTTAAAATATCTAACTTATATCTCAAGACAGCTGGATACTCTTCAGAAATTCTGGCTAGAAGTCTAATCAAATAGAAATCAAAATGTAGTTTAATTATATTAAATGGCAGGATGAGTACACAACTTGGAGTACAGAATTTAGTTAGGGGGCAATATTTCTAAGCCAGAAAATTTCCCAATAACTTTTATATATCTGGAAAAAGAAATTAGAGTCAATAGAACAAATATAAACCTTTTTCTTACTATTATAGTCACATATGGACATCATTATGAGGTTGTATGCAAAGTTTATTATCATATCAAGAGAGAATGTGATTTCCATCTAACCTCATTTTCAAAGCAGTGAGTAATCATTTTAGAAAGTCGGAATGGTATAGGAAATCAAAAAGAACAAATGAAAGCGTGACTTATAATCCCACTGTCCAGTTACCATAAGAACTGTTCATTTTACTTTTCTTTAGTGTGTTCACATATGTAGCTCTGTGTATGTAAGCTTACATGTGCCAATAGTTTTTCAGTAAGGCATTATAGCATGTGGACAGTTTTATTATATTGTGGACATTTTGGTGTAATATGGGAGCACATTTCAGAATCTCATGGTGTTTCTAAGTTCAGGCTCTGGAACCTGACCATTTGGAAGGGTGTTGTTTCCATGCCTTGCTAACTGTGAGGTTTTGACAAGTTATAGCCTTAGCTTAACTTGCGGACGTAGCTTTTCCCTGAGGACTACTAGAATGATAGTACTCTCCATCTCATAGGTTATACAGAGATCATCCATGGGAAACATCTGCTTCAGGAAACAAATTGATTAATAATGAATTTCTGTGAATTTCATTAAAAAATTAAAAAGCACCTTAATCATCTTGATGCCTTCTTCCCCCATCCAACCCCATCCCCCCCACCAGACTTCATGCATTCTGTCATATATGTTAAGACCCATCATGTCAAGTTAAGACACCCACATGTCCCTCAGTACAAGTTCATCCACTGGGATCTAGTCTGCCTATGTATTGTCTTTCCCTTAAAGAAGATCAATTCTCCCTCACCTAGTAGTAAACAGCTGCCAATAGTCTTCAACTAAGGTCGGGACCTGTTGCTCATTTCCTCAGTTCTATGCTGTTTTTTTTTTTTTTTTTTTTTTTTTTGTGTGTGTGTGTGTGTTATGGAGTTTGCATGGGTCTTATGCATGCTGACACCATGGCTGTTGAGTTCATATGAGAAAGGTCCCAGGATCCTGTAATACTGTTTCCTTATAGTCATGTATCTCCTCCCCTGACTCTTACAATCTTGTGTCATCAATTTTTAGTCCCTTACTTAAACAAATATGCTGTTTCTGACAAAACTCTTAGGAAGACATATCATCATACCGTTGTGTTTTCAAAAGTCTGTGACGATTCAGTTTTTATTATAGCTCTTTAAATAAAGTAATTAAATCATGGAAGAAGAAACCTTGAAGTGAAGAGATAATGAAGGTAACAACCAACTAAAGTAAGAAAGTGGCTCATGAAAAGAATTTACACTATACAGCTGTTTAAGTGGGCATTCTCCTGAGTTAGATGCATGACGGGTTGTCTACTGACACTAAAGAGATCCTGCCTTTTGTATTTGTAATCTGTGTTCCCAAAATGTGAACAACTTTTCCACTGGTTACTAAACTTGAGTTAACAGAAAATGTCACAAATTAATGAAGCATAAAACACTGATTAAAACAGTCATTCCTAGCCCAACACGGTGGTTAATATTTTACTGGCTCTCATGTTTTTCCTGCTCATGCTGACTGAATCCCTTAAATCCCACAATTCCAAGAAATTAATTAACCAAGTTACTGTTTGCAAGTCTGTCATTTCTGGGAATTAATGTTTTTATAATAAAATCTATGTCATTTATCACATTGACTACAAATATGAGACAAGGTTAAATCACACAATTTAGTTAATTTTTAAATGTCTCTATCATTTATAGATGTGGGAACTTGAAATCTTCTCAGAGGTCAAATGGTTAAATTCCCATGGTGGATTACAGGTTGAGGTTTGCAAGTATCACAGTTTTTCAATTTCTTCCTATCTCTATAAGGTCATAGTTGGTTGAGCAGATAATTCACAAATACATCTTTCTTTTTCTGTCTGCTTATCCATCTGAATGTCTTCAGTCTCCTGGGATCATTACTTCGCTCAGACTGCCCCTTTCACAAATGTTATCTAGAATAACAAAGAGCAGGAGGTGTCAGTACAGTGTTGAAAACTTTCATCATCTAAAGCACATTGCCTACATTCAAAGGGTCAAAGCAGTTTATAGTATTTTCATTGTTTAAGTTTTTTTTTTTTTAGGTTAAGTGTTCTCATGGAAGCATCTAGAAGGGTAATTTCTGATTACCATGATCAAAAGGTCAAAATGATATGAAGGAGTATTTATTTCTTGAGAAAAATCCTAGTAATAAGGGAGTTTATACCTAGCATACCACTGTCTTCCCAGCATGCCTCTGGTAGATCTTCTAATTGGTATGTTTCATGATGACGGATGTATTTTATTTTTCTTTGTATTTTGAACATGTTGGCAGGACTGTAAGAGTATCATGCTAAGTGTTTACTAAATAAGAAAGTGAAAAAATAAATTACTAATCCAACTTTCACCTTGGGAAATCACTTAGCTATCCTGACAGATGGATATCTAATTATATGTAAATTTACGAACAGGAATCTTACTGTTACATACTTCATCCATTGTCCCCTAGAGTACGGGGTCTTAAATCCTCATTGTCTAGAAAACTTGGGGAAGGAATATAATTGCATTTTGAGTCAATTTCATCTTTTCTGTAAGTTTATGGTAATGTGATGATGAGTCTATTGCTTATCTGAAAAATGGCTTGATAATTAAGTTCCATAAGGGCTGTCCAGATAGGTCAGCGGATAAAAGTACTTGCCACCAAGACTGATGACCTTGATTTAATCCCTGAGACCCAGATGCTGGAAGAAGAGAACAAACTCCCACAAGCTGTTCTTTGACTTCCATATGCATGCTGTATCATGTGTGTACTCCTCATATCTCTATGCATGCACATATGTCTATGCATGCACATACACACAAAAAAGCAACAACTAAGTTTTAAATTACTTAACAGGTAGGAGATACCCTAGTTAGCTTGAGCTCACAATCCCTGCCAAATGGACTGCAGTTCAGTGGGAAACCAATTATGTCTCCTTTCATTTGCTTCCCCCAAAATGAAAAAGTGAAGTTTTTTTTTTTTTTTTTTTAATTTGAATCCTGTCTTTCTTGCACAAATGGTTTTTCCTGGAGTTTTTATTTGACCTTGTTATTACAATAAAAGATAGTTATGCTTTACCATTGAAATTCACAAGTGACTTGATCCCTCCTGTTAAAGCCATTCTGGGTTTATTTTTCCATGAGACCCTCCAGTTGGGTCATCCTGTCAGATCCTTTCCTTCTTTCCTGCTGTTCTTTTGTTTCTCTGGGTTATGATATTTTTCTTTTTCAGGAGAGACTCTTGGGCAGCAGGACAACACAGCCTAAAATGATTCTTTTCAAAAATTCTCTTCACATTTAAGTGAAAAAAAATCTTGCATATAGAATTAATTTTGTTTTTTATTTATTTATTTTTGAGTCGGGGTCTCCCTGTAGCCCCAATTGGCCTGAACTCACTATGTAGACCAGGCTGGCCTCAATCTCACAGAGATCCACCTACCTCAGCCTCCTGAGTACTGGAATTAAAGGCATGTGCCATCATGCCTGGGAATAATTCAAAATTTTTAATTGAATTTTTGTGATTTTTTTATGCAGTGTATTTTGATTGTATTTAGATCCCCTTTCCTATCCACACCTCCCCTTACTAACTCCTGCACAACTTAATGTGCTATATTATGTGTATAATGAGATCTATGGAGTCTAATTTGTGTCCCTAAATGTCCTTCAGTGTGAGTCCATCCCCCGGAACCTGATTAACCCACCAAGAGCTAACACTTGAAAGAGGAAGACCCACCCTCCCATAGCAGTCATCAGGTGCCAGTAGTTCCACAGGTAGTGTTGGGGTTTCTTCCTCCCTTTTCCACATCCATGCTGGTGTTTTGCCTTGTTTGAGCTTGCATGGGAATTGTGTATGCTGCGAGTTCATAGGAGTAACTGACCAGCTATCTGGAAAACTCTGCTTCCTTGTGTTTATCTACCACCTCTGACTCTTACAATCATTTGAGCCCCTCTTTCACAACAATCCCTGAGCCTTGAGAGTCAGAAATTTGATGTAGTTGTCCTATTCAGGGATAAGCACCATACAGTCTCTTGTTCTTTGAACACTGACTGGTTGTAGGTTTCTGTGTTAATCACCATGTGCTAGATAAGGAAATTTCTCTGCTGAGAGTTGAGAGCTGCATTAATCTATAGTTATAACAATAAGTCATGTGTGTATTATATATTCATAAAATTGGTACTTAAATATTTTCCATTTCTTGGTATTTAAAATTGTGTTTACTTTGTTTTTTGAGACTGAGTTTCCCTGGAGCCCGTGTTTGCCTGGAACTTGCTATGTAGACCAGACTAGCCTTGATCTCACAAAGATTTTCCTGTCTCTGCCTCCCAAGTGCTGAGATTAAAGGCAAATGCCACCAAACACAGTGGTACTTTAAATTTGTGCAGTATTTCCTCATCTTCTTTCAGATGTTTAATATATGATTGAGAATTTTAGGCATTCTTACTGATTAATATTTCCTCCAACAATAGTTTTACTCTCTAAGAATTCTCTTTACTGTTCTGTTACAGTGGAATTTTGTTTTATTTTACACAGACAATATTTCCTTGACTCTCTCTGAGATTACTAATGCAATTAAAAAAATTGTATTCTTGACTTATTTCCATTTCTTCCTAGTTGCTTATTTCTCTATTGAGATATTATTGGTCAACCTCAGAGCTTTCTCATATTTGTGAGTTAGTTGCTGTATTTTTCCAGCAGCATCTGTTGAAGTTTGGTGTGTCTATTCAAAAGAACCCTCTACCCTGGCCAGAGTCTGGTTGTGTCAGAGTCCAGGCCAGGTGTCAGGCAGGCTTCTCTTCACACCAGGAGGCAGCACAGCAGGCAGCCTGGCACTGACCTGAGGATGGAGGAGATTGCTAGGAGAAGTGCTTGGATCTGTTTTGCTCTAGTAATGCTCAGCTCTCTGAGGACACGCTGAGCCTCCCTTTGTTAGTTTCTGCTCCAGCTCTCAACCATGGCTCCAGCCACTGTGGGACCACACAGGAAGGCCTTCAGCTCTACAGTACAGGTAAGGTCTTCAGCTGCGGTGAACTGGTCTGTGGCTGAGGAGACAGTGGGGACTGAGTGACTCTGTAACTTCCTAAATGCACCTTTAAGTTCCAACAAAGCCACCAGAACTTTCCCCAGTTCTCTAGAACTGAAAGCCACAGTGATATAAAGTTTTTCCATCCCTGAAAATAACTGAACTTACCTAAGCCCTTCATCACTGTACACACTAAGGTGCAGCTTCATTGATCTAAGTTTTATTTCTATGTAACGCTACCTTTGTAACTGTTGTCTTAAAACGATGTTAATATTTCTTACCTGCCTTTTTCAATTCCCTTCCTACTTCCAGGAATCTCATGGGTGTAGTTTACTTATTTTTGGGGGTAAACTACCTTTGGTTTCACTTCAACATGTTGGCACTAGGCCATTAGATGTGATACAGAATAAAGAAAAGTTGATAACTACATTAGATATGAATACAATTTATGGATATTGGCTATATATATCAGGTCTCCTTTTGTTTCTTTATTCACAGAGACAGCAATAAAATATTAGTAAAGGATAGTTGCTTCCAGAGTCAGTGAAACCAATTAACTTCAGGGAAATCAACTGAAAGAATGCCACACTTGAGATAGTAAATGTGGAATTCTTATGCCCCAAGACCTTAAAGGAATTACTGTGGAAGGAGGAAAAAAGAATTTAAGAAACTAGAAGAATGTCTTATTAGATCTGTGGGCTTTGGTAGAGTGACAGAGTTAACCCAGAGGGAGGATTCAAGAAGATATTGCATTCCACTCTTCCTTTCCCACAATCTGTGGGGATTCCTATTATCTGAACCCAACTAATGTGGAAGGGTGAGCGAGCTCACCTGCGTCTTTTATGTACAGCTAGAACTTAAAAGGTAAATCCATTGGCTCTCAGTTTTCTGAGAACAGTAAAAGGGAAGGAAAAGAGAAAGAGGAAAATAAACTATTAACACTTTTCTGATTCAGTGTCACTTCTGAGATGAGTCATGATGTCCAATTTGAGTTATATCTTCCTTTCCCATTTCCTGGCCCATTTCTTTTACTTCTGTGAGCACCTCAAATGAGTGGAGCTCTTTCAGTGCTAAGCTGATGCTGAATCGTCTACACCCAAGGTCCTATTTCATTGTGCTCCTGTTATCTCTATTGGCCAGGAGTGTTGGTAAGAAGGTACCAGGAAGCACTCCAGTAAATCTCTTGGGGTTCATTCATGGATTTTTTTTGGTTCCAATTGTGTCAAGAATCAGTTTCACTGTGGGTTCAGTCTTATGAGGAGGGAAGTCTTAGCTTTTAATGAAACAGACCGCGGCTATGTGCCCTGATAGAAGTGCTGCTTCTTTAGAGAATATGATTCCAAAGGTTGGGGGATTTGGCAATAAAAATCCTTCTGGTGAGTTATTGCTGTAATAGTATGAAGACTTATTTTCATCACCCTAGTTTGGCTTAGAAGGAGAAATATTAGGTCCTGCATGCTTCTTGCATGGTCTGGAGGTTTCCCTGAAGGCTGTGTCTCACAACTCCCTCCCCCACTGGTCCCTCTGCTATGACTCAGTCCCAATACAGAGCACTCCCTGGAAGAGAGTCCTGCATGACTGACCCTCCTCATAATGGGGAAAACCACACTGCACCTGTCTGATATGACATAACCTCAGCCTCAAACCCTTTCCCCCTCCTTGAAGGGAGAACAATGTAAAACCTGAGTCTGTGAGAATGTGCTCTCCTCTGATCACCAGCTGTGGTGTGTGTGTGTGTGTGTGTGTGTGTGTGTGTGTGTGTGTGTGTGTGTGTATGGGTGCTCTTTAAGGTTTATTCTCCAATAAAACTGCTCGTTGTGTAGAAGGTCAGTTTTCTGTTTCTTTCCTCTCTGGTCCTTTCAGGCTCCTTACCCCACCATTTCTGATTATGTGAGTAATGGTTCTACACACTGAGAGTTATTTGCCTCTTAATTTGTAGGATATAACTCTAACCTTGAAATTTTTTTCCCACAGCTGAAGTTTTAGTTGCCCATGGCCTGGTGATAGCAAGCCCAGCAAACTCTTGAGTTGATGGACTATGGTAAGATCAGTAAAATCTTTTACTGTACTCCCATTGTTCTGTTTTCCTACCATATAAAATGTGTCTCCTTTTTAGAGATGACATTTATGTTTCCAGATTGGAGGAAGTATATGAGGGAGTTCTTCTCAGAGGCAGAACAGAGTAAAAAGAATGAATCTCAGATCTATAGGGACCAATTGAAAATACTCTGGTATACAAGGAAACTTTACTGGTTGAAGGAGTATAGACATACTCTCAATTAAATGCTTAGAAGAAAATAATTTACTAGAAGAAGTAGCAGATAATTCACCATTAAGATGAACTCTTTGTCCTCTTATGGTTATTAATATTAAAAAATATTTTAGGTTCTAGTTAAAAAGAGGATAAATAATAATAGATTAACACTCCTTAACTAGGATACCATGAGAGTAACACATGTTAACATAAGAATAATACGGTTTTGGTCATAAAAATAGCTGCAATTCACTGTTGTATTCAAAGAAGATAGTCCAGGGAACTCTCTTAAACTAATGAAAGAATCTGTCATTCAGTTGGCAGAATACCTACCATATGCCATGTGGTATCGCAAACACCTAGTATGCGGGAATGAAAAGTGAAGATGCCAATGTCCCCTCAATTAACAAACACAAAAACTAACATTCATAATACAAAGCGTAAGTTATTATTATGTGCCAAGGAGGTAGGATGCTGGCTCCAGGTGCCTGAGTGGGGAGAGAAAAGGAACAGGGAAAGATCAGAGGAAATTTCACAAAATATTTGACTCTGGTTTGGGGAAGGTATTATCTAATCATGCAATAAGAGGAAGAAAGAAAAAAAGGAGAAATAAAAACAAGTGTAATCACAGGGAGCTATGAAAATATAGACTAATAATCCAGTATGGCTGTCAGAGATCTTGTGAAGACAGGGTGGGTCATCAGGCTGGTGCAGACACAAGGAACAAAAACAAACGCAAATTATTTCTGTTGTCCTTTCTGTTAGCATGTATAAATGATTAGCATCTGAAAGTTCTTAGAATCTGGATCTGTGAGAAGTAGACTGTAAATAGAATCACCCACAACTCCCCAAACCCCCATCATAGTTAGCTTTAACTGTCAACTTGATAAGCCAAGAGTCTTCTGAGAAGTAAGCTTTGATTGAGGAACTGCTTAGCTTGGAGTGGCCTGTGGAACTGTCCATTGACATAGAAGGGCCCAGCCCAATGTAGAGAGTACCATTCCTGGGGAAGATAGTCCTGGGCTGTGTGAGGAAGCTAGCTAAGTATGGGGCTGAGTTAACCAGCAAGCAGTGTTCTTCCATGGTTTCCACTTCAAATTCTTGAGTTTCTGCCCTGGCTTCCTTCAGTGATGGACTGTGAGCTGCAAGCAAAAGCCATATAATCGTTTCTCTCTTCTATGTTGCTTTTGGTCATAATGCTTTATCACAGCAACAGAAACGCTCCCACCTTACATCTTCTAGTAACCAAGTTTAGATCTTGTAATGTCTATTATCTATTATGTGTATAGTCAATAATCTACTCTGGAAGATATGTGTCTGCTGGGAAACTTTAAAAATTATATGAGGAGGTTGGAGAGATGGCTCAGCGCTTAAGAGCACTGGCTGCTCTTGCAGAGGACCCGGGTTAGAATCCCAGCACCCACATGGTGGCTGACAAGTGTTTGTAACTGTAGTCTCAGGGAATCCAACACCCTCTTCTGTCCTCCATGAGCATTGCATGACAAGAGTGCACTCGCATACGTACAAGCAATACACTGATACACATAAAATAAAAATAATAAAATGTTAAAAAATTATATGAATCTTTAGATTTGCTGAAAGTTCAATTATATATTCCTCATGCTTTCTGGATCATATATATGCATATATATGTACATATGTGTATACATATGATTGTATGTGAGTATATTACATGGCAAAGATAAACACAATTTATTACATTATAAAAATTCCAGTAGGTTTTTTTCTAGACTTCCTCAGTCCTAGCTGTGTTCTATCCCAAATACTTTGGCTCACTGAAGACAAAATGGAAGTGTGTCATTTTTGGAGGAACATGCGAAGATTGTCTATCATTTTTCATTAGACGGAAAAGTGTGTGGAGTCCCCAGGGCCCAAAGCTAAGACATCTGGCCACAATTCTATTCCTAAAGTGAGCTTAAGAACAAACAGTTCAAGGCAATACATAGCACATTCCTAATCTTTCCTTGGAAAGGGTGCAGAAATGATTTTAGCAAATGATATGTTATTTAGTTTTTATTTTTCCAACACTTCTGGAAGCAAAATATACTTAGTTTTTTCACTGATTTAATTGCTTGTGCATAAAAGTATGCTCTGTGCAGTGACAAAGAAGTTTTGATATATAAAAGAAAAACAAGGAAACAGTTTTCCGGGCTTCTGAGAACTTGTTCACATGAACTTACAGCAAGTGAGACAGCATGCACAAGACCCATGCAAACTCAATCAGACAAAAATCCAGCATAGAACTGGGGAAATGGACAAGAAGCCCCAACCTTACCTGAGGATGTATTGACAGCTGATCACTCCTGGGTGAGGAAGAGTTGATCTTCTTTAAGGGAGTGACTCTAGATAGGCTGACCAGGCTCCAGTGGATGAACTTGAACTCAGGGATGTCTGGGGACATAAACTTCACTTGATAGGTCTTAACATATGTAATGGAATACATGAAATCCAGTGAGGGGACTATGAGGGGTGCATATAGGGGAGGGGGGTGTCTAAATATGATTAGGGTGTATTGTATGAAATGCACAAAAATTCAATAAAAAGATATGTATTTTAAAAAAGAAAACTAAATACTACTCTGGCCTGAGAGCTATGAACTGAGATTTCTTTTTATTTATTTACTCTAGTGCCTGAACTAACAGAACACTTTAATCCACAGCTGTGTGTGCATATTCACACACACATGCTCTCATACCCTGAGGCATGCCATGCATTATTAATCAACTTTACTTTCGAATGCAAGTATAAACAAAAGGTGACCAGCAGTTAGGACTCAACAAAAATCAGGAGAAATTTTCAAGAAAAAGATATTATTCTAAATCTACTTTCCATTTCAGATTTGGCATTTTATGTAACAGCTTACACTCTCACCTTCTCCCTAGTACCTCCTGATTACATTCTTCTTTGTTAGGAAGCCTAGATGACATTCAGTCCTTCTAATGAGCTCTTTGTCTTCAATAATTAATTTTCACTGTGTATCATGCCGGCCACCCAGTCTGGAATTCTCTCTGGAACAAGTTGAAATATTTATTTTGAAAAGAAATAAAAAACTAAGAGTAAATGTTTCTGTAGAAGATATTTGATTGTAGTTACTTTTGGGGGAAAATTCTTATTTAAACAATTAAAATACCTTGGTCTAATATATAACATAATATTTAGGATAACAGATTGTGAATTCACTCATATACAGTTTTGTTTAAAAAATACTTTTTTTTACACCAAGAGTATGTAAAAATTGCAGATCCCCAAATTTAAACTAAGGGAATATTTTGAATGAGATCCATGGATTATATTATTTTTCTGTTCAAAATTTCATGGCTTTGATTTCCCTTTTTACTAATTAAAATTCTTACTAAATTTATAAGTTTAATGAAACCACACACAACTAAAATTATATAAACATACATTAGCTGACATAGTTAACTTGCAGAAGTAAATACCTGTGATATGTTATATATAAAAATAAATCAAGACATTTCCATTTAACATTCTTTTGACATTCTGGGCATTAAACAAAGCCAAGTGAAAACTTGAATATGCTTCAACATCTATAATAGTGCTACGATAAAATAAAATAATACACACAGCTTCAATGCCATTAATAAGCAATTGAATAGCAGAGTAGCAGTGATTGTTGGAGCACAGAAACTGAAGAAAGACATTCCAGTATTTCTACTGGGACCATCAAAGGGCCCTGACTCAGATCTGTGCATGAGCGGCCAGGGCAGAACTTCTGAAACCAATCTTAGCTTCACTGACTGTTGCAACAGAGAGGGAGGGAGGGGGAGAAACACAGAGAGGACTTCTTTGCTTTTTTAGGTAGGGAGTCTGAACTTTGTAAAGGAGACTTTTTTCATCCTACTTTGTCACCACCTTCTGGAAAGCTTTCAGCTACTGGGAGAGACTTTCGATGTTCATCAGCAGTCAGACTTCTAGAATATCTACCTGCGGTGCATGTGTGTCATTATGCTTGGGTCTAATTTCTCCTCCTCCACCGCTGCCCTCCTGTCTATTCTGTTTTCCTTGTGGTAACCCTTCCTCCCTTCTTGTTCTCTCAGTTCACTTGTATTCCACTATCCTGTTTTGTACGCCTACCCCACTTCCTTAAGATCTCTCCTTCCCCTCTCACAGTTTTGCGAGTTTCATGATTGTCCTAGTTTGTTTCTTCATTGCTGTGACAAAACACTCGGACCACTACCAACTTGGGGAGGAAGGGGGAAAGGGTTTATTTATCTTACATTTCCAGGTCACAGTTCAACAGGGAGCCCAAGGCAGGAACTCAGGGCAGGAACCTGGAGGCAGGAGCTGGAGCACAGGACATGGAAGAACACTGCTTACTGGCTTGCTCTCGTGACCCGTGCTCAACCTGCTTTCTTATGCAACACAGGCCCACCTGCCCAGGGGTGGCACAACCCACAGTGGGCTGGGCCCTCCCACATCACTCAACAGTCAAGAAGATGCCCCACAGACATGGCCATAGGCCAGTCCAATGAAGGCAATTCCCCATTTGAGGCTCCCTCAAGCCAGGTGATTCAAGTTGACACTAAAGCTATCCAGCACAATGATATACTCAGACACACATCTATGTATCTATATGTATCTATCTATCTATCATCTATTATCTATCATCTCTCTCTCCTCATCCTCTACCCTTTCATCCTCTTCCTCATCACATCTGTTAATCATTTTCCATCTGTCTTTACAGGTAAGTTTTGAGTATGAGAGATCTTATTCAATATTTATTTCTGAGTCTGGCTTATTTCTCTTGCCATAGTAATTTCAAGTTCCATCCACTTTCCTACAAATGCTGTGATTTCATTCTTCTTTACAACGGAATGAAATTCCATTATGTAGAAATAGTACATTTTCTTTATCCATACATATGTTAGTGGATCTTCATGCTGGCTCCATTTCCAATGCGCTGTGCATACTCCAATAGTGAGAATGGATGCACACACATCTTTGTATTATGTTGACTTAGCTCTTTGGGTTTATACCCAGGATAGTGTAGATGGATAATAATGAGTTCTGTCTTTATTTACTGTTTGAGAAATCTCCATGGTGGTTTCATAGTGGTTACATCAGTTCACATTCCCAACTGCAGTACATAAGGGATCCTCTTTCTTTACATCCTTTATCATTTCCAGCACTTTCTGTCTTTTTTTTTTTTTAATGATAGTCATTCTGTCTGGGAAGGAATAGAATGCTAAAGCAGTTTCAATCCCTATTTCCATGATGAGTAATGATTCTAAAAATTCTTTCAAATATTCATTGGTTATGTGTAATGTTTCCTTTCTCAGACCTGCTTATTTGTTTATTAGTTTATGTATTGATTTGATGATTTGTGGAGCTTATATATTTAATTTTTATAGTTCTTATACTAAATTAATCATCTGATATATAGGTAAAAAAGCTGTTTCCCTATTCTATAGGCTGTATCTTCACTTTGATGAGTGCTTTCTTTATTGCTGTGCAGAAGCTTGTTAATTTCATGATATCCTATTTGCCAAATATGGAGATTATTTTCCGTACTATTTGAATGTTTTTCATAAAGTCCTTGACTAAGTGTGAGATGGTTTCCTCTAACAGGTTTAGGTCACAAAGTAAGATATTTCATTCATTATTAATTTGTTTTTGTGCATGGTGAGAGCTAAGAATCTAGTTTCATCCTTGTACATGTGAATATTTAGCTTTTTCAGCACCATTTGTTGAAGAAGTATTTTCCTCAATCTGTGTTTTTGGTGTCTTAGTGAAAAATTGAGTGACTTACCTAGTTGTGGTGGATGACACCTGTGACCTAAGCACTTGGTAGACTGAGGCAGGAGTTCAAGACCAGACAAGGTTGGATACATAGCCTGGCTATTTGAAACTTCTCTCTCTCTCTCTCTCTCTCTCTCTCTCTCATCTTTCTTTCATATGCACATGAGTAGACAGGAAAAAGATAAAAGGGGAAAAAACAGATGGGTCAGGTGGATATAGCTGTGTATGCTTACTTGTGGTCTTTGATTTTTGTCATGCTGTGGTCTGTTGACTTGTCTGGTTTTGTGTGTTGCCATGTAGCTTTAGTTTCAGTATTTATGCAGTTTGAGTGGCTTCCGTAAGCATTAATTTTTATTCATATATTAATATGGTATGATATGATACAAGGGATTATTTACTTATTATTATTAAATCTGCTCTTACAATAATCATTTATGGTCATTAATACTTGTTATATGAAATTTGGAGCTCCAGCATTTGTTCATCAATATTTATAATTGTTTTATCTTTTTGATGGATTGTGTCATTATTAGTATATAGTGGTCTTCTTTATCTCTTCTGATTAACTGAGGTTGAAATTTTCCATATCAGATTTCAGAATAGCTATGTAAGCTTCCTTTTACCTTTCATTTAACTGATAAATTGATTGCCATCTTTTGGCTGTAAGTCTGTGGGTGCCTAGATCAGTAAGATGTGTTTGTTGGAAGCAACTGATACTTGGATAAAGCTTTAATCTGGTAAGCCAGTCTGTATCTCTTTTTGGGTGAACTGACATTGCATTTAAGTTTATTATTGAAAGATGCTTACTAATTCTTGTAATTTTTTTTTTGTGTTTGGTGGGATTACTTTTTCTTTAATTTCTCCTCTATTAATATTAGGGATTTGTTTGTTTACTGTTTTGAACATAATGATTCTCAGGACTCATTTTTTCATGTGTTGCTCTCATGAAACTTATTCTTTTTTGTGTTTTCATAACTGAGACCGCCTTTCTTTCCTAGGCATATAATTCTTTTAAATACCTTCTATAGTTTTGGCTTAGTGGCCATAAACTGCCTTAGTTTATACTCTTGAAATATCTTTATTCAACCATATACTTTAAAGATTTATCTTACCTTTTAAAATGTGTGTGTGTGTGTGTGTGTGTGTGAGTGTGTGCACCCCTGAATGCAGGTGCCCACAGTGTCCAGAAGAGAGCAATGAATACCCTTAGAGCTGGAGTTACAGGTGATTGTGAGCCACCCAATGTAGGTGCTAGGAACAAAACTTGAGTCTGCTGCAAGAGCAGTACACGCTGTTAATCACTGAGTCATTTCTCCAGTCTAATAACCAAAACAAATTTAAAAAGAATTTGCATGATAGAGCAGTCTGGGCTGCTGATGACAGAGCTAAAATTATTCTGTTGTTGATGCACTTGTAGGTGATTTCACATTTTTTTTTTTACAGCTTTTATTATTGTTTCTTTTTCATGTATATTTTCATTGAATTTTTATGCATTTTATACAATAAATTTTAATCATATATAGATCTCCCCCATCTGCACTCCCCATAGCATCCCTGCTCCTTGCATTTCATGCATTCTATCATATATGTTACAGTCTATCAATTCAGACTTTTGTACCAGATATCCCTCAGTGCAAGTTCATCCACTGGAGTCGAGTCAACCTGTCTAGCTTCTTTTGGGCATATTGACTACACCATGTCATAGGGAGACTCTTCTCTATTCATATTTATTCGGAGTTCTAAATGCACATTGTTTGAATGTCTACTTTTCTAGATTTTGGAAAGATGCTATAGATTTGTTGTAGAAAATTTTCCATGCTCTTAGCTTTAAAAAAAAATCATGTTCTTCTCTGTCACTGATTTTTAAGCCTGGTCTCTTGCTCACACCTCAGAGGGTTTTTTTGTTTGTTTGTTTGTTTTTTTTTTTTTTTACATTTTTGAGCATGCTCATCTTTTTCCTTTATTGACATTTAAACATACTATATATCGATGTTTTCTTTTATCCGTCACTTCTATTCTGCTTGTTCAAATTGATTCTTGATGTTTTCCATGTTTTTTTAGATATGGTTCAATGAGTTTTTCATTTTCAACTTTTATTTAATAAAAACTTTATTGAGAATTTCATAGACGCATATAAGGTGTTTTGATCAAATTCATGCCTACTCCTTCCCCTCCAACACCTCCCATATCTCATCACTTTTTTCTGAAAACTTCATTCTTTCTTTCTTTCCTTCCTTCCCTCCCTCCCCCTCCCTCCCTTCTTTCTTTCTTTCTTTCTTTCTTTCTTTCTTTCTTTCTTTCTTTCTTTCTTTTTCTTTCTTTCTTTCCTTTATGGGGCTTTTAGCTACTTTAATGTTCCCACTCAACTTTTCTTCTTTATCTCAATTTTCTTCCTGGAATTTTCTTCTCTGTTGTTGACTTCATCCTGATTTTAGCTAATTTTCTTCTCCAGGCCCTAGATTGAATTCATCTCCTTATTTGTATCCTATTTGAGGTCACTGATCATTTTAACTAGCCATGGTTTGCAATTTTCATCCCATCTTTTACCTAGTTCAGTGTCTGAGAATTTAGTAGCTGAGGAATTATAATCTTTTAAAAAAGTGATGTGCCTTGCTTTTTGACTTTTCTTGTGTTTTTGTTGTAACTTATGTATGTACTGGTTTAGATAACTTTTTCAATTTTATTTGCAGATTTTCTTATTTAATATCCTTTTAAGAGCTCAATCCAAATTACAAATTGACAGAAGGAAATAAAACTCTTTGCAGCAAAAATAACGTCAAAACGGGTGTGGTGGTGCATGCCTTTAATCCTAGGACTTAGGAGGCAGAGGCAGGCGGATCTCTGTGAGTTCAAGGCCAGCCTGGTCTACATAGTGAGTTCTGGGCCAGCTGGAGCTACAGGGAGACCCTGTCTCAACAACAACAACAACAACAAACAAACAACAACAACAACAAATCAAACCAAAGCAAACTGTTAGAAATACATTTAAAGCAGTTTAAGGTTCACTGATGCATCACCAATGACCGTAAAACAGAAAATGACAAAAATAATATAGATTGTGCTGGGAAACTGGCTTATTTTTAGTAGATATGGACATAGTAAATGAACAAGATAAAGGAAGGAGGCAGGGAGAGAAGAAAATGGAGAATCATGGTTGAATAAATAAAATGAAAAAAGAAAAAGATTAAGGGGAATATTTTAGATAGAAAAGAAGGAGATTAGAAAAAAATAACAAAAATAAGTTCTCTAAGTGTAGTATTTTTTCAGTTTTATCAATTTACCTGAAATTTTCATGATTTTATTTTTCTTTACAGCTGAATAGGATTCCATTGTATATCTGTAACATGTTTTCATTATCCAGTATGAATTGATGGAGGTTTACAATCCTAGTCGATATGGTTGGGAGACATTTCATGAGGTCCCACCTTGAGATGAAGAGCGACAGGCAATCAGTGGTTGCCCAGAGGAGAATCAGTTTTCTCCGGGGATGAGCTCCCTGGCAGGTTATTTAGTCCCAAGTGGTCAGCCCTAAACACATGTACATATGAGCAACACTAAATGAATTCAGTTGGTTGTACATCTATATATAAATATGTAGTTACATGTAACATTAGTAAGTATAGAAGTCATGAATTTAAGAGGGGATGGGAAGAACATGGGAGGAATTAGAGGGAGGGGTAAAGTGATGTAAATATGGTACTCATGCACGGAAATTTTCAAAAGATTAAAAATTAAATAGCAACAATAACAAAAGAAAAAGAGAGATCAAAAGCAAAATAAAATAAATACAAGAAATGAAATTAAAAACTGAAAACAAGGTTTTTTAAATCAATAAGACAAAGTTAAAATGCCATTAAAAGGATTCTAGGGAGAAAATAACTAGGGAAACAAGGTCAACAAAGAAACAGAAGAAGAAAATAAAAACAATTGTCCAATCATTAAAAGACTTGCAAATAAAATTATATAGATGTACAAAGGGAAATAAAAATAAAAACATAATTTATTTAAATATAATAAATTTAAAATACGGGTAAAAGTATAGTAAAAAGAGAAAAAAGGAGTAGCATGAGGGCTTTAAAAAAAGGAAAAAAAATGAAGTCTTGAAGTAACACCTTTCCTCTTCCTTGAAAACTGGAAATAACAGCTCTGTGCATGGGCTGGGGGTTCAACTGAACTTATGGACCGTTTTCTTTCTTGTGGTTTATATCTGTGCTGAGTCAGTACTGGGCTCGTGCCCAATGTCTGCCAATGCTGTCTTCACTTTAGTGGCCTCTATTAGTTTTGTATCAGAGATCTCTGCTGTTCACATTTAACTTTGCAGTATGTGGTATGGATAGTTTCTCTGATTCTCCCTAGGCTCTTCAGATCATAACCCTGTGGTGGCTAGTGATCTACCTGGGGTGTCTCACAAGTATGTTGAGGGTGTGAGAAACACCCATAGTGCTGAGATTTGTACAGATGGAGTAACAGTCTTTATACTTAGAATTAAAAAAATTACAATTATTTATTATGTTGGTAGGGGTGTGTATGTCATGGTATATAAGTGGAGGTCAGAGGATAACTTGTAGGAGTTGGTTCTCTCCTTCTACTATGTGACTCTGAGGATTGAATCCAGGTTGTCAGGCTTAGAGGCAAGAGCCTTTACCCAATGAACCATCCTTCCAGCCACATCTTTGTATTTTTGAAGACCTTCAAATTGTTAACCGTCTTGCTTGTGAGATTCAGCTATGGATGTCAAGTAGACATATAATGATTCAGAATTCTTGGGTTTTACAGCAATGTATGACTGATAGGTGACCCCAGAGGTTGAATAACCTACTGACCTGATGTTTAGGTCTATGAAACTCAAAAGTTATTATCAGAATCACATATAATGGCAAAATGGGATTCTCCACCTCTACTGACCCATCCACCAGGGAAATCACTATCTCATCAAACTTGCAACCAGATTTGAGACTTTTAAGGCTGTGGACTTGTCTTGGGGGTAGAACTGTCAGACTCCTCACCAAGGCTGCCACACTTGCCAAAAATGTTATTAATTGGATTATTTTGTGTATTTCTTGTCCATCTTTTGGCTGCAGTTTTCAGGTAGTCTATCACTACTTGCATGGATTTCTAAATTTATTCCTTTCTTTCTATCTTTGGAATATAGTTTAATTTTTCTTAATGCTAACTCTCTTAATGCTAACTCTCTTAATGCTAATTCTCCTTTCCCAAATCCTCTCCTGGAACTCCAGGTACGCCCACCAAAATATTTTCTCACCAACATCAGTTAGGAATGTTTTTGATACACTCCTCTGATGAGGTAACCCCAAGTTACACAGCTACCAGTTACTTTATTTTGATTTGAAAAATCACCTCACATTTAAAATGACTGAGAAAATCATCTGTTTAAGATGTAAAATCACAAGATTGTATATTTTCTTCATTGTTAATTTTATTAATAAGATAATTGCAAAGTAATACAGCAATTTCATTTATCTGGCTTTTAAAATGAATTAATAAAACTCGATTAATTTTAGAACCACCAGAATTTAGTGATATAAAAAGCTTTTGTTTTTATTCACTTTGGGTATGAAGAAACTGTTAGAAAAATTGGGCTAACAAGATAGTTCAGTGGGTAAAGGTGCTTGCTACCAAATCTGATGGCCTGAGTTCAATCCCAGGCCTCACATGGTAGAAGAAGAGAACCAAATCCTGTGAATTGTCCTCTGACCTCCATAAGCAAACAGTGGTGTATGTGCACATCCCCACAATAAATAAATAAATAAACAAACAAATAAATAAATAAATATGAAAAGTATTGTAATTAAATAAAAGCCATCTTTCTGAATTGACATGGATAACAAGTAAATGGGATAGAGAAGAGAGATATTCTAGGATCTGGTCAAGTTCAGTAGGCAATTTTTAAAAAAGTTTACATAATACTTATAAATAAGATATGTGAACTAACAAATTACATATCTGTTAAGTAACATCTACCAGGGCTATTTAATTGAGTGTAGCAATCAATTGTCTCTGTATTAGGGACAAATATCTCATGAGCTGTACTTTACACTTGTGTCTGTGTCATCCAGTTCATCAGGGTTGAAATTAAGATGTGGTTTCAAGTAACTTTAAAGGTTTACACAAATCCTTTGTTCTTGGACTATGTAGAATAACAAATGCCATTGCATTTATTGAAGACTTTAGGTTTTATAGTTTTTAGATATAAATTGTACTTTATCTTGGTGCCATCAAGTGAGAATTCACAATTTGAACGATGACACATTTTCAAAAAGCCTACAGGCGTGATTCTGATACTCTTCCATAACAAATTACTTTTATGTTCACCAATGAATTAATCAACGATCACTCATTACATCCCTTATGTCTGATAGTTTGGAGCAAGCAGTAAATATATTTTGAGGCACACAAACATTTAACCTCACAATTGCAATATAGCCTACTGGAAATTATGCTTCTAGAGATAGGATCATACCCAGGCTACAAAGGCTGACAGCAACAGTGGGTAGGATTAGACTTGGAAGGGAATTTTGGTGGCCATGATATTTTCCATATAGCATGACTCAAACCATAACAAAAAAGTCAAACTTATTTGAAACTGAAGGGTATTCCATTTAGATCTGAGCAACCTGCAGTCTCTTATTTTCTGCACATTGACCAGACGTATGTATTAACTGCCATCTTCTGTAACACACTTCTCTCGTGAGAGTAGAGAGATGCACTAATCTATGGGTATGACAATAAGGCATTAGGCGTCAGTTTAATACTGTGTCTATTTAGCAGAACAGTAGTAGTAGTTTCTCCCCTGTGGTCCGTGACAGGCTTTTGGTCCTGATAACAATATCAGGTATCTTTTGACTGAAACTTAAATCCAATCAGAAGGTGACTGGTTACTTCCATAACATTCGTGTCACCATCACAGCCATGGCCATATTTTGCTAAGTCACTTGTTATTGTAACTCACAGGGTTCACTGAAGGATTAGAGTTGATGATTGCCTTTTTCTACCAGTAACATTCACAGCACCATCTAGTCTATGAAAGCTAGCCAATAGCAATGTAAGATCAAATTCGATAAATATGGTTCCCTCTGAATTTTTTTAAACTAGCTATGCATTATTTATCTCTCTCATTGTCTCACCATTCCACCATGGTTTCCCCATTTAAAGTACCCCCATTTTTTCCCATTTCTGCCTTAATAACACATTTCTCCTATGGTCCTATCTCTCTTGGGCTCCTTCTTTCTCTTTATCCCCAAGGTTCCTTGTATAACCTTCCTTCCTCCCTCCCCTTAAAATGCCCACTGTGTTGTCAAAACCTCTGACTGTTCTCCAGTGCTTGTCTGTCTGCTGAGTCTAGTCAGCCTATCTAGAGTTCCTTGTTTTAGGAAGATCAGCTCTTCCTCATAGAGCAGCAATCAGTTGTCAATATTCCTTTACATAAGATTGAGATGTGCTGTTCATTTTCCCAGTTCTGTGCTGGGTTACTGTCTGGCATCTCCTGGGCCACCCTGGCCAACAACTCAAAGGAAGGTAGCTCCTGACCAGCATTGTTTCTCGTTATATAGACTTTAGCTATACACATGGACTCTTTAATCTTTGGTTATACTTTCCTTTTGGGTGTTTAAGACCACACAGTTGGCCCAGATAAACCAATTTATTGGTAGGTTCATTTGTAGTTTTTTAAGAGTTCTCCACACTACTTTCCATAGGGGTTGTACAAGTTTTCAATCCCACCAGCAGTGGATGAGTGTTCCCTTTTCCCCACATCCTCTTCAACATTTGATATCATTTGTTCTCTTGATCTTAGCCAGTCTGACTGGGGTAAGATGAAATCTTAAAGTGGTTTTAATTTGCATTTCCCTAATTACTAGTGATGTTGAACACCTTTTAAGGTGTTCTTAGCTGTCTTTATTTCTTCTTTTGAGAACTCTCTGTTCAGCTCCTCAGCCCATCTTTTAATTGGGTTACTTGTTTTCTTGATTCTTTGCTTTTTAAGTTTGTTTTGTATTCCGGATGTTAAACCTCCATTAGATGTGTTGCTGGTGAAGATTTTCTCCCATTTTGTGGCTTTTCTCTTCATTTCCTTGGTTGCTTATTTTGATGTACAGAAATTATACATATAACTAGCCCAAGCTTTATCTACATGGCACATGGTAATTAAAAGTACCAGACTGGTGGAACTAACCTTTTTGGATGTTTAACAGCCATACTTTGAAGCCTACACTAATTTGCTCAGAGAAACATAAAGGACAGTTTGTCTCCTTGCCCTCCTAAGTTGACTAAGTTCCAGGGGACTATGAGCATCTCTCAAAATGTCCTGTAACTGTGTTGAGTCACCTGTCCTCTTGAGCAAGAGGCCATGGAGACCCTACCAAATGGACTTGAACCAGTGTCCAGTCTACAAAGATGAGGGTCAATACAGAGGAAACATTTCCTTCATTCTTCTAAGCTAAGCCAGCCATGGTCAAGCAGGACCTTTGAGTTATCTTCACATAGATGGAACTGGTAAAAGAAAGGAGCCAGGGGCTCCTCCCATGCCCATGTGACCCCCGAGGAACAGATCCTCAGCCTTAAGAGTAAAAATAAATTGGTTTATCTGAGCCAACTGTATGGTCTTAAACACCAAAAAGGAAAGTATAACCAAAGATTAAAGGGTA
>NW_008341041.1:108720-136622 GCF_000622305.1 Nannospalax galili | reverse complement strand
GTGTATATGTGTGTGTATGTGTGTGTGTTTGTGTGTATATGTGTATGTGTGTGTATGTGTGTGTGTGTGTGTGTATGTGTGGGTATGTGTGTGTCTATAACTGTGTGTGTCTTAGATTTACAGAATTCCTAGATACAAGCTATCTTTAAAGACTCAAGCATACAGAAGATTTTCTCTGTATACCAAATCGTTATATGACTTTTTTTTACAGTTCTAAGGCAAATATATCACCATTCTAGCTGTGGACATATCCACATGTGCAGACAAATAAAAAGCACATGCTGAAGAGATTGTTAGAAATCTTTAATTACACTTAAATTCAGGATAGTAACATTTGTGGAATAGTTGCCTGCTATGTATTGGGGTCATCATTTCACTGTTCATACTTACTGTCACAGCTTGCTGATTTATTCCTGTGTTGTCTCACCGCATAACATAAATTGTATCTTCCTTGTTAGATTGCTGTTCTCTATTTCACTATGTATGGTATGTACCCAATAAATGTTGTTGACATTGCATTCCTTATATGTCTGCTTCATAATTCTGGGTGAAATTAGTGCACACTGTCCTCTTTCTTTTTGACATGTAAACATCAGTGTTTTTCAAAAGTATGATCCAAGGAACAATTTTGTAACAAAAAGCTAGGGAATTCCTATTATAAATACAGGTTCCTGATTCAGAGTAATGATTCAGAGTCAAGATGCTCTAAAGAGGCAGCATTGAAACCTGCAATAAAAAATCATTCAATGTATTTGATGTAAACTTAACGCAGGAATGTAGAAATGCAACGTGTGTTACATCCCCCACCCCCTTCTTCTTTGAGAGAAGGTTGACCTGGAGCCCCAACTGGCCAGGAACTCACTATGTAAGCCAGGCTGTCCTGTATCTCACAAAGATCGACCTGCCTCTGCCTCCTGAGTGCTGGGATGAAAATTGAGTTTTACCATATGCAACTTAATTCTTCTTAAAAAAGAATTCTTCCTAATTCAATTAAAAATTTGAATAAAAATGTACCATCTTGTTGTTATGTCTCTGTGTTAGCTGGATGACAAAATAATAGCCATGAGAGTATGACTTAGTATGTGCTGAGTTAAATCAGAAAATTTCCAGGGGGAGGAAATTTCCAGGGTGGACAACACCCACGCACTGCTAGAGTCTCCAGGGGATAAATAGGAAAGAATTGGAGAGTAGCTAACCCATGAGATGGATGATGGTTGAAAGAAAGTGAATTCAGCAACAAAGAAGAGAACGAGACTGGAAAAAGCAGAGAGTGATTGCTTAGCCCACCAGGGGTGCTCGGCTCTAAGTGCTGAGTTAATGAAACTGCAGATTTATGTTCACTGCTTAGGACAAAAAGCCATGAAAATACACACTGTACTTTTAGTACCAGAAAATTAAAAATACAGTAGATAAGAAAGATAGAGGGAGAGACAGAAAGGAAAGGAAGAGACAGACAGGGAGGAAGAGGGAGGGAGGAGAGAGAGGAGAGGGAGTGAGGGAGGAGAAGGAGGGAGGGAGAGAGAGAGGAGAAAGAGAGAGCAAGAGACAGAGCACTCTATGGAGTCAGTTCTCACCTTCAACCTTTACGTGGATTCCAGTAATCATCTGGCTTGAACCTTTATCTGCTGACCTATCTGACAGCCATGAATTTTTCTCTTTTGTTCTTTATACTAATCACAGGTCTTATTTTCCTTGTTTTCTTTGCATTCTTATCATAATATCTTGCCTACAATACTATTCTTATTCCTTTATTCTCCAAAGGTTATTGTAGATGAAGAGACCATTATTTGTATTTGGTTCATACTATAATTTTATAGAAGTACTATCCATCAGTTCTGGTTGTCTTTTACTCTTTAAGTGATGCTGGAGATTGTGCCTAGTGGCCTGACCATGTGGGCAGAAGTACAAACTTTTGAACAACAACTCCATCCCAATGGGGGAAAGACTACATCTCAACCCTACTTTATAATCTAGTCTCATTTTAATATTGCCACTACTGCCCCTAAATGATATGGCTGAATAAAAGTACACTCACTGACCTTATCCCAGATCTTCAAGTCTCAATGCAGAAACAAAAAAAAATATGAAAAATCAAGACAACATGATATTGCTCAAAATTACTAACTTTAGAGTACACAGTAAATGAATCCAAAAGACAGATAAAATCCCAATCAAACAAGAATAATTATAAATGTCAAACAGAATCAAAGTGGACATGAATAAACTGTTGAATTTAAAGTTAATACAAATAAAGAGCTGAATAAAACAAGAATATCAATACAAGGAATGGAAAAGGAATTCAATAAAAATATTGAAACAATGGAATAAAAATATTGAAAACAATGGAATAAAGTATAGGAACTGAAAAGCTGAAAATAAACAGCTCAGTAGAAAGCCTCACTTATAAAATGGGTCACGGGGAAGATGGCTTCCCAGAGCTGGAATAAAGAGAATGAATTTGAACATTCAGATAACAATAAAGAAGGAGCAATAGTAAAGCATGGACAGAACATGCAAGAACTATGGGATGTGCTTGAAAGACCAAACTTAGGGCTCATGTGCCCTGGAGCAGAGGTGCCAGCTGAAAGCATCAAAAATATAGTCAGCAAGATCAGAAGAAAAAATCCAAAACTGAGGGAAAGATATGTCCCTCTAGATACAGAAAGCATTTAAAACGCCACACAGAGAAGATCAGAAAAAAACGCACTGAGCATATAGGAATGAACAGAGAACAGTGAAAACTGCAAGACACACAGAAAGGCAAACTCACTTGTCACAATTACAGCAGACTTCTCAACAGAAACTCTAATAACCAAGAGGACATGGAACCATGTACATCAAGCTCAAAACCAGCATATGCCAAGCCCGATTACTATATCCAGAAAACTGCTCTTCATAATTGAAGGAGAAAGAAGATGCACAGTAAGTGCAAACTAAAGGAATTCATGATCATTAAGCCAGCACCACGGAAGCTACTTGAAGGAATCTATGAATTGAGGAGGAAGATAAACCATGAGGTAAGAAGAAAGAGTAACTCACACTATATGGGTAGGCAAGCTCACGAGGATCAGGAAAGTATCAAACATTAAAAAATAATAATATGACAGAAATTAATACATAACTTTTAGTAATAAGTCTGAATGCTAATGGTTTCAATTCTCCAGCCAAAAGACATAAATGAAAGACTGGATTTGATGAATCATTTATTTTCTGCTTTCCAGAAATATACTTCGTTGGCAAACACATACACAGCCTTAGAGTGAAGGAATGGAAAGGGCATTCAAACAACTGGAACTAGAAAGCAAAAAGATATAGATTACTAACATCTGCAAAGCAGACTCCCAAACTTAAATTAGTCAGAAGATATAAGAAAGTCATTTTGTAGATGTCCAAGCTAATATTAACTGTCAACTTGATGCAGTCTAGTAGAATCACTGGGAAAAAATATCAATTGTGTACTTGTCTTTATCAAGCCTGCCTGTGGACTTGTCTGTGAGGGATTGTCCTGATTGCTTCAAATGATGTAGGAGAGCCCAGGTCACTATGGTTGGTACCATTTTCTGGGCATGTGGTTCTGGGCTGCATAGTGAGTGAATCTTAAAGCAGTGTTCCTCCATTATTCCTGCCCCTGCCTGTAGGTTCTTGCCTTGAGTTCCTGACTTGACCTCCCTCAATGATGAAATGTGACTTGGAAATGTAAGCCAAAAATAAATCCTTTTCTGACTTTGGTCACAGCGTTTTTTTTTTTGTTTTTTTGTTTTTTTTCTAATCCCAACAGGAGAAAGAAAACTGGAATATCAGTGATCAAGGGAATAATCTGTTAAGAGGATCTAATAACTATTAGCACATACACAGCAAATTTTAGTACATGCAAATTTATAAAGCAAATACTAATGAATGTAAAGACAGAGACACACAATAATAGTGGGCAACCTCAGAACCCCACTCACACCAATGTCAGGCAAACAAAGAAACATAGAAGTAGGGATATATGGCATATGCCTTTAATCCTAGCACTCAGGAGGCAGAGGCAGGAGGATCTCTGTGAGTTCGAGGCCAGCCTGGTCTCCATAATGAATTCAGGACAGCTGGGGCTACAGGGAGACTCTGTCTCAAAAAGACTAAAAAAATATTAGGGATATAAACTTTCAAGAGTTATCAGGATTTACACAATAGAAATTGTACATATTTGGATGAGGGTATGTGTGAAGGAACTTTTTAATAAAGGCAACCCAAAAAGTGGGAACAGAAGATAAGAAAACAAGCAAAACTCTACCAACCAGCCCTGGCATATGGATACAGAACATTCTATCCTAACGCAGGATAACATGCATTCTTCACAGTGCCTCTGGGACTTTCTCTAAAGTAGGACACAGAACAATTTTTTTTTAACTTAGAAAAAATTTATTGAGACATTCATACATACATATAATGTGTTTTGATTAAATCCATGCCTACTCTCTCCCCTCCAACTCCTCCCATTTTCCCCATCACTTTTTTTCTGACAACTTCATGTACTCTTTCTTTTGAGGGGGGCTTTTTGCTACTCTAACATTCTCCTCTCTGAAGAGGTGACCCTAAAATCTTTTAGGAGTTAGATAAGAGCTCCCAAATACTTTTTGACACTTTTTGCCTTTGGAACAGAGTATGTTGCTAAAACACCCAAAGACATTTTCACTTTTAGCCAAGAAACTAGCTAATTTTCTTTGGGGTCTTTTTTACCCTAACTGCCTAGTCAATTCCTACCTCCTATTCTTATCACACCATCCTCTGAAGAGGTTACCCAATTGCTGATTGGGAATCAGGACACAGACTGCTTTGGCTTCTTCTATGCCGAACAGGTATGCAGGGTGAGGAAATTGGGGTACCACTTCAGTGGGTCTATCTAAAAGACTCCCAAATTGCATAACTTATCTGTAGGGAGAAAAGAAAGTCCTTGATCGGTGCTTAGGAGATCTGAAGGAGAAGTAAAGGCAAGAGTAGTTAGCATTATAAGTTCTTATGGGGCACCAGAAAAAAGAACAGAACAAATTTCAAATGTTCATATCAGAGACCATTGGAATTTCTTGACGAGAGCTTCCAAAAGCATCCCTCTATTGGGATCCTTTTCATTTTTTTTTGTCTGCCAGGGCTAGACTTGAGAGTGATAGACTCAGGATTTGCTTTCAGATACTTTGATAGCTGTTAGAGTGGCTAGAATCAGTGTCAGTTCCCTCTCAATGGCATCTAGATAGAGAGAGAAAACAAATTTAGCCATCATTTTAGAACAATAGCGGGTTGTCTCACTTAGCTATAGGTGGGCACTACAGTATTAACCCAGATTTGAAGTCTTACATCTGAGCAGCACTTTCTGCATAGAAACAAAATCATCAATGAGAAATAACTGTCTAAATAACATTTTTATGGAACAATTAACAAATAGAAGACATTTGAAATGACTTCTTGTTTTCCACCTGATTGTAATGGAATAAAAGTAGAAATCAACAGAAAGAGATGCTACAGAAAATAAGATTAATGTTCTTAGCTACTGCTGGATCCTGCATGCTGTAATAATAACCTTGTAGGTAGGATGCACATGCTGGTGTAATAGCCGCATTACTGTTTTAGGATAACCAACCTCATTCTGATCAGATTTGAGACTGATTCACAGCACAGAATTCATGTCTGGTACTGTAAACCTGATCTGAAGCCCATGGATCGGAATATCTAGGCCTTAGTGCAGAACCTGTTATTGTTATTTTGCTAAATCGTCAAGTTGTCAAACTTCCTTTTAAATATTTATTTACTTTTATTTATTTATTTTATTTTTATGTGTGTGAGTGTATTGCCTGCATGTATGTAAGCGTACCAGTGTCATACAGTGCCCACGGAGGTCAGAAGAGGGAGTTGGATTTCCCTGGAACTGGAGTTACAGATGGTTATTTGCACCATGTGGGTGCTGGGAGTTGAACAAGGGTCCTCTGCAACAGCAGCCAGTGCTCTTAATCTTCTTTTGGCAGTAGGTGGTTATCAAAATAGAGACTGATAAAACTGGTCAGTGTGCTGAGAATAAAGGACTGTGAGTGCAGCCCTATGTGGGACATCCTCTTACGTTCAATTCTTGTCTAGGCTCAGGCGCATTGCAAAACAGGAAGCAGAAACAATGTAACAGCCAGTGGGTGGGGAAGAGTGCTGTAAAATGCTGTCTTCCTGACATGAAATGACTGTTCCACTCATGAACCCACCACAGCTGTGGTTACATGCAAAAGACCCGCATAAAATCAAGCCAGTCAAAGCTTCAGCATGGATGAGGGAGGATGACACAAGTCTCCCTACATAGCCGAGGCGATATTAACAGTTGACAAGCTGTTGGGAAAGGGAGAATTATTCTTTAGAGATGTGGCCACCGGTAGGTTTTCATGCTCCACTGGTTGGCGCCACACCCATGTGATATAGGCAGCACTAAGGGAACTTAGTGGGTTATTACAAAATAAAAAATAAAATGTCACATTAAGTTAGAGGGGGAGGTGCTCATGAGGATCTGGAGGAATTAGAGGAGTGGAGGAAAACGGGGGTTGGCCAGACCATATTTCATTGCATATATGTATGAAATTCTAGAAGAATAAATTTTAAAAAGAGACATCAGTATGGAGATTTTTCCAAAAAAAAAAACAACAAAAAACCTAACAATGAAACTGCTGTATCATGAAGCCATATGCCTCCTGGTATGCCCAAAGTAGTTTAATTCAGAATAGTACAAAGAAACTTACATATTTAATTTAATTGAATCACTATTCATAATTGTCAAGTAATGAAACCAGCCTATGTATCCAACAGATAAGCTGATAAAGAAATTATGGCATTATATGCACACTGGTGTTTTGTTTAGCCGTAAAAATGAAATTATATCATTTATGGGAAAATGGGTTGAACTGGATATTATCCTATTAAGCAAAATAAGCAATTCTCAGGAAGAAAACTATCATGCTTTTCTTTCATGTACAGATACTAGACTTTATATACATATATAAAGTCATCTCTCTACACACACACACACACACACACACATACACACAGATCTATATATATGACAATGTTTGTGTCTAAGAAACACTGGAAACACTTGACACTTTGAGTCATTTAAACCAAGAGTGAGACTGATCTATTCTCAGAACTGCTCTTTCTGATTTCTTCCAGAATCGTTCTCTCTAAGAAAAAGGCCTCCTGCATTTTTATTAAGCATATTAATCATGGTGTGGGATAGGGATATGGAACTTTGCCTTAAGAAGTCTTTAACCAAAGCTTGCCAATTTTTTTTTTCTGATCCTACTGACTGAGAGCAGCACACAAAACCACAAACCGAGACATCAATCAATGCCCACATTATCCTTTCAGCTTTTGTGGGGAACGCATTGTTTTCAACATCTTCAGTGCTTCCATGGGTAGTGTTGGGTGTAATTACCACATCTTAAACACACATACATTGTTTTGAATCAGGGACAAAGAAGAGTCATACCAGGAGAAAGATGACCTCTCTGTCTCTACCATATGAGGTAACAAAAAAGAAGCAGTTGTCAACAGATAAGGAAAGTGTCCCTCACCAGAATTATCTTGGCTGTCACCATGACCTCTGAGTTCTCAGCTTTTAGAACTGTGAGAAATAAACAAATATTATTGAATCTTCTCAGTCTGTGGCATTTTGCCATAGTAACACAAATGATGTGGGACAAATGACCTAGATTTCCCTGCATTTGATTTTTATTTATGGGTGTTTTGTGAGTTTATATAAAATGAATGTGTTATAATATTCTTATGCTGTCCAAAGCTAAAAGGGAGAATTAATTTTTAAGAATGAAGGTTCAAAGGACATGTAAGTCTGAAACAAGTTAGATTACATCAAACATAAACTTCAAATATAAAATTCCATACTAGTTATAAAACATCAGTTATGTAAATCTAAGATGTGGAAAGTGATGGACTAAGGATTTTGAATCTGTATAAGGAAAATGGGTTTTAAGTTGTTGTAAGAAAACTGTGTCTAAATTGATAACATCAAGCATCTGCCAAAAATGGAGGATTTTAAAATTATAATATTTCGTAAAACCATTTCAAATAAAAATATCACCATAATGTGGCCAGATACACACATAATTCAAACAGTTTAATCATAGTATATACATGATTGTTCATATGTACCTTTTTCTAATACTCTTATCATAAAGCTAATGTGATTTCAAGCTTTATTCAATATAGTAAAATGCTTACAGAAAGGAAACAATATCAGAAACTTGCTTTGTATATGACCCTGGCATGCAGAGACATTTGGAGATAAGCTCCTGAAAGCAGGGACTTTGAAAATGGTGGCCGAGGTATGTACTGCCAGGAAGAGAAGGTTCTTAGGACAACACTAAAGCTGTTTTTATACACTTGAGGGCTTATTCAGTGGAAGTCCAAAGTACCATTCCAAGTTTTCATTGTTTCTGGAAAGCCTATGTAGGGACATTGGAATACGTTCAAGAAACTTTTGTCAATGATCTTATTTTAGACCTTGGCTTGTAGTTATGATTAAATGGAGAAGATGGAGCATGACCTCTGCCCTCAGATACCTTGAAGAAGACTAAAGAGACAGACATTAAACACCACAGCAAGTCCTTTTAAAGCCTGAGTTAAATTTTCAAATACTTTCAGTTTTCTTTCCTGTTATATTACTATTATGATACACTATTTTATTTTACTATTTGATTATTATACACTATTTTATGCACTACATTTGCATAACATTTTTAAATATAATTAAGCATGTTCTACTGGAAATAATGAACCTTTATAAATGTTCACACATATCCATGGAAAGAACATGTTTTAGACACAAGGAGAATTTAGAGAAGAATTACTAAAGTTAGCATTTATATTAATATATGAGAACATTTTCAATGGGATTCATAACATATGCACTGAAGTTAGTGCATTGATTGACCTATAAAAACTGAATTGGGCTATTTGCTTATCAGTAACAAACATATTTATTTTCCTCTCAACCACACCAAAAGCGGGAGCAGTGCTCCACTCATTAATTCTGCAGCAGGGCAAGCCCCGTGAGTACTCCTGAATACAGATGACTGCTTTCGAGGAAAACACAAGTGAGACTTGATGGTGACTTCTGTAACTGTCAGACTTCATTAAGGACAAAGAGCTTTCTTAAAACTGCTGCACATGTTTTCTGTAGAGATTTAATTGGTTGGAAGTGAGTATTGTGGCCTCATGAAAGCAGGAGGGCCTGGGAAATGGGGACGGATGGACGTGTTGGACCAGTGCTTCTCCTTGGACACCATTCTGGCCATATGGATGGGACCATTATTCAGCATGAAAAAAGGTTGCATGTCCTGCTGACCAAAGGTTAGTTGTTCTTCCCAACCATTTTAAATCAAAGAACACATTCAGTGTCCCAACCTTTCCCTAGGAGGAGGACTGCCCCCTTTGAGTTCTAATGTCTTACAGAAACAGTGACAATATAAGGTTGGTTCTTTGAAGGAACTAATAAGTTTGTAAAGAATAAAAAGTATATGTGTTGGGGAAGCAGCACGCCTGTCATGCAGATTTTAATTACAGTTATTAAATTTAATATAATATCCAAATACATTTCGTATATCTTGGCTAACAGCATAAGATATGTGTTGCCTTCAAAAGTACCACCACTGGTCCAAAGGAAGATCTTTTGAAGAACAAAATATAAAGTGACAGTAAAGAATTATGACCTGTTCAGTGAAAATTGGAAATCCAGAACCCCAAATTTGCTGAGAAATGCAATGACTGACTGAATGAATGAAGGAATGAATGGAAAATACTAAATACATACGGTTTATGAAACAGTTGTAGCACAGTGGTAGTGCTCTTGGCCAGCATGAATTGATCCCCAGCAAAACACACACACACACACACACACACACACACACACACACACACACATTCATTCCTTTAAGTCAAAAACAGTCTCTTCTGACCTCCACGGGCATTACATGACAAGGGTGCACTTACCCACATGCAGGGAATGCACACATACACATAAATAAAAATGATTTAAAAAAAAGATATATGAGTTGTAATTCTACATGTTTTCATTTCCTGCTCTTTTATTTTATTGTTTTCATTAGTATAATATTAATTATACACAATAATGGATTTCATTATGACATTTTGTACATGCACATAATGTATTTATATCATATTTATCCCTTAGCACATCATCCACTCCTCTCCGTCTCTTCTCCTGTTAATCTCCTTCCTTTTTCCAACTAGCTTCTGTTCCATTTTCATGTGATTCAGTGAATTTTGTTAGGGTGGTTTATAGAGAATGAAACAAAAAGTATACAGATAAGGAAGAAGCCAAAGTATCTTTACTTACATATGATATGGTCTTATACTTAAGAGGCTTTAAAGACTCCACCATCAAACTCTTAGAACTGGTAAACGTGTTCAACAAATCAGCAAGACACAAAAGTCACACACAAAAATCAGTGATCTTCCTATATACCAATGACAAATGTACTGAAAAAGAAATCAGGGAAACAGTTCCATTCATGACAGCCTCTGCAGAAATACCTCAATAAACCTCACTGAGGAAGTTAGAGAGCTCTGTGACTGGAACTTTCAAACACTGAAGAAGGAAATAGAGGAAAAGAGAGGTGGAAAGGCAGGCAGTGCTCAAAGACTAGAAGATTCAATATTGAAAAATGGCTGTCCTGCCAAAAACTGTCTACAGATCCATTGCCAATCTCATCGAAAAGCCAACACTATTCTTGCAGAATTTGAGCAAACAATTTTTAAATTCATGTGGAAACAGATGTTGGTTAACACAGAGGCTCATAACTGGTCAGTGTTCAGAGGATAAGAGGCTACAGTTCTCAGCCCTAAACTGATACCTACATCACACCCTCTCCTCCCAAGGCTCAGAGATAATTGTGGAAGAGGGGTGAAAGATTACAAAAGCCAGAAGCAATCAGTGACTATAAGGAAAGAGTGCATTCTGGATCTAATGGGTCAGCTGCACAAATGAATTCACAGTAGATATAACAGCTTGTATAAAACCTGTGCAAGCTCAAACCAGACAGAATCCCAGCATGGAGAGGGGAGGTGGGCACAAAATTCCAACCCTAGATGAGGATCTTTTGGAAATTGATAGCTGAAGGGAGACTCAATATTTTCTAATGATGTGACTCCCTAGTAGTTTAACCATGCGCCAGTGATTGTCACATACCAAGAGAACATGGGTAGCACAAGTTGGATTCTGTGGGTTAAAACAAAAATGGAAACACAAAGTTAGAAGAGTAAGGAAGGGATATTTATCTGGGAGGATTTGGAAGAAAGCTATTAATATAAACAAAACACATTGTGTGAAATTCACAAAGAATAAATTTTAAAAATATGAACATTAAAGAGCAGGTCTTCATTGCACATACACATATTGTTTCATTTAAATATTTGCTGTAAGAGGCATTAAAGGAAGTCCTGATAAACATCTTCCAGTCTTTTTTTTCTCAGGGACTGCAAACCGCTGAGAGAGGAGGTGGCAGGAGAAGAAGTTTGGCAAAGGAAAGAGTCTTCAAAACTGCAAGCCTCTGCGGAACTGTACGAGACCACACAAGGTGAAGTCCCATTTGGGAGTTCTAATTTCTAGAACACTGTTTAGAGGGCCATTGGGTACAGCAGAAGCATTCAGAGAAGCAGGAACAGTCCTTGAAGAGTGGAGATGATTCTGGTAACAGACAGACAACAGAAGCCAGAGGAGGAAGGCAGAGCCTGGGGTCCAGCCTGACCACACAGAGCCTCAACCAAGCTGTCGTTTTATTGTCACCTGATGCAACAAGCAAATAGAAGCAGCTCTGAAGCATCATGAAATAATTACAAGCAATGAGTAAAGTTATAAAGATTCAGTATAACAACCAAGTGAGTATTTGAATGCGTGGGAGAAAAGGAAAACAAAAGAATCACGCACTCATGAAAAAGATATGAACTCATAAAGATGGGGGAATCACGAATCAACTGCCTACGAGTAGAGGAAAAGTCCCTGAATTTTAAGGAAATAAAGGAGTAATATATTTATTAAAAAAGACAATTCTACTTAATGGCATATCTGAGAGAAAGTAAAGAAAAACAACCCCGAGTGATATTACAGAAAACACTTTGCAGTGAGTTTTCATTAAGGATGAATGGATTCTTCACATCATGAAAGAATAATATTCAGAAAATTTAAATAGAATCGGGTGGATACTGGTGTCAGACAGATGTGTTTGGCGAGTTATTGTTTTTCCAAGATAAAAAAATGCTTAAAAATACAGCAATCAAACTACAAGAAACATCTATAAAGCAAAAGAACTATCTAAAAATATTGTATTTATTATTTTTTAGTCTTTTATGTTTATGACTATAGCATATTGCATGCATGTTTGTGAATACACCTGTGTTGTACAATGCCTGAGGAGGTCAGAAGTCAGTTTCAGATCCCCTGGAACTGTAGTTACAGACAGTTGTTAGTCGCCTTGTGGATCCTGGGAATAGAACCTTGGTCCTCTGCAAGAGCAGCCAGTGCTCTTAACCACCCAGCCACCTCTCCAGCCCCGCAAAAGAACCACTGACTAAAGCGATCTGACAAAATGTGAATAAAAGTATGTCCTCAGAATATCATGTGAGAAAGCTGTCATTTGGATATGAAGATGATGTTATTTGGCACAGCAAGACAGCAGCTACAATTCATGCAGCATTTGCACTGTCCCAACCCTTCCTTGTGGGCATTGCAGGTATTCCTCCACTCATCCCTCGCAATAATCTCATGAGAAAAAAATGCAATTATTTTCTCAAATTTATAGCTGAGGAAATCAGGGCAAGTTTAACTATTTTATTTTCCAAGATTTCACTCTAAGTAAAGAAAGGGTTAGGGTTTAAACAGAGGAGTTTAGGTTTATGAAACTGCATGCTTTCCCAGCATGCCATACTGCCAAGAACCTGAAGTGATTTGAAGTACTAATCCAATGAACCATTCTGGAAAAGTTAACAAATACATAAGAAGCCAAGCAGGTGGTGAAACTCAATCAGTGGGAAGATAAATTAATTATGGTTTCAGAACAGACCACATCTTGACAAAATTATTATGGTATAGTTTATCCTCACAAATTAAAAAAATGGAAACAGAAGGAAGTGGAGATGTAACATTTATCTTCACATCTACTCTACCAGTGAGAAATGGATTCTGATCAAAGTGGACATTAAAGTGCTGGCTCTTATTTATTTACTTATTTTTGCTTTTAAGAATGCCATAGGAATTAATGTTCCTTCAATGTAAATATTATTTAACATTCAGAATTTCTGTAGTTTTGGTGCAAGTTTTCTTTATTCTGATAAATTTAATTAGCACCAAAGCAAACAATGTCATTTGATGTAGTATGCATAATTTGTACAACAAAAACACAATCTATGTGTTACTTATATCGACTCATTTGCATTGCTACCTTATTGAATTGTGAGTGACCTGGAATGATAGTCTCGTGTTGTTTTGGTACATCTAGACGCTCATGGTCATCATGCTTGAATTCCCTCAGCACTGTAGAAATCCCATCTTTGCTTTTCTGCTTGCTATTCTGTGATATGAGGTTGAGAAGGTAACCCAATGGATCATACTTTTTCCATTTGTGTTTCTCTGTTTAACCAAGGAAGATGATCTCTAAGTCTCTCTAAGCCTGAGACTGCAGAGATAGAATAAAATCTGCAAATAAGTCATTGGAAAGAAGTTGGTGAGTTCGGCCAGTTCTGTGTCCTATTCCCAGTATTGCACTCTTGCAATCTGTCACCTATGTCATTGACCCAGTGTGTAGACTAGGACCTTCTAGAGTGTCCAATCCCATGATAGAGACACCACCAACACCTGATATAAAGTCAGCCTTTATACCTTAGAGGGATGGCTAGTGATATTCATATACTTAATCATATAAAGGTGGATGAAAGAGGATTGTAACTCAAAGACCAGCACTTCCTGTCACTGTTTCTCTGCAGGTAAAAAACTGAAACATAAAGACATAGGAGGCCCAAGAATAAGGAAGGAATGAGAAATACGGTGGTAGAGGGGACTCAACTGAGTCCTTACAGGAAAACTTATGTGAATGTCCTGAAGAAATACGCTGGGGAAGATTTGCTCAACTTGAGACTTTAGTGGTATGTCCCTGGATCAAATTTCCCACATATTTTTATGGACTGTTCATATGACTGACCATCTCTGAAAATAAAAAAACTTTTATCTATCTACTTGATGCTCCCTTATACTTGGGACTCGCTCACCATATTATCTCCAAATCTGTGAAACTGACATCATTTACTATTTTGACAATACAATGTCAAATGCATGCTGCTTCTGTAACACATCTGGAATGGTTTCTTTTGTAAAATATCACCCACTAATACTTAATTTATCATGCAATTTCTAACACACTTGACACATGTATCATGAAGGTAGTCTTAGAGACATTAAAGTTTACTTTCATTAGTTCCGCCACTAATCCAGATGCATCTAAAACCCTTCCTAGGTTAAAGTCTACACTGAACTACAATACACATTTAGTTTAACATGAACATTCTACACTGAAAATGAATTACTGTCACACGAAATGCTTTGAGGTGAGTAGCTTTTTCCTTATAATATTGTCAAATTACCAGGTAATAGTGCAGAATGAAAATGAATTATTCAGCATCAAATGCCACTTGAGGCAAGGCCTTCTGTCATTTTCCCCAAGTATGACCTTCCTAAGCTCACCTATGTTTCCAAAACACTTTCTGTATCCCTATTCTACTCCCAAGGAAAGCAAGGACTCTAATCATAAAACTTCAGTAATATTACTTGAACCTAATTCTAGGGGACCTGGTACTGTGTGAAATCACTGTAGTTTGCTACAAAGTGAGGATTTCATGTCCAGAATTTCTCGGTGTCACTTGATTTTTACGTATTGCTTCAGAATTTATAATCAGAGTTAGGGAGTCTTTTAAAATTCTGGTGATTTTTCTCTGTTTTTTCAAACTGTAGTGATGGGGTAAAATGAACCAAGTCATATACTTCTCTTATTTGCAGGTACACATCACTCTCCTATTTTCAGTATTTAAAGTGTGAAGGTCTTAATGTGTGAACAGTGTTTAAAAGGTACCTTTTGATGTAAAGACAAAGTCAGAGGCTTCAATTTACCATCCAGTGAGGGTCTTAGGTGAAGTACAGATCACCTTTTAACATTTTATTCCTGCTCTCTTTTGTTCTTGAGATGAAAGAGGTTTGTGTTAGTGTCATATATTTAAGCTTTCTTACTGCTTTTACTGGAAAATGATCACAACACCATCAAAACTTCCTATTCTCAAATCTCTTAGAACATTAAATGAGAAGTTCTATAACCAACTAAATTAAAGGCCTATTATTCACATCGGATTTACTCTTTGAAGACAGAGTTCATCTTTTTCATTGCTGTATACAGAGGATTCTTTTCAAGGGAAGATAATAAAATCATAACTGTGTCATTTCAAAAAATGCTTTTCCAATATTTAGAGTTTCTCTTAAGATAATAATTGATATACGATATCTTAAAATGTATTATTTTCATTGTAGAGATGAAAAGTTAGGCTCTAAGTGGTTGAAGATGTTTCTTTGGTAGCAAAGTAGCAGAGATGAAATGCATACAGAGGTGCTGCCAATTATAAGAAGCTCTTGGCGTAGCATCACAGCCCCGTAGCTAGGCCAAGGACAGAGAGGATTCCTCGTGTTGGTCCTTGTCAGCCAGCATTGTCTCATGTGACTTGACATCCGTTCTGGGTCTGGGCAGCAATTTGAATGTTCCTCATCATGACACATTTTGGTCTATGACTGTCGTGCAAGCACAGTCAACTAAAAATGTTATAAATAATGTGTCTCTTCTTTCATGTTCATTTACAAACATAACTTGGAGCAAGATGAAAGAAGGAAGATGAGAGGCAGAAAATCACTATGTTCAAAGGAGGCCAGGTAGGAACATTGGAGAAGAAATTAAATTTTACCTTCATATTAAGAAAATTTATATTCTGTTTTAACGATTGACAATGTCAGTGTATTAGTCAGGGTTCTCCAAAGAAATGGAACCAGTAGAATGAATATGTATAGAGATTTATCAGCTTAGCTCACAGGATAGAGTCCGAGTAGTCCAACAATGGCTGCACCACACTGGAGAGGCTGAGAATCTGTAGTCGCTCAGTCCACAAGGCTGGATGTCTCAGTAGTCCCAATCCGGTGCTGAAGGTCTGACAAATTCCAAAATATCAGCTAGTCTTCAGTCTACAGCAGCAAGAGAGAAGGCAAGCCGCAAAAAGCCCCGCATTCTCCTCTGCCTTGGTCTTTTATACCGGCTGCCATCAGAAGGTAACGCCCACATTTAGGGTGTGTCTTCCGGCTTTAGATGATCCAATCAAGAAGATCTCTTTCATTTCAGTTAATCTCAGATCAAATCAAGTTGACACCCAGGATTAGCCATCACAGTCAGTAAGTATCCATTGTCAGGCTAGGAGATGTCTAAAACTGAGACTCCAATCTGAACAAGTTCTTCCAATTTCCTTCTGTAAAGTTTCAACTCTATAGCTATTTCAGTATGGAAGCCTGATGCTGAGTGATCAAAAATAAAATCAGTCCAGTTAGTACAGAAATCAGTATGGTGCTTCCTCAGAAAACTATAAGTAGAGCTATCATGTGAGTCAAGCATGCCACTCCTGGGTGTTGACATAAATGACTCCAAGTCAACATATCACAGAGACAGTTGTGTAATATTTTTGCTGAAGCACAAGTCACAGTAGCTAAGTTATGGATACAGCCTAGGATACATCAGTAGAAGAATGGGTAAAGAGAAAATGTGGAATGTATAGACATACACAGGAATAGTTTTCAACCATAAAGGATAAAGTTACAGCATTCACAAAACAATGGACACAGCTGAAGATAATCATACTATGCAAATTAAGCCTGTGTCAGAAAAACAAATACTGAATGTTTTCTGTCATGTGTGGTTCCTAGATTTTATAAAGATAAATAAAATCACATATGAGCATATGACATAAAAGTAGATCCTAAGTAGTCCAGGGAAACAGAAGACTAGCAAGAAGGGGGAGTGCTTAAAGTACATTATGCATATATGCATATATACCTGTATGAGTGTGTGTATGTGTGTGTGTGTGTGTGTGTTGTGTGTGTGTTTAAAACAACTAGTTTACACTGTGTGTGTGTGTGTGTGTATGTGTGTGTGTGTGTGTGTGTTGTGTGTGTGTGTTTAAAACAACTAGTTTACACTATGCATTCAATTTGGTAGAGTCTTAATCATAATTGGACATAGCAACTTTAGAATGCTCATTTTTATAGTTAATGAGGTACAGAGTATTGGTCTTTATTGTAATCAAACTATTGCTGATTTTACCAACATCTCATTTAAACTTTAAATAATTTTAAGTAAGTAGAAAAGAAAGGAAAACCTAGCAGATTTGGGTGTAGTTAATTCTATGTTAGTTCTATTCTGTTTGAATATCTTTGAGTTCTACAAAGAGACTAAAGTAATTAATTGGAATTCAAATAATAAAATAGGAAAATGGAATATACCAGTTTAGGACCATGGGCAATAGAGCTAGATTGTCAAAGAGCAAATCAGAGGAGAAATCAGGTAAAGATATACAGATAATAATATCCTAGATGATATCTGAGTGGTTAGGTCTGCAATCCTGTGATTTCTGGCATCCAATAGGAAATGATTAAAAGATAATTTATGACATTTTTACTGTCCTAAAGAATATTTTATTTTCATTTAGTTTTTAGCATGACAACCACGTCTAATCCTATTGTTTGTGCTTTAAGCACATACCCTAGAAGTGATCTCAATGAATGCTTATAAGTGCAAGATGCAACCAGTTCAATGCATGCGATTTCTGGGACTTTTGTCTTGTTTTCTATGAAAGCTGCCTTCAGAACAAGTGTTTTCACCACGAGCTACCAAGGAACCCAGCACAGTTGGGTCATAGCTTTCCTGTTGGTTTGAAATCATGTTGCACAGAAGTTCTTTAACAAAACCCGAAAAAAATATTACTCTTTTCCTTCAGAATCTTTTCTATTTCTTCACTCTCAGATATTTAAATAATTATGAGCTCTGATCTGCCCCATTCTTCTAGATTGCAGTATGATTAAGTTCAACCAACTGACTCCCTTTGTCAGAGGCATGGCCTTACAACTTAATGTTATTTCTATTCCTTTGAGGGAATGTCTCAGAAATGAAATCTATCCAGAGGTGGGAAACAACGCAAAAGTAACAAACTGGTCCTGAAACACAATAATTTCTTGGGCTAGGTCATGAAGAAAGAAGGAAGATAAGATATCACAAAGCCAAACAATCTTGTCACACTCTTGAGAATCTTATCTATTCCTAGTATAGAAAAGCAGTTACATTTTAGGAATTCCATGGCACCAGGAAGAGCCTTCAAATTCCCTCAGGTTTAAATACTTAACTGGTTGATAGCAAAGGGTTAAATCCTTTTCATTCAAATAACATCTCATCGTTATTCCCAGTTAGCTCCAGTGAATATGCTGAATAAATTCACTCAAGCCAGAGAATTTTCTCAGAATGTACTTTGGGTACAAGAAGGGACATAAGACATGTTAAGATGCTAAGTGTATTTTATATCAGAAGAAGTTGGAAAACGGGGGTCTATAATCCTGTCTAATAAGCAGCATCCTAACCCTGAACAGTAACACAAGTCAGTGAGCATCCTGATGAATACTGATTTAATTATGCTGTGAATGACACAATGACTGCTGCTTTGCTAAATTTTCCCCTCTCCTCTCCTTGGGGACCCTCAGGCATGCACCCTCTGAGGTCCCACGGCTGACAAAACCGACCGAATACCTTCTATTTGGGTTTTGCATAGTTTATGACATCTGAGAGGGGTGACTTACAAAGGCATGAATTCTCATAGGCTTTTTCTTCCCCATATTTGAAACACATGCCATCGGCACATCCTGCCCATGGTTTCCAGTCTCCACCAGCTTTTTGTGTGCTGCCTTCGAGAGGTCCTAGCACACTATTTCCAAAATGGCAACTCTGCCCCTTTTTTCCCAGTGTGCTCCACATTTCTCAGCATCTCTCAGGATAGGTCTCTAGACCCAACCCCATTCAGTTCTAGCTTTTCAGAGGAGGCCTACCCAACACTACACAATGGCTGCAGATGCTCCATATCTCTTGTTATCCCCAAAGGGTAAATCATTTTGGAAGTATAGGAGTCCTATCCAGGTGAGTTGAGAGATGTATTAGTGTTTTCACTACCCCCCTGTTATACTATGTTCTATAACCCTTAGGTGTAGGGGTATCCAATGTAGATGTGTAACCTAAGGCTGCAAATCTCTTAGACATTTGGAAAGGTTGCAAGGGCCAGGGTTTGTGCATGAACATAAGGAAGCAGTGGTTTTCAGGCCTCAGAGAACTTGCTCATGAAATTGCAACAAAGGTCTTAGCACAAGACCTTTGCTGACTCAATCAGACAAAAACCCAGCATAGAAGAGGGGAAATGGGCAGCAGGCCCCAACACTAGCCGAGGAACTATTGGCAAATGATTATTGTAGGGTGAGGGAGAGTAGATCTTCTTTAAGGGAGTGACTGTAGACAGGCTGACTAGACTTCAGTGAATGAACTTGCACAGAGGGACACCTGGACAGAAATGCTTTACTGGATAGGATTTAACATATATAACAGAATACCTGAAATTTGATGTGGGTGCTATGGGGTGACAGAAATGGGGAAGGGGTCTAAATTTGGTTAAGATGTATTATATGAAATCCATAGAAATTCAATAAAATTAGGAGAAAAATTATATATACATATATTTATTAGTTTTATTTAGCTATGTGATACTAGGGATAGAACTTAGGATATCACACATAGCAGACATACATTTGACCAGTGGACTATTACTATAGACATTTTGTGACAGAAATGGGGAAGGGGTCTAAATTTGGTTAAGATGTATTATATGAAATCCATAGAAATTCAATAAAATTAGGAGAAAAATTATATATACATATATTTATTAGTTTTATTTAGCTATGTGATACTAGGGATAGAACTTAGGATATCACACATAGCAGACATACATTTGACCAGTGGACTATTACTATAGACATTTTTATACTTTGAGACTGGATCTCACTAAGCGGCTCAAAGAAGCAATAAATTTATTGATTTCCTGCCTCAGCCTCCTGAGTGGTTTAAAGAATAAGCCTGTGCTTCCAAACTCAGCTACTTTTAAATTTTTAATTAAGAACTCAAAGAAATAAATGATGGAAAATGTAACCTCAAGAATACTATATTATTGAATTTCTTAACTAAAATATTCTTTTTTTCTAAAGAAAACACAGTAAAAAATCTTTTCCTCTAAAAGTATAAGTAATTTAGTTATGTTAGATTAGTTTTACTTGGTATATAAGGGCTCATCCTGATTTGTTTGTTAGGAGTATCTACTAGTGATAGTGGGTTATACACATTGAACTCTTGAATCAGAATAAGGAAGTGATTACCATATTAATTTTGTTTCCTTTAAAACAATTTCATTTAAAGTATATGAAAATACTATCTTTCATAGAATTTGCTTATTTACAGTTATTGTTCAAAAATTGGTTAGCTATAGGTTACCTTTGTAACAGAGTCATAGAAACTATGACATTATATAAACATTATAAATACAAATTGAACACAGGGTTTATTTGATGACCTTGAATAGAAATACAAATTTTCAAAAGTGGAGAGGCTAGAGAGATGGCTAAGCAAGTGAACATCACTGACTTCAATTCCCACTACCCACACTGCAGCTAGTAATGGTCCATAACCCCAGTTCCAGGGGATCCAACACTCTCTTCTGGCCTCCATCAGTTACTGCACAACATATGTGCATTTCCATATAGTCAGACAAAACACTCCTCTACATAAAATAAAAATAAATTAAAAATATAAAGTGCCATTGGTGTATAATAAAGATGAAATGCAGTTTCATTTTTCCTTTACTATTCCACAGAGAGGACCAAGGAAACCAATGACTTCATATAACTCAGATGTTTCTAGAGAGTTTTCTTAATGTCACGTGGTCACTATTTGGATAAAGCAATTCCCTATTGAGTGTCCTCCTTCCAAGAGGATGTTCACCTTGCTTCCTGAAAGCATGACTAGGTCTGGAATTTCATATTTATGTTCAGAAAGTGCATGTTGGCCAACAAAGTAAGGGTTTTCAGTAAACTCATCCATTATCTTGACTGAAGCTTAATTAAGTTGACATAATAGTAACTGATGAAAGCAACCAACTTTGAATGAGGAATGGGCATAAGATAAAGTCCTATTATCAGAGTCTAGCTTTGATAGAAAATGGAAATTGCTCATCTGATTCCAAGTAAAGCTATAGCTAGTAGAAAACGGTATGTTAGAGCCGTCATGGTTGAAATGGAGGAGTAGATATCTATTTATTTGGATTTGCTTTGGTTTCACCAGGGATTCCTTTTGTTAGTCTATTACTAGATTCTTTTCCACCCATACCCTCCTATTATCTGCCATAAATATAATCATGTCATACATTGCCAAATATCTTGAGTGCTTATAACTCACAAGAAAAGAGAGACTTAGAAAGGCACAGGGGGCCCTGTAGGCCAAGATCCAGTCCATATGCTGAGTTGTCACCACATTCATTCATCTTTTCTGCACTGGCAGTATCAAGAGTTCTGCCATCCCCCAAAGACAGCATGTGCTGCTTCCTTGACTGGGGAAAATGTTGCCCTTTGCTTTTAAGCAAACTTACACTCTTCTTTCAAGATACAGATGCATGCTGTCCCCACTGGATGGGAAAGATCATCAAGCTCCCCTTTCCCCCTACTTCTTTGACACCTTGTATAGAAATCTGTTAGAATGCAAATGTTTTATTATCTTGATCTCCTAGCACAGCACTTCCACCTAAAGATCCTTTAATAATTGTTTGCTGAAAAAGAGAATGGATGAAAAATATATGGTTCTTAACAGATATTAAAATACTAGAATATTTTCTTTCTGTCTTCCATCAGGCTGTTAGAAGCCCTTGGGGTCTCACACATAGTTGCCATCTGCATATGGCTCAGAATTCCATGGACAGATTGCCATCCTACAATAGGAAGTCCTCTGAGGAGGACTGACTGTGGAAGATGCTTGCCAGATGCTTGGGGCGGTGGCAGATGCCTTTAATCCCAGCACTCTGGAGGCAGAGGCAGGTGGCAGGTGGATCTCTGTGAGATCGAGGTCAGCCTGCTCTACATAGTGCATTCCAGGCCAGCTGGGGCAAAAGAAAAAAAAAAAAGCCTGCCAGTGTGTGGTAACGCCTTAAAATTGTAATTAATTATTTATTACGTTCATGAGAAAAAGTCAAGTGTGAACAGTAAAGGAAATTAGCTGAAGCACGGCTGGAACAAAGTGGGGCAGAAGGAATCCAGGAAACCTGGTCAGCAGCACGCATCATAACACAGCAAAACCCTTAATGAGAAGATAAATAGAAAATCATACAAATGTGACTTACATTATTTTAAATCACCCCACTTATTAGCTAGTCATTAAATATCATTAAATTCCTGTTATCAGTCTGTTTAAGATACCATGCTAGGGAAAATGGCTTAAGAAAAGCATCCTGTGGCTTCTGCCTCTCAAGTACTCCACTTCACCCTTCACCTGTTCCCTTTGCAATGCACTTCCTCCTCACGTCTTAAGAACTCTGTAGAGTTTTGACAAGGGGCTTCAGCTAATTTCTCTAAGTGAACTGAATGATGAAGACAAAATAGGGTAAGACTAGGGATCTGGAAAGCCTTGTTCTGGATCCAACCATTGCTATCCAAGTTTTGCACACTTAATAATCATCACACCTTTCTGAACTTCAGCTCAAAGAAATCGGTGATCTCTGCGGTCTCTGCGACAAGCTGCTCTGAGAAGAAATAATGAAAATCAGTCATTTCAAAGCATTAGATGTGATTACAAAGAGCTGGGTCTGAATCCCTGCTCTGTTATTTGTTAACTATGACTGGCTCCTTATCTTCAAGGTGGAGTTCCAGTTTCTCTTTTCCTTCCATATCATACCTAAGGTCAAAAGTCTAATTTGTATGATCTTATTTATGGAATACTTACTTTGTTGTTTGGGAGCATCTTATCAGACCTACAGTTTCAGAATTGCCTTAGCAATTGTTTCTCCCTAGACACATCTGTCCTATATCTTGACCAAGAGCCTGCTGGCCAAGGCTTTTTTGCCTGTACATGGGTGCTAGGAGATCTTTCTCCCATAACTCTACACCATTGTTATGAAGCCCAGCTGTAAAGGCCTGTGCAGAGTCATGGACTAGCCCAGGGCTATGTGAAATGAAGACTATTTTGGATTAAATTGTTGTGTTCATAAAATAAAGAATGAGTCAGACCATGCCTAATTCTACAGGAAAGAGATTTGTCGCAGCAGAAAACATGTGGAGTTCATTTGGTCAGAAAGGAAATATTAACATCTTGAATTCCACATAGACTCCTACTCCTTCACGTTTGTTGGATCACAGACAGAGCCCTATTATAGCTCTGTATAAATGTAGTGGTGTGTAATAAAAGCTCCTTGTGGAAAGGCAAATCAAGATAACCATTGTTACAGCGAGTGCTTATGTTTTGTACATTTTGTACTCCACCTCCCTCAGGTGGAGCCTCGACTAATATCAGGTTCAGGGGTTTTGAGAGCATTGAAATGAAGTGATTTTTGCATAATGTTTTCTCAAGTTCCATTTTGGCTGAATTATGTAATATGATTTTAGAATAATGTATACTTAAGATGAAGCAGAAGAACACATTTGCTTCAAAAATGTGGAAGTCAGCTGTAGTCTATATTACATGAATGAATGTTTTTAGTGTTGCATTACTGCTAATTACTTTGCCATTTGGAATTTGAAGTTGCCTAGAGCTTGTCTTTTGGGGATAGAGCCTGTAATCACTGTGTATCTTTACCGTTGCATTCATCAGTTGTACTTTCCTATGTGCTCATGAAGGAAGAATAGAATTTGTTCTTTCTGATTCTGTCTGTAGACTTGCTCTTACAGCTCGGCTTTGCCATTTTCCTTTCTCGACTTAAACAAAATGTACCCTTCTTCAAGTACCATTTTCAATATTGTGTGTGTATTTGTGTATGTTTTAAGAATCTTCTTCAGATGATTGTAAAAGTTCTTACAAACTCAATACTGGTATAGATAAAGAAAGTGGAACATTACAAATAACTCAGGATGATTGTGCATGAATATAGCTCATTTAAGAAAGGCACATAAAGAGAAAGTTTTATGACCTATGTCCCATTTCCTAGTGTTTTAAGCTTATCCATAGAATATAGGATTGCAAGAGACCCCCAAATAGTACCTTTCCTTTGGCTGAGATCTTTTGATATTTTTCATGCATGTATAATTCATTAGCATTCCTTTGCAAATACTTTGAAACAAATTGTGTTATGGCGGAAAAAAAACAATTAGAATTTAGACAGAAAAATAAAATCAATTAAAATTTTAAAGTGGAAGTTATTCAATACAAGAGTTGGTTAGTGTGGCTCTCCATAAATTAGGAGGGATTCCTAATCACCTCTAGACAGGGCAGTCAATCAGGGCAAGTGTTCTTGCCAGATCCTGAGTCATGGATGACTCATGTCTGGAAACTCAAGAGATAAGTCTTAGGATGGAGCTGGTGCCACTGAGGAAAGAGTTACAGCTTCCCACTCATTGATTCCAGCTACTCACTACTGAGCCCGTCTGGAAGCTGTAGGGAAAAAGCTCTGAAAGACATCACTTTATATAAAATGCTATAAAACTTTAGAAGAATGGACATAGATCTCAGAGAAAGTCCAGCTATCTTCCCTCCACCCAACTCTTATCTACCAAAATTTAACAGATGAGTCATTGAATTAATGTGAAATTGCTTTTTTATCTAGAAAATAAAAACACTGCATGATAATTCTGAGTGCAGGATTATTGAAGGATGTAAATAAAATGCTAATAATAAGCGTACGTCAAATTCACTCCTGGGAGGTGCATGTGGCATCCAATCCCCTGCTCCCATGGTCCTTGTGACAACCTGAGAAAAGAATTCTCCAAATGCTGGTTTGAAGAATCTTAACGAGTTTATTGGACTTGCTAACTGAGCTTGGGGTATGGGTTTACTTACAGAAAATCAGGCACCCGCCCCCATTCATGGCTGTGTTTGAAAGTCCACACCCAAACATAAATCCTGTGGCTCTTGGACAGGCGCACAAAATGGCAAGAGACCTGCCTCCTGGTTTTCCTGGCTTTTATACCCTTAGTCCCTCCCCTACAAGCAACTATGGTCAACTGATTGGCTGGAAGAGGGAAAGGGAGTGACTCCTTTGCAGAGAGTGGGAAGGAGTGGGTCCATGGTTCATCATCACAGAGGAACATCTGGGTCACAATATGACATCTATATGGTAAATTCAAGCATAAATACAAATGTTCACTACATTGTGTGCAATAAGACATAAAAGTTCTTGTTCTGATTGCTGAAATTATTTTTATACCTGAATTTATATTTATAAATTATATGCATTTATATATAGTTATATTTATAAAAATATGTAAAACTACACAATAGTGACTAAATATTTTCATTAACTAACACAAAATAAGAGGTTAAAACTCCGACTCTTCCTGAAGGGGAGAATAAACCTATTGATCCTAGAACTTACCAAACTGTAATCAGTGGAAGAAGCAGCTCTTTTCAGACCAGGTCTCTCTGAAGCTGTTTTATGTGTGAATATATAAGATGTAAGATTAAAAAATCTCATCTCTGGGGCTGAAGAGATGGTTCAGTGGTTAAGAACTGGCTGTTCTTGTGAAGGAGCCACATGGCTGCTGATGACTCTCTGTAACTCCAGCTCTAGGAGATGTGACACCGTCTTCTGACCTCGGCAGGCATTGCATGACGTGGGTGTGCTTACACACATGCCAGCAATACACTCATACACATAAAGCAAGAATAATGGATAAAATATATTTTTAAAAAAAATTCTCATCTCCACTAAACACTATACCTATTATTCATTCCCTTTTCCTTCCTTACTCCATTCCCAAATTCTTAGGGAACTACTAATCTACTTTCTGTCTCTGTTGAAATCCCTTATCTGAGTATTTTATACATACATGGAAATTTTCAATAGGTCTTATTTCCTAGGTAACATTTTCACTTAGAAAAATGTTTACCAGGTTCACACACGCTATGCCATGTCCCAGTCCTTCTTTCTTTATTATAGCTGAATATGTTTTGTAACATAGGCATACCACATTTTATTTATCCATTCAATGGATAATAAAATGAACTAAATAAGATGAACTAATGTTCATCCATTGGTGAACATTAGTGTTATCCCCATGGTTGAACTCTAGTGAGCAATGTTGCTATGTACACTAGTGTACATGTTTTGTGCATCTATGTTTTCATTTCTCTTGGGAAAGTACATTCTCTGGGCATGTACTTATATGAATAGAATTGATGGGCCATATGGTTATCTTTGCATCTTGAAGAACCACCAAACTGCGCCCCAGAGTCACAGCACCACTGTAGACACTTTCCAACTGTGTATACTCTCAGCTCCTCCATGATTTTGTTAATCCATCTATCATTTTCTTAGAACCTCTCACTTTACCAAGGTGTGTAATTCTTTTCACCCTAGTGAGAGTCATTTTGAGGATATTTTCATCTATATTCTAAGAGTTGATAGATGTAGATTATTATAATGCTTATATCTGATGATACCAGTATGATGCTAACTGCACAGCAAGAGCTGGAAAGAGAACTCACATAGTCTTCACATATTCTATTATATATAATATATATATGTGTGTGTGTGTGTGTGTGTGTGTGTGTGTGTATTGTTTCTCTCCTGTGGTTTTTTACTTTAATTTCCTTATTGGTGTTCTTCAACACCACAAAAGTAAGCAATTTTGAAGATCCTCAAATTATTATTTTCTTTTTTAATTAAAATAATTTATTATCTTTATTTTATCTGTATTTGTATATTGCCTGCATGTAGGTAAGTGCGCCCATGTCATGCAATGCCCTCAGAAGACAGAAGAGGCTGTCGGATCCCCTGGAACTGGAGTTACAGACAGTTGTTAGGTGTCATGTGGTCTTGTAGGAGGTGCTACTTGGGTATCTAAATCTTGGAAGGTCTCCAAGGCTTTGGAGCAGATGTCTTTGCTTGCCTATTTTAACAGATCTCTAATTATTTGAACTACCCTGACTGTATAGGCAGGGGGCTGCCATTTTTTGTGCCATGTGGTCAGAACACGGGAACTAGATTATTCATTCTGATCCTGGGAAAGGGAACAGACTTCTGAGATTTTAAATGAATGCATTAAATTTGTTGGTTATCAAAGGAAAAAGTAGAGAAAAATAAAACAACTCTTACAAAATCTTGACTGCAATAGAGAGGCCAAAGTTTAAATCGTTGCTTTCAACTGTGTTAGATGTTGCAAAAACTTTCAGTGTTCCTCCTGTTCACTCAGGTAGAAGGACTGGTATGCCCTTCTTACAGGGAATCTCCGCAGTCCCGTCTTATTCTTTTTTATGTAAATGACAGAGCTAGTAACTATGTTTCCATGATGCATGAAACCAGGCAGCAACCTCATGATGGGTTGGTTTTTGCACTAAAAAAGTGTGTGTGTGTGTGTGTGTGTGTGTGTGTGTGTGTGTGTAAAGCTTAGTAGAAATTTTAAAAAGAGTAGTGTGGTAAGAGACATCTCATAAAGGTGAGGGATAATGTGCCTTTTGAGAGATAAGCTTAGCAAAACATACTAAATACTTAAAAAAATATATATACATTGTCTT
>NW_008341041.1:104399-108656 GCF_000622305.1 Nannospalax galili | reverse complement strand
CCACATTTATAATGTGGCTTTATTGGAGGATACTTTGTGTTGCAGACATGAGCTATGATTCATGACCTATCATGTTCCGTATCATAGGTCTGCAGTGTCTCTGATTTTGCTTTGCTAATGGTCAATTTCTTTTATTAAATTCATGTCTAATGGTTTTCTTACCTGTGCATTGTGTGTGTGTGTAGGGTATGTGTGTATGGTATATGAGCATGTGTGTTAGTGGGTTGTGCTTATGTGCATGTATGTGGAGATCAGTGGAGGACGTAGGGTGTCCTGTATTATCATGCCCTGTCTTATCCCTTTGAGACAGGAGCCTTGACTGAATTTAGAACTAGACTGGTAGCCAGCAAGTCTCAAGGAGTCTCCTGTCTCCATCCCTAGCTCAGCTGGCTCACAGTAGACCTCTGGTCACATCTTTCTATGTGGGTGCTTGTAGCTTTTGTCATGATAAAAGAGAGATCTCCCTGCATCTGTTACCCCCTCCAAGGCTCAGGAACCTTTGCGGAAGATTGGTGGAAAGATTGTAAGAGCTGGAGGAAGGGGCAGAGCCCATTTTGGAGACTTAACTGTGGACAGTTAGTTGGAGAGAGTTAGTTGGGGAGAGGGAGCAACATGGCAGGAGATCAGATGGTGTCCAGCAAGTGTGGAAGCAAGATGGGACATTTACAACTGTGGACAGTTAGTTGGAGAGAGTTAGTTGGGGAGAGGGAGCAACATGGTAGGAGATCAGATGGTGTCCAGCAAGTGTGGAAGCAAGATGGGACATTTAAAGACCTGGGATGAGACCACAGATCCATGGGGCATGGGCAAAAGGTAACAGAGACTGTGGGTGGTATGTGGAGTGGTTTCTTTGTCACCCCACACTCCCTGCCATAAAGGACACCCCAAACTAAATATATCTTATGTTAGTCTGTGAGCCTGGACCTTGGGAGGGAGCCTCCCAAGAAGGGAAAAGGCAAAAAAACAAAACAAAACAAAACAAAAAAAACCCCAACTATTTAGGGTGACAGTGCTGGTGATTCTAATTCAGGTCTTCCTATGTGCATAGATAGCACTCTTACACAGTGAACCACCTCCATGTTCCCTCTTTCTTCATTCCTAAATAGAATTGCATTGTTCTCTTAGTTTTGTTCTTGTTCATTGGCAGCACATAGAAATTCAATTAACTTTGCATATTGATCTTATATTCCACAATGCCTTCAAGTCTTTTCTTATATCTCTAATAAGGTTTACAGTGAATTTGTACCTTTAGCTGTAACTGGTTGTAGAGGTAGAAAATGCTTTGCCACTGATATCTGTTGTCTTTTTCTCTACCCGAGTTCATGTCTACATTGAATTTCTCAGCCCATTTACATTAAGTGTGGCCATTAGACTGAATTCTAGGAAATGAATTTCAGGAATGTGGGTTGAAGCAATAGACATTTCAGGTAGGATCTAGATTTTTCTAACCATCCTATGTACCTCACCTTTAACGATGACAGACAATGATGAACATGCAGTGAAGGATTCCAAAGCTTGGAGAAATTAGTAGAAGGTGACAAAATATTAAGGGACTAGAATCTAGACTCCATAGAAGATATCCTGAACTGATCTGTACCTGCCTATAGTTCATAAATCAACACACTTGCCTTCAGTGTGATTTCATTTAGAAATGAATTTTTCAGAGATAAAGTTGAATGAGGTCTAGAGTGGAGGTTTAGTCTGGTAGGAGTGGTAGGATTGATCACCTTATATGAAGTGGATAAAAGAATTTCTCTAGCAGGAAGGATATAGTGAATCACAACCATCTGCAGCTAAGAACACAGTCCTCAGCAGAAACTGATGAGGCCAAACCTTTTTCTTAGACTTCTAACATCCAGAACATTGAGTAAATACATTTCTATTGTCCGAGCCACCCAGTTGATGGTACTTATTATGATTGTCTGCTGTCACTGTTCTGTATTTCCCACAGTGCTAATCTGCTATGGCCCATGACATGAATAAGAAGCAAAGCTAGACTGTGTGAAGACCACAAGAACTGGGATTGTCCAAGCAATCAACCTGCTGTGACTAATGTGGTAACAAAGGAAAACGTGTGGGCAAATAGCAATACAGACACATGGTGATGGCTGTAGAATTTAATATTTTAATAAGGAAAAGACCCCAACAAAGCACGTGATTTACCACTGGCTTGAATATGCAGAATATTAACATCCAACTTCCTTGGTAAAAAGGTAGTGGTTATGTGGCCTCATGAAACTCTGAGAGTAAGAAAAGGAAGTTGTTTAAAAAAGTTATTTAGAATTTTTTTCTTAGAAGAATGTCCTAAACACGTGAATGTCTGAACTAGATTTAGCATTTTTTTCTTACAGTAAAAAATAAGCTGTTTGTTTTTCAATAGTTGTCAAAACAAGAAAATGAGAGTAACTATGAACAGAAGGCTATATTCTAGCGAACACACGTGTGATTAGGACATAAGCAGAAAAGTAAAGATTGGCTCAAGTGAGGCACGCAAATTCTGAAACTTGAAGACCATGCCGCATAAGGAAAGTGTATTTAAAAACATGGCTACAGTTATGAGTTGGCAATCTTCTTCATTTTTCCAATAAGAATATTTTAAAGTAGCTTATTTTTAAGAGAAGAACTATGTGTGATATATTTGAGCCATTGCATGCCTATGGGGGCTTCTATGTTAAATTTCAATGGGGGAAAATCTTGGTGCATTTATTACATAGTGGTTGCACAAATACATGTTTGGTACACAGAATAATGTCCCCACAAAGATGATAATGTCCTAATCCAAGACACTTTGAATATATTGATATAGCTAGAGAGATTCTGAAGATATAAGTAAGAATCTCTTTTTGTTGTTCTTTTTTTTGTTTTTTGCTTTTTGGGGTTTGTTTTTGAGGCAGAGTTTTCCTGTAGCCCAGAACTCACTATGTAGAGCAGGCTGGCTTTGTTCTCACAGAGATCCACTTGCCTCAGCCTTCTGGATTAGAAGCATACATCACCATCACCAGACCGTGCCAAGAATCTTGAGATGGTGATATTATTCTGGCACATTTGGGTAGGCTTATTGTTATGACAAGTGTTCATATAAGGGGGAGGCAGGAAGGTCAAAGTCAAGAGGAGAGGTAATGAGGAATCAGGCTGGTGTGGTGTCCCTAGGACCTAGTATTGCAGCCTGCCTCTAGAAGTGAAGGGAAACAAGGAAACTCTTGTTCCAAAAATCTTCAGAGAGAAGACAGATAGGCCAGCATGTTAAAAGTTTGTTCCACAAAAATTATTTGGCCTCCACAAATGTTAAGTAATGACTTTTTTTTCACTAGAAATTATTATTTCACTGGATACTTTGTAAGTCATTGCAACAGCAATAAAAATACACACAATAAGTTTAGTTCTACAGACATCTCAAAATAAATACAAGGATGCTTGGATCTCTTCTCTACCACTACCTCTTGTATGATGTTTTATAATTTATCTTTGTCACACACTTTGTCTGCCTTCTAGAACATTGCCTCAAGTGCGTCCTCAGAATTACTTAAATCTATTTTACCACTATGTCAGTAAACTAATTTTGTTTTAATGTTTTACTTTTTTCCAAAGATTTTGCATGTGTGTGTGTGTATGTGTATGTGCATGCGTGTGTGTGCATGTGTGTGTCTTTGTGTCTGTGTGTCTGTACAGGGTCAGCACCTGTGCTTGGGTAGAGGACAGTGGAGGGCATTGGTTCTTGGAGCTGAAGTTAACACGCATTTGCGGGATATTTGTGTTGGAATCCAAAGTCTGATTGAGCAACAAGCGCTTTAACTGCTGATTCATCTTTCCCCACCAGTTATGTTGATTTTAAAAATGCAAAAAGCTAAGTACATTGATTTTTAAATTCATATATAAATATGAGAATTGTCTAAAATTGTTATAAATAATAATTAAATTAAGATATCTTTCAGGAACTATGAAATAATAATTTAATAATATTTATAAAGTACTCAAGAAAGAACCAACACAAAATTAATTTATTCAAGTGTTTTAGAATTTAGGGGCTGGAGAGATGGCTCAGTGGTTAAGAGCACTGGCTTCTCTTGCAGAGGACCTGGGTTTGGTTCCCAGCAACGACAGGGTGGCTCACAACCATCTGTTAACTTCAGTTCCAGGGAATATGATGCCCTCTCTGGCCTCTGGGAGGACCAGTCACACATATGGTTTACTTGTGTACATGCAGGCAAAACACTCATACACATAAGATAAAATAAAATTTTAAAATATTAAATAAAA
>NW_008341041.1:82756-104337 GCF_000622305.1 Nannospalax galili | reverse complement strand
TAGAATATAAAATGCAAGAAGCTGAAGATATATATATATATATGTATATATATGTTAAAAATTTAATGTCTTTGATTTATTGTAAAATGGTAAACTCAGCTCTGAGCTTGGAAGTTTATTTACTAAAGTCAGCATCCAAAAGCAGCTGAAATTTCCACTGAAGTAAAAACAGAACATGTAACTAGTAATTCATTGTTATAATTTGAGAACCATGTCCATGTTCAATCTTCATTTTTATTATTTCAGCATTTGTGGATCTTTGAATCTTGCCAAAACACTAAAGCCCTGTTATTTTAACTAATTATGATTTAATATAATTGGCACATGGTGAAGTCTAGCTCAGCATATCTGAGATTAGGTGACTCTTCCACTGATTTTAATAAATGTTCCAAAGCTTTCTCTAAAACATATGGATAAATATTGGAGCATGATTTCAAAAGAGTCATCTAGCAATCACCTCTTAAGATGAATTTTGGTTTAGGCATGTCTTGTTTTCTCATATGGTATATATTACAAGATATAAAACTGACTTTATGATTGTGATCTATTGTGATGAAGGAGGTATTTGTACAATAAAATGCTAGAGTCTAAGAATGGGTCTGCAAAAGAAAGTACTGAAGTCCTTAAACTTACTTTCTCTATTCCTGCAATATCATCTTATATATAACTTTTTAGGATAACCAAGATAAAGATAGGAAAACATTTTCATAATCCTCTTTGAGTTTAATTGATCAAGCTATATAAATGATGTGGTATCTGTATTACTTTTTTATTGCTGTGGTAAAATACCCTAACAAAAACAACTTAGGTGAGGAAGGTTTCATTTTAGTTTACAGTTCTGGGGGGATAGAGTCCATCATGGAAGGGAAAAATTACAACAGTAGGGAGGCTTGGTAGCAGGGGCAGGAGGCTGGTTAATCATGTTATATCCACACAAGGGAAATAGGAGCTGAATGTATCTACTACAGTAAGGCTCTTCAGTCTAGAGGTTCTATAAACTCCTCATACAGAGCCACTAGCTGGGGCCCACGCATTCAAATACATGAAACTGGGGAAGGGGGCATTTTACATCCCAACTACAGAGTATGCTATCTAATATTTAATGATAAAAAATGACAGATCAGGTTTAATCATTTTAGACTTGTTAATCACCATAATAATGCTATAAGCAAAAAATTTGAAATTAGTAATTTTTTCAATGCAAAAATTTGCATTAGACCAAATTTTAGGACTAACTTCAATTACATCACCTTATAATTACTTTCTTAGTAAGATGAGAAAGGTGTTGTATTAGTCACTTTTCTGTTGCTGTGATAGAGACACCATGACCAAGGGAACTTATAGAAGGAAGAGTTTATTTGGACTTATGGTTCCAAAGGGGCAAGAGTCCATCATGGCAGCAGAAGTGGCTGAGGTAGGGACAGAAGATCAGCTCTTACATTGCCAAGCAGGCACAGGAAACAAGAGAGCAACTGGAGGTTCCAGTCAAGAACTCTCTAAGCCCGCCCCCAGTGATGTTCTTCCTCCACCTTGGCCACACCTTCTAAGACCTCCCAAAACAGCAACACCATCAACTGGGGACAAAAATGTCTGAATACTTGGTTTCTATGGGGGACATTCTCATTCAAAGTGCTACAGATGTTTCTTTTTAAATTTTATTTGCATTTTATATGACAACAAATGCATGATTAAAAAGTTAAACTGAGCAAAGATCATGAATAAGTTAATTACAGATTCTGGAATTACACAACTATTCTGTCTTCCAACATATAAAACAATCCCATACCTCTTCAGCAAAAGTTAAATGTAGAAAAGTGTGTGAAAATGTAAACAGAGAAGTCCTCAATAAGTGTGAGGTTTCTGTAATATCCCCAAGCATTCTTTTTAAAATTACCTTATTACACTTTATTTATTATATACGTGCATGTTCATGTGCACACATGCCATTGTGCATGTGTGGGGGTGCTGGAGATGATTTTCTCCTTCCACCCTTTGAAAACTGGGCTTTCCACAACCCCTTCCTCTGTCCTATCCTCCCATCCCTCTTGTCTTGAATTTCCTGTTACACTGCTATCCCTTTCCGCTTCATATTATTTGTGTTCTACTATGTATCCCAAGGTCTTTCTTTTACTTCCTCACTCATAACCTGTTTCCTGTATTCTACAGTTACTCCAAGTTAAACATGAAAATCTAAAGATTCAATGCTAGGAGCCACTTATGAATGAGAAAATGTAATGTTTGTCTTTCTGAGCCTGGGTAACCTCACTCAGTATAATGTTTGCCAGTTCCATCCATTTATGTAAAATTTACATTTTTCTTTATAGCTGATTAAAATTTCATTGTGTATAGGCATCACATTTTATTAACTATTAATCAATTGTTAGACATCTAGGCTTCTTCTACATCGTAGTTGTTGTGAATAGATCAGGTGTGAAAACTGACTAGCATGTGTCTCTATTGTAGGAAATTGAGTCCTTTGAGTATATGCCTAAGAGGGATGCAGCTTGATCAAATGGAAGATCATTTTTAGTGACTTTAGGAATTTCTGTACTTGTTTCTATAATGGCTAGACCAGTTTGCACTCTCACAAACAGTGTATGAAGGTTCCCTGTTGCCCATATTCTCACTGGCGATTGTGGTCTTTTGTTTTCTTCAACTTAGAGACATTCAGACTGGGGTAAGATGAAATTGGAGTAGTTTTAATTTGCATTTCCTGATGAGTAAGGATGATAAGCATTTAAAAATATTTCTTTTTAAAATACGTATTTTATTGAATTTTTATGCATTTCAGACAATATATCTTAATTATTTTTAGACTTCCCCTTCCCCTATCTGCACCCCTCATAGCTTCCTCCGCCGAATTTTATGCATTCTGTCATATATGATAAAGCCTATTGAGTCAAGTTTATGTCTCCAGATGTCTCTCAGAGTGAATTCACCTACTGGAGCCTGGTCAGCCTATTTAGTGTCACTCCCTTAAAGAAGACCTTTACCTCACTGCACAGTAATCATTGCCAATAGCTCCTCAGTTAAGGTTGGACCTTCTTTCCAATTTCCCTAGTTCTATGGTGGGATTTGTCTGGTTTGAGTTTGCATGGGTCTTGAGCATACTGTCACCATTTCTGAAAGATCATATCAGCAAGATCTCATCTGACTGTAAAACTTTGTTTCCATGTGGTCATCACCACCCTGGCTCTTACAATCTTTCCACCCCGCCTCTTCCGTCATGGTCGCTGAGCCCTGTGTGGCAGAGGTTTAATATAGGAGTCCTATCCAGGAATATGCACTCTACAGTCTCTTATACTCTACATTTTGGCCGGTTGTGGCTTTCTGTGTTAATCACCCTCTAATGCATGAGGAAGTCTCTCTAGTGAGAATTGAGAGATGCTTTAATTTCTCTTTACTCCCTGTTCCACTGTTTTCCATGAGCCTTAATTGAAGAGGTTCCATTGTAGATATGTCACTTAAGGCTGGGCATCTTACAGACACTTATTCTCTATGTTTGACCTGTTGTGGAACTCTAATAGTCTCCATCTGTTGCAAAAAGAAGTTTCTTTGATGAGTAGTGAGAGGTATACTTGTCTGTAAATATAAGGATACATTTTTAGCATGCAGTAAGAAATTATGCTTGTTTTGGGATGTGACATATGTAGGATTTGTCTCTAGGATCTAGGATCTAGGATCTCCAGCCATGTGTGTTTGGCGGTGTTTAGAGTAGCATACATGAGTTTAATCCTATTGAATGGGTTTTAAGCTCTAAATAGCTGTTGATTACCACCATAATAGTGATAAGTGGGCGTGGTGGCACATACCTGTAGTCCCAGTACTTGGGAGGCAGAGGCAGGCAGATCTCTGTGAGTTCAAGGCCAGCCTGGTCTACATAGTGAGTTCCAGGACAGCTGGGGCTACAGGGAAACCCTGTCTCAAAAAGAAAGTAATAGTGATAGAGATAATTTGCTGCACCAGTCATTGCTGTGGTTCTTAAGCTTTATAGGGTTGGACCATTGATTGATTTTCTCCCTTAGAGCCTTGCATAGTATTGTCTGATTCTATTAGAACTACTCTTCAGGGAGAAGGGTTCCAGGTCAGTTCTACTTCATACTTGCTGAAGCATGCCCTGTCTTCAGCAACAGGGTTTTACCTTCAGGTTCTGGGAGGCAATGAAGGTCTGTAGCAATAGCCTGTGTTAGTTTGAGAGTCTCTTGGACTACCATGACCAATCACTCAAATGGAGGTTTCTCCTGTGTGGCACTGTCTTCTTGTTGTATAGCCTTCAGGTATGCTCATTCACTTATGTACAGATATGATATGTGTATTTTTCAGTAGACTTTTAAATTAATACATTTCCCTCTGGTTTTTCACACCACCTAAGCATTATTTGTATTTCCTATCTTTCTGCCTGTTTAACCATCCCTTCTCCCTCCTCAGGTAAAGTACCCCCATTTTTACCATTTCCCCCTTGACAATATCTGTTTCCTGATTCCCCCTCTCTTGAGCTGCTTTTTCTCCTTTACCCCCATGGTTCCTTGTATAACCCTCCTTCCCTAATTAACAGCCCCATTTAATCCATTTATCCCTTGATAACATCTGTCTCCTACTGTCCCCCTCTCTGACTTCTTTATCCCTTTACCACCATGGTTCCTTTCCATTTTCCTGGCTCCTTGGTTACATATACTCACAAATAAAGGCTCAGAGCTAGAATCCTCAATTGAGTGAGAACATATGCCATTTGTTTTTCTGACGCTGTGCTACTTCAATTAATATAAGAGTTTCTAGGTTGATCCATTTACTTGAAAATTTCATAATTCTGTTTTCTTTACCCCATTGTGTAAATGCAGCACATTTTCATTATCCATTCATCAGCTTAGGGATATTTCAGGAGTTGTATATATGATGCTTAGAAGTCTCAAGTTATTCAGATTAGGTTATGTATTTTATCTATCTATATTTTAATTACTGTACATATTTCTGTGACAGACTATCTAGAGTAAAGCAGCTTAGGGAAAGATTTATTTTGGCTCACAGGTGGAGGGTTAAACCATCATAACAAGGATATTATGTAGCAGGAGCTTAAGCATAGCATCTGGTCACATCATGTCTGCAGTCAGAGAAAAAGAGTAATGAATGTAAGTGCTCAGCTTGCTTGTCCTTTTTATTCAGTTCAGGACTCCCTCCCAGGCAATGGTACTGCTCCTAATAAGGTGAGCCTCCCCACCTCAGGTAACCTAAACTTCAAAATCCTTCATAGTCAAACTCAGAGATAAATCTAATCTACAGCCATGCCCAGAGACTAACCCAATCTACATAAACCCTCAGAGACAAACCCATAGACTAGATTATTTAATTTATATAATTCCTCATAAGCATGCTAAAGGAAAAATTAATCTAAATAATCCCTCACAGGTATGCCTAGGGGCTTGTCTCCTAAGATGTAAGATAATGTCAAGTTGGCAGTCATTATAAACCATCACAATCTGCACATTTAATTTTATAAAAAGCCTGTACAGAATGTTCTCCAAGTTCATCTATGTTGTCAGTAAAAAGAGGGTTACCTTTTGCTTGAAGGCTGAGTAGCATTCCATTGCATATATACTTAATACATGATCTCATTTTATGTAGAATCCTCCTCCCCTCTACACAGAGCACAATTCAGAAACAAGAAAGAAGAGTTACCTAAAGCAGAGGGTGGGGAAAATGGGGATATTGGTCAAAGGGAATAAACTTTCATTTATAATATGAGTAAGTTCTGGAGATCAAATATGCAGAATGCTGAATATATATTTATATTGTTAATAATAGTAATTTCTTGCATACATGAAATTACTGAGAGCAGATCATAAATCTTAACTCACATATACATACACACCACATGCAATTTTGGGAGGAGATGGATATGGTAATTAGCTGAATTATGATAACCATCACACAATGTGTTCTTATGTCAAGACATTTCAAGATACGTAATTTGGGGAGGGAGGCTCAAGTGTCTAAGAGCACTGGCTATTCTTGCAGGGGGACTGGTTTTTGTTCCCAACACCCACATGGCGACCATCAATCATCTGTTGAATTCAGTTCCAGGCGATCTGATGACCTCTTCTCACCTCCACAGGCATTGCATGACATGGGTTCTCTTACATACATGCAGGTAGTACACTAATACACATAAAATAAAAATAATAAATAAAAAAGATATGAAATTTTTCCCAATCTTACCTAAAAATACACAAAGAGAAACATAGTCTAAAATTAGTAAAAATAAGAAAAATAACAAATAAGAAACAAGAAAATATAGCTACTGGTACAATATTGGCACTTTTTTTTTGCACTTTTAACTTCTGGGTAATCAACATCCATCTAATTGGACTTAAGGCCTGCTCAATAGTAGGGAATTCATACATGATACTGTAAACAGCAAAGTACACATAGTTGGAGAGGTCATAGACTCTAGAGGAGAGACTACTACCACCACTTTCCTAAAACAGTGCAATTTCTTACTATAATCTACTGATAACTGTAGTTCTCACCACTCATCAAAGAAGCTTTTTTGATCCACAACTGATGAAAATGCAAAGAACTAGGCACCATTTAGTGCCTAGCCCCAACTGATATATCTGCAATGTAACCACACACCTAAGGCTCAGGGAATAGCTGGAAGTGAAAGTGGCAGAAAGATTATAAGAACTAGAGGTTCAGGGTACCTGCTGCTAGATTGTATATTTGAAAGTGATAGAGAAGCTACACCCAGGAAATCTTCACGAAATAGCTGCCTAAATAAGACCTGAATAGTGACAACATCAGTTGACAAGCCAATGTGGATGGGGGAAATTTTATAAAGTCCCATCTCTAGATTAAGACCTATAGGGAATGAACAGATGCTAAGAGAGGGAGAATTAGCTTTCTCCAGGTATGAGCTCCCTGATAGATTATCTAATTCCAAGTGGTGAGCCCTAAATGCATATACACATGAGCACCACTGTTCTGGATAGCTTTAGTTGTCAACTTAACACAACTGGGTAGAGGGAATCTCAATTGAAGAATTTTCTCCATTGGATTGGTCTGTGGCCATGTCTGTGGGTATTTTCTTGGTTGCTGAGTGATATTGGAAGGCTGAACCCACTGTGGTCTGTGTCAGCCATGGGCAGGTGGTCTTATGTTGAACAAGAAAGCAAGATGAGCACAGACCAGAACAACAAGTCAGTAAGCAGTGCTCCTCTGTGGTCTGTTCTTCAGCTCCTCCCTCCGGGTTCCTGTCCTGAGTTCCTGCCTTGAATTCCTTCCATGATGGAATCTTTTTCTCCGCAAGTTGGTTTGGTCAGTGTTTTATCACAACAATTGAAAACAAACTAAAATAATCACTAAACGGAATCAATACATTATATGTATATATGTATATGTTCTATCTGTAATTGCATATTATTATTCTTAGAAGAATAATAAAGAAGAGGACGAGAAATTGAGAGGGTGTTGAGGTGCCATGGGAAGAACTGAATGGGGAAAAGGGAGGGATGAAAATGATGTAAATATAGTATTCATATGTGGAATTCTTAAAGACAAAATAGGGCTGGAAGGATAGCTTGGCCATTTGGCTAACAACCAAAATCAAAAGACAAAAAAAGAAAGAAAGAAAGAAAAAAAGAAAATAGAAAGAAGATTTTGTTGCTGGAAGATGCTTTCTACATGAATTATATAGACACACAGTTGAAGTACATGTGTTATTCCTCTTTATCCATGAGGGATTGCTTCAAAATCCCTCTGGATGCCAAAATTTGCAGATGTTCCATTGTCTTATGTAAAGTGGATTTGTATTTGCATATTGCATAAAACCTAAGCATATCTTCCTATGGCCTTTAAATCATCTCTAGATTACTTGTAATACCCAATAGATTTTAAGAGGGATGTAAATAGCTACTACACTGTATTACTTGAAGTGTAATCACAAGAAAAGTCTGTGCATATGGAGTGCAGATGTACCACTACAGGCCTCGTGACATTTTCTATGTAGGTTGATTGAACTGGTGGACTTGGAACTGCAGTTGTGGAGGCTCACCACTATTTGTAGAAATAATAAAGGTAGTTAGCAACAGATCCACTCCACCACTTGTAATCCTTTTTGATTTTAAATTTTCAGGTAATTGGAATATGTGATGTTTCTTTGGAGTCTGGATATTCTAGAGCTTCACAGTCATGGGAAGTGCCTTCTGCTCCTCTGTAAAAGAAGAGCTGGTGGGGGAAAGCCACCCTCAGAGGTCTAGTCTAGCTCCTCCTGGTTGCTTTTCCTGTTCACAGATGCAAATGAACTGTTGTTATTATACTCCTACCTGCCCTCCTTGCAACATGTGCATATATGTGTGTCCATTTATTGTAATTCAGACTCTTCTGTCTCCTTAATCTTTAATCCCATGTCTGTAAGACATACTCTTTTGAAGACTGCAGTGATTGCAATATAATTTTTTTACATGCTTTAAATAAATGTGGATATTTAGGGCACCATTTTAATAACCAAGAGCTGAAAACTAGCAATTTCTGGGAGTTGCTTATATTGATCCTAAAACTTTCATGTCTTCTTAAAAGTATTTACTTGTATTACCATTGGAGAAGAACTATGTAATAAAACAATAATCAGTATTGTTTGAGGGTCTCTGGGACCCCACTGGTCAACATCTCCAAAAGAGAGCCCACTCTTGGCATGAAGCTTTTAAATTGATAACCTGTGGTGTCTGGAAAGGCCATTAAACCCCTGATACAGTGTAATTGCATTGAAAATCTTTTTATATTGTTTATTCATATATTTAATACTTTTATGAATTTGAGAAAGTCATACAATGTATGTTGATTATTGTTAGACACCCTTCCCCTTCTCCACCCCTGCTTTGCTACTTCCCTGACTTCATGCTCTCTATTATTACTATCTTTTAAAATGTCTATTGAATCTAGTCTGTGTATCTCAAATGCTCTTGGTATGGGCTTATCTTCTAGAATCTTGTCAACCAGGAAGAAAACTGACTCTCCCTTTCCCAGTATCTATCAATAGCCAATAGATTTTCAGCAAGGGGTGGATCTTTTTACCCTCCTCCCATCCTTGCTGAGACCATCTGGTTTGGGTTGTGCATAAATGCTGTGGGTTCATATGTTAAATTACCCTGTGGTGTCCAGACATGATTTCATTGTATTAATCTACCAGCTCTTGCTCTTATGATCTTTCCACTTCCTCTTCTACAATGATCCCTAATCCCTGTAAGGAGAAGATACAAATTAAGTGTCCTATTTAGGGCTCAGTACTCTGTATTCTTTTGTTCTTTGTGCATTGACCAGTTGTGGTTTTTTGTGTTAATCTCTACCTACTGTAAAAACCTTCTCTGGTGAGAGTTGAGAGATGTGCTAATCTATGGGTATAACAATGTCATTATGAGTCAATTTAATATTATGTGTCATTAGCAGAATGACAGTATTAGACTTTCCCTATGATCTATAACCTGTCTAGCCATAAGTTCTTGGACCTGATACCAGAATCAGGTACAGACTCCATTTTGTGATGCAGGCCTTAAACCAATTAGAAAATGGTTGATTACTTCCATAATATTCGTTTGACTATTCATTAATGGGCATTTCTTGCCAAATCAGTTGTTATTGTAGCTCATAGAGTTTATACCTGGGTAGGGCTAATATTTACCCTTCTCTGCCGGTTAAATGCATAGCACCTTCTAGTACTATGAAAACTAGTCAGCAGAGATGTAGCTTCAAGATCTGAACCAGCTTGAATTGTCATTATTTGTTTCATGACTCAGGAACATAGTGTCTTCAAGTTCTGGTGGGTAACTAAGTGCAATGACAATAGCCAGTATTGTTGGAAGATGTATGGGATCTCTCTGGCCAGCAGCTCCAAAAGAGGAAGTCCATTCCTGGCACTAGCCTTTTCATTTTCTAGACTGTGTTTGTTATGGGAACTGCAACCCATTATAGCATAAATACATTTAAACTCTTATGTTGTATAAGTATATACTGAAAGAAGCTTCTATAGTCAGTTTCTGTATGATTTCTTCAAAAGGCTTTTAGGGTTGGTTATCATTCTTGTATTTTAAGAAATTTCAGTAGTAGTAGGTTTCCATATGACTTCTTCAAAAGGTCTTTGGTGTTATTCATTCCTACCCTTACTTCTTTTCCTGGCCCACCCCCTCTTCCCTACGTCCATTCATACCCTGGGATTGCTTCCTATTCCATTATCTTCCTTTCCCCTTTATCTCACTGCATTCTATCTCCCATACCATGAAGCACACCCCCAACCCCTTGGTGCCTTACTAGTTTCCTGAATTTTGTGTTTGTTTGTTCTTTTTCTATTGAAACACATATCAAAATTAGCCTCCGCTTATGAGATAAAGTGGATGTTTGTGGTTTGTCTTTCTGAATCTAAATTATTTCACTCAGGATGATTGCTGCTTGATTTACCTGCAAATGTCATAATTTTCTTTTTCTTTTTAAAGAAATTTTAATTGAAATTTGTGTATTTTATGTTCTCTTTTTCAACAGTTACATAATAGTCCACTGTGTAAATTCATCATACTTTCATTATCCATTCAGCAGTTGATGGGCATCTTGGTTGTTTTCACTTCCTGGCTATTGTGAAGAGAGCAGCAATGCACATGGATGAACAGATATCTATGTAGTAGAGTATATAGGTATATGCCCAAGGGTGGTATGGCTGGATCATGTGGTAGATCTATTTTTAGCTTTTTAAGGAACCTCTACACTGATTTCCATAGTGACTGCACCAGTCTGCACTGCCACCAGAAGTGAATAAGCTTTCCCCTTTCCCTCATTCTTACTAGTATTTTTCATCATTTGCTTTTGGGATCTAACCCACTTTGACTGTGGCAAGATGAAATCTCAAAGTAATTTAATTTATATTTCCATAATGACTAAAGATGTAGAACACTTTATTTATTTATTTATACATTTATTTAATGCATATGAGTCTTATGTCTACAAGTGTGTAAGTGCACCTGTGTTGTGCAGTGCCCATGGAAGCCACAAGAGGGTGTCAAATACCCTGGAACTAGAGTTATGGACAATTGTTAGCTAACATGAGGGTGCTGGGGATCAAATGCAGGTCTTCTGCAAGAACAACCAGTGTTCTTAACCACTGAGCCATATTTCCAGTCCAAGGTGTTGAATATTTAAGAAAATATTTATCAGCCATTTGTGATTCATCTTTTGAAAATTCTCTGTTTAGTTTCTTGCCCAATTTTTAATTGGACTGTTTGTCTTTTTTATTCTATGTTTTAGTGAATTTTTGTGCATTTCATTTAATGCATCTTAATCGTATTTAGGTCACCTCCCTGTAACCCTGCACCTTCCCTGTAAACTGCCTGCCAGGCTTCAAACATTCTTTCATAACTGTTAAGGCTTATCCAGTCAAGTTTGTGTTCCTAGATATACCTCAATGTGAGTCCATCTCCTAGAGCCTGGTCAACCTCTCTAGCAGCACTTAAAGAAGATTAACTCTCCCTCATGCAGCAGTGATCAGTTGCCAATAATTCATCAGCTAAGATTTGGGTTTTTGATTCATTTCCCCACTATGCCAGTTTTTGGTGTGGCTTGAGTTTGCATGGCTCTTGTACATGTTGTCACCATTGCTGTTAGTTCACATGAGCAAGTTCTCAGCCTCCTGGTAAACTCTGTTTCCTTGTGGTCATCCACCACTTTGGCTTTTACAGTCTTTTTACCCCATCTTCCACAACGATCCCTGAGCCTTTGGAGGCAGAAATATGATTTATGTGCCAAATTCAGGGATAATCACTCTGTGGTCTCTTGGTCTCTGCACATTGACCAGGAAATGGCAACAACCTAGATGTCCATCAAGTGATAAATGGCTAATGAAAGGATAAATACACATTGGAATATTGTTTAGCTGTTAAGCCAAATGAAATTATAAAATTCACATCTAAATGGATGGAACTGGAATCAGTCATTCCAAGTAAGGTAACCCAGACCCAGAAAGACAAATATTGCATGTTATTTGTCCTAAGTGGATGCCAACTTTGAATCCTTATATATGCATGTTTCAACTGGAAAATCCAAAGAAGTCAGGAAACTAGTAAATGGCCTGGGACATGACTTGGCAAGATATGTTCATTAATGTCATAGTGGCACAAATATTTAAAAAACCAAACCAAACAAAACAAAATGCTGGATGTGGTGGTACATACCTTTAATCCCAGCACTCAGGATGCGGAGGTAGGCAGATCTCTTTGAGACCTAGGTCAGTCTGGTCTACATAACAAGTTACAAATCACCATAAAAGTAAAAATAAACAACAAACAAAAAAGAACAACAACAACAACAACAACAAACCCAAACAAATGTTATGGGAGTAACCAACCACTTTTAGTAGGCAGATCTCTTTGAGACCTAGGTCAGTCTGGCCTACATAACAAGTTACAAATCACCATAAAAGTAAAAACAAACAAACAAACAAAAAAGAACAACAACAACAACAACAAACCCACACAAATGTTATGGGAGTAACCAACCACTTTTATATTGGATTTAGGTGTGCTTCACAGGATGGAGCCCATATGTGGCACTGCTATCAAATCTACTACTATTATTTTGATAAATAGGCATAGCATTAAACTAACTTCTAATGATTTCTTGGTATAGAATCGATTAGTGACTCTTTCACTTTTCACCACAGAAGCATTTTTCAGCAGATGATGATTAACACAGAGACCCAAACAGGTCAACACGAAGAGAAAAAGAGAATGTGAATTGCTGGGACATAAATGGGAAACATATATCAAGCCCTCTTCTCCCAAGCCTCAGGGATCATTGTAGAAGAAAGGCAGAGAGATTGGTAGAGTCAGAGGTTACTGATGAATTCATAGTAACAGTGTTACCCAGACACAAAAGGGATGTTGTACATATGAACTCACAGTGCTTGTGACAGCATGCACAAGACCTGTGCAAGCCCAAGCGAGGCCAAAGCCCTGCATGAAGGTGGGGTAGAAAAGAAGCCCCAGCCCTAGCTGAGGATCTACTGGCAATTGATAGCTGCTGAGAGAGGAGGAGTCAGTTTTCTTTAAGGGTGTGATGCTTGGTAGGGTGATCAGGCTACAAGGGGTGGACCCATACCAATGAGCATTTGGGTAGACAAATTAGACTTGATAGGCATTTGAAAGGAAAAAAAAAATAGAGGATGGAGGGTCAAGTGAGTTGTTAGGTGATGGTAAAGATGAGGGAGGGTGTCTGAATATGATCAAAATACATTTCATGAAATTCTTAAAGAATCAATACAATATTTTAAAATCTATAAAATTAAAAATAAATATGAAACTACCAAATGGTTAGAAATCAGACAAAGGTACATACTAGATAATAAGATATACAGCAATATTTTTAAAATTATAATTTAAGGGACTGTGAAAAAATGGTTCAGTGGTTAAGAGTACTTGCTACCCCTGCAGAGGATCTGAGTTCCCTTCCTGGCACCCAACTCAATTCACAAATCCCTGTAACACTAGCTCCATGATATCTGATGCCCTTTTCTGGTCCCCACAGGTACCACATGTGCATGTTAAATACCCCCTCCACATATACATAAACAATATCATAAATCTTTCAAAAATAATTACAATTTTGAAGTCACTGTGTTTACTTTCAGAGAATTTAATTGTCATGTTGTATTGAGTGATTTTTATTTCTTTTCATTTTTTTCTATTTACTTATTATACTATGTTGTTAAAATCCTTTTTACTTGTATAATCTTTCCTTGCTTGTTTATTTTCTTTTTCAAAATTTCTAAATTAGATCTTAATTATCTATTATCTATCTTTGCTTTGTGCATGTGCTTACATACATGTATATGTGTATGTGCACATGTGTGTATACATGTATATGGAGACAATAGGTCATTTTTTCAGGTGCTGTCTACCTTGCCTTTTCTCTCACTGGGACCTGGGTCTCATCAATTAGACTAGGTTGGCTGGCCAATGACTTCTAGGATCCATCTGCTTCTATCTCTCAGTTTTAGGATCACAAACACATGCTACTGGGCCTGACATTTTATGTGGGCTCTAGAGATTGAACTCAGGTCCCCATGCTTATGTGACAAGACTTCACTGACTGAGCTATCTCCCCAGCCCCAAGATTTTAATTATGCTTTTTTTTCAGCCCATTTTTCTCCCCCATTAAATTAGTCTTCTTTTGTATTCTGTGATGAGAAATTTAAAAAGAAAAAAAATTCTTCACAGAATGCTTTAATGTTTCATTTTTCCCACAACATTGGTAATCAGACTTTGCAATCATATCACTTCTGTGCTCACAGTACAAACATTCAGAAAGATTACATTACTTATTCCATTCATACTTTCATCTTCTAAGATTTGATCATGTGCGGTAACAGAAAATATCCTTGCTCCCAAGCCTTCCTAGAAACATCTCGATGGTTCTCACTAGAGATGCCCAGACCCTGTGAGTTACTTTAAAAAACACAGTGGTACGCCAGGCATGGTGGTGCACACCTTTAATCCCAGCATGCATGAGGTAGAGCATGTGGATTTCTGTAAGTTCCAGGCCAGCAGAGGCTACAAGGAGACCCTGTTTCAAAAGAGTCCTGATAAAAGACCATAGTTGTTTGCAGAGACACCATCACTCCTCTGAGCATTCTTCTAGACACTGAGAAATTAAATCTCCCATACATGGAATTCACAATGGCAATTCAGATTGGATGAATTAACTCAAAACCCATTATTTCTTTAGCTCTTACTCACATGCAGTCCACTTCTACCCTCTTCTTTCTCAAAAAGGAAATCATGTAATTATGCTAGCTAGAAAATTTGGTTCAAACTTCCCATGTGTCCCCTACCTTCACACAGCTACTGTGATCTCTTGACTAGTAACTACTAAGCCATGGAGGTTACATGAATTTCTTATTACTCTCAAAATTGGTTCTTTATTGTGTGGGGTATGAAATTTTTTTGTTTTTATGCATGAGAAATAAGCATATGTCATGTAAAGTGATATACTTTCATCATTGTATTAAAATATCATAGGCTAATGTATAAGGTATCATAGATGATGTCTAAGGAGTGATTCAATGTAAAGCTGTGAGACACAATCTGAAGCACATACAAGATTTGTTCACTTTTCTCACCTTCAGCTCTATCATTTTTGCCAAAGTTGCTATGATTTTGCACATTGTATCTGATAGTAATATTTCTTGAATATTCTATCGTCAACCTAAATTCCATCAATTTCTTCCACACTTTTTTTATCTGATCGTAAGGCTTTAGAGGAAACCCCACTACTCTCAGGGTTATAAATTCTTATCAGACTTATGTGCCAAATTAGGGCTTATGTTCTATTTCTATAGCTGGATCTCATGTTGTCTCAGGTGCCATTGTATTTTGCACTCCGGTCACATTGACTCTGGAGCACCTTTCCCGCATCATGTTCTGTATACCACAGTAGTGAGTCCATGTGTCATCCTCTCATATCTTTGTCTGGTGAGACCTCCAACCCTCTCATCTTAGATTTCTTCTATGAAGCACACCCTGACCTTTCAACCTATACTAGGGTCTGTAGCAAAATTTGTCAAGGGGTTCGTACCAGTGACCCCAGGGCAGTGATGATTGGGGATGAGTAAGCATGCCATTCGCCAGCCCATGCTGCCCCCAGTACCGGGAACACTCAGGCGCAATGGGGCGCCTAGTCAAGCAGGGACTCATTTATTGCAGGTGTTATAAAGCTTATAAAGGCACCTGGAAATTCCCCCTTCCCCTCGAGGGTGTATCTTAAGGATGGTCACGTGCTGATCATGCACTCCTCAGCAGTGCAGAAGTATTCTTCAGACGTTCAAAGCAAGTCAGGCTGCGCTCCAGTAACTTCCTCTCAGACTTCTGCAAGGTGGGGCCTTTAGGTCCCCACATCTCCCTTTTTTATTTTTGTTTTAAGGCCAGACTGACTTTATTTCATGGGTTACCCACCTCATAGACGGCTCCCAGAGGAGAGGTGGCTATCTCCTTCCTCTAATCTTATGCATTTTTGCCTGTCTTAGGTTGTGTTACCTCTGATCAAGCCTTGCTGTCACTGGCTCATGCACCTGGTCATGTGCATGTCCTGTCTTAGGAGTACTTGTCATGGTTAAGGGCAGCCACATGGGTATTCTCTGCCTAACTTGGTTAGCCAAGTGTGGGCAACCGGAGGGGTTCCTAAAGGAGTCGTAATCATGAGGAGGTGGGCCGTGGCAGTTCCAAGGGTCATCTATCACTGAGTTATCTGATAAAGACACTTAAAGATAAGCATTATCAAGAGAAACAAAGCAAGTCATGGCCTAGGACAAGTTGAAATACTTCTGAGACCATGTACCTTTTAGCCAATCAGCCAGTTGTCTGAAAGGCAAAGAGGCTGACTGCCAATGAAGCCATGGAACTGGGTCCTTCACCTCCAATGGATATAAGTAAAGAGAGGAATTTTGTCTCATGAACTATTGTCCATAGATCGTCATGCTAATCAGTTGGATTCTGGCCTACACACTTAAGGTTTTTTGCAGGCACCCATATGGGGTTTGATCTCCTGTAGGGTAGACACACCCAAAGCCTTGACCCATGGTTAGCAATAGATCTGGGCCTCTCCACTGCCCCATATGGGGTCCTTCCATCTTACCCATACCTCAGGTTTCTGCTCCCGTCATCCCCAATGCTTCTGAAACTAGGTTTCCAACAGATTTTTTTTGAAAATTAAGAACATTAATAGTGAATAAAGCCATACCCAACTGTTGGTGGGGGCTTATTCCCCTTTTTTGTTTTTGTAATTGAATTTTTAGATTTTGATGGCTGCAAAGCACTGGAGAAAATGAGACTGAGCATGCTTAGACTTCTCTCCTGTATGAATGGTAGCCCAACAGGCATGTGAGAATGTGTCAGATTTTTTTTGAAAATTAAGAACATTAATAGTGAATAAAGCCATACCCAACTGTTGGTGGGGGCTTATTCCCCTTTTTTGTTTTTGTAATTGAATTTTTAGATTTTGATGGCTGCAAAGCACTGGAGAAAATGAGACTGAGCATGCTTAGACTTCTCTCCTGTATGAATGGTAGCCCAACAGGCATGTGAGAATGTGTCGATGGACACAACTTAAGCTTTAATCTTTCCAAAAGGAGCATAGTGTGTGACATCCGTTTGCTACAAGGAATTGGGCTTGAGTCCCCTGGGGTTTACCCCTGGCTATTGCAGAGGCGGTACCAGTACTGCCTCTTGTCTGCCTCTGCATTGCCTTGGGATAAAAGCCCAGGCAATCCTTGGTGCCCCCTAAGATGCTGTAAGAAAATAGGGCTTCTCTTTCCTTAAGGAGCATATGAGTCTGAATACTGTCAGAAAACAATGGCCATGAGTTCCTTGAATCAAGCTGCTTTTTGGTTCTCCACATCTGCCCCAGTCAGTGAAAACACTGTAGGCTTTTATTAAGGGCTCCCTTGGCCTCAGGATTCGGGGAGCGTTGCTGCAGGTGGGGCTATAACACTTGGGGGTGGGGTAGATCCCCCACCACCTTCCCCAAACTGGGCCTTCCTAGCTGTCCCAGAGCCCATCGCGGCGCACCACCAAAGGTAGTTTTCTTTGTTTTTTTTTTTTTTTTAATGTGCCCCCGGCAGCCGCCACTGCTCCCCACCCAGCTTTCCTGCGGGCCCCTGACTCATGCAAGTGTTAGTTCAAGACGGGTCAGGTGAGCAGCTTTCACCACAGACCCTGTGTGCTCTGCTCTGCCCAGCTCTTCTGAAAAAGGCACCCATGGGGTCTGTTTTCATGGGTCCCAGGAGGCTCTGAAGCTGGCCAGGGCATGCCCGAGGTGCCGCTTGTTACTTTGGCCACTTTTGATTTCACTTCTATCACATTTCTGCCTTCTTCCTCAAGCTCTTTCCATGATTCCCATGTATCCCCAGTAAAAACATTAGCCCCAAGTAGCCAGGGAGCCAATTGAATCGCCTCTGCCCAAGACTTTTGAGCTACGGGATCTGACAGATCCAATCCCATGCTTTTAAGCATATCTCTCAGTGCTTTAAGCACTGGGTTCTCAGACTTAAAAGTTGCGTTACCCATCTTTTCAGGTCTTGCTTACCCCGAACTTCTCGATTGGCCCCAATCCGTTTATCTTCTTTCTTTCTTTTCTTCTTTTCACCTCCCTTCGAGCACCACGCTGGGCTCCAGTTGCCGGGGGTTCGAACCAGCAACCCCCTGGGCAGTGATGATTGGGGATGAGTAAGAGCACTGTTCACCAGCCCACGCCGCCCCCAGTACCGGGAACACTCAGGCGTAATGGGGAGCCTAGTCAAGCAGGGACTCATTTATTGCAGGTGTTACAGAGCTTATAAAGGCACCTGGAAATCTCCCCTCCTCCCCAAGGGTGTATCTTAAGGATGGTCACGCACTGATCATGCACTCCTCAGCAGTGTGGAAGTATTCTTCAGACTTTCAAAGCAAGTCAGGCTGGGCCCCAGTAACTTCCTCTCAGACTTCTGCAAGGTGGGGCCTTTAGGTCTCCACAGAATTCTTGTGAGTCGTATATTGTTCTGTCAGGCCAAACATCACATTACATGCTTAGATTACATACTCGGATGGACCATCTAGTTGTCATTGAACTCTAAGTTTCATGAATGGAAGGGTTCATGTTTGCTTCTTTTCATCATTCCCCAGCAGTTATCACAGTGCTGGCCAAATAGAAGGCATGTGTAAAATAGTGTTTGATAAATGAGTGAATGGGTGCATTCATCATGTTTTATTCTTATCTATAGCTTTAAATGTTTTTCTGATGTGTATGGAATCACACCATAGTCTTCACATTCTTTCATGTCTTCACTGCCTTGACGTCCGTGTTTAAGACATTCTTCTTGTGCTTACTGTTTTTTGTTTCCTTGCTTTATTTTTGGCTCTGATTCACCACCTACTCTCTTACCCTTTGGTTGCTACTGATATTCATTTCATTGTTCCTAATAGGTTTGTGGGAATGTGCCATATAAGTAATTTATAACCTTGGCCCTTTTCTTAACTAGTTCCTTTTATAGAGATATTTTCTTTATCACCATATTTTTAAAAGTTCAACTCACCTTCATTATTCTGTTGGCCTATCCATTTAGATAATTTTCCAAATTTTTAATCTTTCATGTTGGAATGTGAATTCGTTTGGAAGGAAATAGTTTGATGGGCTTACATATGAAGCGAGTGATCTGAAGCAGGGAAAGTAGAAAGAAGGGGGAAAAAGAAATCTGACACTGAAGAATCAGCTAAAAGAAGGAACAATCCAAGAGCAGACAGAGAACCCCCCAACGAGTCTATTACAGCGATGAAGCTCATTTTTATGTCCTAGAACATGATGGTCAGACCACAGCACATCAATTTCAGATGATATTCCCTATTAAGTGGCATCAAGACATCTTTCAGAATAATTCCTATGGTTGTGCTTATTGTATTTCCATTGTATTTTTCCATCAGATTTTCTTTGAAAATGAAGATTTCGCAGTGCAAACACAGTGTATGCAGACAGAAAACATCTTAGAGATGTACCTTGCACAATTGTCCAAAACTAAAGAAAAAAATGAGGGTGCATTTCCCATTATATCGTTTTGCCTCAAAGGCAAATTATGTGTGTGTGTGTGTGTGTGTGTGTGTGTGTGTGTATGTGAGTGTGTGTGTGTGTGTGAGTGTGTCTGTGTGTGTGTGTGTATGTATGTGTGTGTACCATAGTGCTCCTCTTAGAAAAAACCCACAAATGTCAGTCTGTTTTCTTATTAAAAAAGGCTCCCTTGCTTGGCTGCTGCCTAAGCCAGGATAGACAGCTTGTAGGCTTCTGGGATTCCCCTGTGATGCTGTAGAGGCCCTGGGGTTAGAGATATGGTTTCTGGAGATCCAAACCTCAGGTCCTCATGCTTCAATGGCATGGGCACTATCCACTGAACCATCTTTCCAGTCCCCAAAGGTAAAATTTTAAAAGATATACTTGTATATGGTATTCATGTTAACTTTTTTTATATTTTATTTATTATTATTTTTTATTTTATGTGTATGTGTGTATTGCCTACATGTAGGTAAGTGCACCCATGTCATACAATGCCCTTGGAGACAGAAGAGGCTGTCAGATCCCCTGAAACTGGATTTACAGACAGTTGTTAGCTGCCATGTGGATGCTGGCAAGAACAACCAGTGTTCTTAACCGCTGAGCCATGTCTCCAGCCCTCACGTTAACTTTTATGAGACTCCATGTAGATATTTGTTCAATAATAGATTGGTGAAATGTGAATTACTTGAATGTAGTGATTTTCCATTTTATGACTCTATTCTCTAAAACCTCATAAGGATAAATTTCTTATTTTAATGTCTCAAAGTTTTGAATATTTGATCTTGAGTCCAATATTTATTGTAATGAAGCTGAAAGTAGACACCATTCTTGAAATCTGCATTGAGCTCATTGGGTTGCTGGTGTTCACTGCCTACATTCTATTTCAATAACACAGCATCAGTCACAGACCTCTACTTTGGAATAAAGAAAAGAGCTTTAGAATTCTAATTTTCATTGTCCCTCAAAACACTTGCTAAATTAAAGCTTTAATCTTCTTACCAAATTTAATTTATCACCTGTAGACTTTTGGAAAAAATATTTTCAGATTAGTATTGAGTTCATGAAGGTTTTAATGTGTATGCTAATTACTGCAAAGTCAAAGATTTAAGTATTTAAGTATTAGTGTAAATGATATTTTATTTTTTGTGTCTATGAGTGTATGAGTGTATTGCCTGCAGGTAGGTAGGTCCACCTGTGCCATGCAATGCCCATGGAGGTCATAAGAGGGCATCAGATCCCTTGGAACTGGACTTTTTGGACAGTAGCTAGCCACCATAAGGGTGCTTGGAATCAAACCCAGGTCCTCTGCAAGAGCAGCCAGTGTTCCTAACCATTGAGTCATCTCTCCAGCCCCAATTTTCTTTGATTTCATACAATTTTAGTGATATAAACTAACATACACTATTCTTGAAAATTCATTTGCTATGCCATTTTCCTTAGAATTATTTCAGCCTGTTTAGGTTTCTATTCTTTTGAAAAAGTATCAATAAGAATGCTCTACATTTTTGTACATAAGTTGACACTAGCTCTCTGAGCTGCCCTTAGATAATATGCTTTAACCATGATTTTTTTTTGTTTTGTTTTGCTCTAAAACACACTCTTTGTGAGGGAGAATGGCTTGACTTCACTCTACACACACCCTCCAGTTTGGGAGAAAGAAATGACACTCATTTTCCAGAACAACTTTATTGTCTTTCCACAGTGAGGAAGGAAACTTGGTCATGGCTTTAAATTACCATCACTGCAAATCCACAGGACTGAAAATATACTGTAACTCTAAAGTCACCAAACCAGGATGCTTCCACAGTGCAATGAATACATGGAGGGGGGAGGGAAGGGTATACAAGGAACCTAGGGCATAAAGGGAAAAAGGAGCTCAAGAGAGGTAGGACCACAAGAGAAGGGTATTATTATGGGAGAAAGGGGGGAAATGGGGGCACCTTAAGAGGGAAAACCATGATGGAGGGGTGAGACAATGT
>NW_008341041.1:78724-82201 GCF_000622305.1 Nannospalax galili | reverse complement strand
CCCCTGAGGAACAGATCCTTAAACGACCTTAAGAGTAAAAATAAATTGGTTTATCTGAGCCAACTGTGTGGCCTTAAACACCCAAAAGGAAATTATAACCAAAGATTAAAGGTGCCAATATAATTTCATAAGAGTCCATATGTATAGCTAAAAGCTACATAACAAGCAACAATACTAGACAGGTGATACCTCCTTCTGAGTTGTTGGACAGGGTGGCCAAAGGGATTCCCAGATAGTAACCCAGCATAGAACTGGGAAATTGAACAGCAGACCCCAATCTTATCCAAAGGAATATTGACAACTGAATACTGCTAGATGAGGAACAGCTGACCCTCCTAAAACACAGACCTCTAGGTAGGCTGACTAGATTCACCAGGACAAGTAGTGGGTAATGGCTGGGAGTGCTGACAACACAGCAGATAGTAGCAGGGATTATCAGAGTATAAGGGCTCTAGTGGGGGGAGGGAGGCTATGGTAGAGTGCTACCTGGGAAGTGGGTCTACTGAAAAAAAATCTTCAAAGCATATGCTCCTTAATAACTAGTAGATGTGAAAAACATTACCATTAAAATATACCTAATGACCTTGTAAGCATGCTCAGATCCTAAGGAGCTCAGAAAGTAACCGACTGTGACTAGTAATAATCAGATATATAGAGATTAGAAATGCATGTGCAAACATCTTAGTGTCAATTGCATTAAAAATGAATTTTTCTGTATGAAGATACATACTTTAATAATGAAATGGAGATCTTTTTTAAAGGTTAAAACCTCATTTAATTTTATGTCTTATAGGGTTTATACTGAGTACAATAGTGTATAACTATAATAATTCAACTGTAAACCTAAAAATTTACAGCCAATTTTGAAAGAGATGCATCTTAGCTCTGGAAATTGTTATTGAATATGTCAATGCTGTTGTAATGAAATGCTTCTTTTAAGTATGTGGTCATTAAATAAATAATTTTGTAAAAAAATTGATAAGTATATAAAAATGAAGAAATAGAAGAAAACCTAGTATATGTGTCCTGCTGCTGTCTTAGAGTTTTAAATACATGTTAAAGGGCCCTGGATGTTGTCACAAGTTTTCCTTTATTTTTCTGCTTTTTTATTGACAGTTTCATATATGTATATAAATTATTTTGATCAAATCCTCTCTTCACTCTCCCCCTCCACTTCCTCCTCTGTACTCTCCCAACTTCATATCCTCTTGTTTTAAACCTCCCCAGTCCACTCAGGGCTGTCAATATATGCATGGCTCTACTAGAGCATCTCTCAGAGGCTGTATCCCTAAAGAAAAATGACTCTTCCTCTTCTAGTAGCCAGTAGTTGCCAATAGTTCATCAACTAAGGTTAGGACTTCACAATCCCTGCCCTCATCCATACTGGGATTTTGGCTGACTTGATCTTGTATAGGTCTTATGCATGCATCATGTATATGTAATAGGCCTGTCATGTATGGAAACCAATGTTTTGTTTCTTTCATCCACTACCTTTGGCTCTTACACTCCTTCTGCATCATCTTCCACAATGACCTCTGAGCCTTGAGAGGAGGAGGTGTGATATAAATGTCCCAATTATGGGTGAGCACTCTGTATACTCACTCTACACATTGACTAGTTTGCATCGCTGTACTAATCAACAACTATGGCAGAAAGAATATCCTCAGATGAGGGTTGAAATATTCACTAATCACTGGGTATAAAGTTAATTACTTATGGGGCAGCTTATTAATATGTCCGTTTAGCAGAGTGGTTCACCCCTAGAGCCTATGGCCTATGCACCCACAGGTTTTTGACCCAGTTATTCATACCAGACATGAGTTCTGGCTTGTGGATCAAGCCTTAAATCCAATCAGAAAGCTTTTGGTTACACCCACAATATTCATACCACTATTGCAACAATGGGCATATCTTGCCAAAACAGCTGTTATTATATATGGCAGGATTCACAGCTGGGGAAAACTGTTGATCACTTTTCTCCCAGACTAGTGTTCATAACACCTTCCAGCACTATGTAAGTTAGCCAACAGGGATTAAGCTTCTAGTTGGTACCAAGTTCATTTCTCAATGTCTTATGACTTAAGTATGTGGTGTCTTCAGCAATACAGTCTTAGCATTAAAGTAACTGTAGTGGTTAGAGTGAATGTCCTCCATTGGCTCCAAGCACTTGAAGACTTTGTCCCTAGTTGGTGATAGTTTGTGGAGGTTTACAAAGTATAGCTTTGTTGGAGGGAGCACGTCACTACCAATGCTTGGAGAGTTCATAAGTCTCATCCCAAGTCCAGTTTATCTTTTTGCTTCCTGCTTGAAGATGTGAGCACTCAGCTTTCTGTTCCAGCTGCCTCCTGCCACGCCCCCCCAACTGTGATGGACTCCTATTCCTCTGGAACTGGAAGCCCAATAAACTCTTCCTTCTATAATTTGCCTTGGTCATGGTGCTGTATCATAGCAATAGAAAAGTAACTAATTCAGTAACTCAGAGCAATGGTGATAGCTTGTAATGTTTTGTGGGTGGGGAGATACAAAATCCCATTGACCAACAACTCAAAAAGAGGTAATGTATTTGGCTCTGGGCTTTTTATTTGATAACCTATCATGTCTGGAAGCAGCATTGCCCCCCCCGACCCCCGCACCATTATAGGGTATTTTGCATTTTAATTCTTTTTATATCTGTTTATATTTTAGGGAGCTTCTACTGTGGTAGGTTTCCATATACCTTTTCAAACATCTCCAGTGTTAGCTATCCCTTGTCTTATTCCTTTGTAAGCATCATCTCACCATCTCTCACTTTACATAACCCTTCCTGTTCCATTATTTCCTTATCCTCCTTCATACCTCCTGAGTTCTCTCCTCCATCCCTTGAAATCCTCCTTATGGTCTTTTACTCATTTTCTGACTTCTGTGGGTACACGAATTTAAAGATACATATCTAAACCTAGTATCCACCTATGAGAGAGAACATGTGGTTTTTGTCTTCCTGTGTCTAAGTTGCCTCACTCAGAATGATTGTGTGTATGTGTATGTATATGTTCACCTGCGCATGTGTAAGTGCATGTGCTCACTTGTGTGTGGAGGCCAGACTTCAATATCAGGTGTCTATCAACTGTCCTCTATCTTTTATTTTTTTCTTTTTGAGACAGAATTTCTTACTGAACCTGGAGCTTTCTAATTTGACAGGCCTGGCTGCCCTGATATGTATATGTTCACCTGCGCATGTGTAAGTGCATGTGCTCACTTGTGTGTGGAGGCCAGACTTCAATATCAGGTGTCTATCAACTGTCCTCTATCTTTTATTTTTTTCTTTTTGAGACAGAATTTCTTACTGAACCTGGAGCTTTCTAATTTGACAGGCCTGGCTGCCCTGAGAGTTCTGGTACTTTTCTCACTATCTCTCCAGTGTTGTCTGGCTTTTTTTTTTTTTTTTGCCATTTTTTTTTTTTTTTTTTTATTTAAAAAAAGTTTTTCTTTAAAAAACAT
>NW_008341041.1:72524-77055 GCF_000622305.1 Nannospalax galili | reverse complement strand
CAGCAAAAAACATGGATGTACAAGTGTCTCTGCAATAAGACGAGTTCTTTGGGTATATGCCAAGGAGTGGTATAACTGGGTCAAATGGTAGGTTCATTTGTAGTTTTTCAAGAGTTCTACACTGGCTTTTTAATGTGAATTCTGGGGTCGGACCTTAGGTCTTAATATTTGCGCAGAAAGCATGGTACTGACTGAACCATCTCAATAGCCCCTGTGACCAGTTCTTCAAAATTCAGTGTCTTGAAAGTCCTGCTGGTGCATGCCTTTAATCCCAGCACTTAGAAGGTAGAGGCAGGCAGTTTTCTGTGTAATCGAGGCCATCCTGGTCTCCATAGCAATTTCTAGGCCAGTTGGGGCTATAGGGAGACTGGGTCTCAAAAAATGACTCCCCCCCAAAAAAAAACCCTAGTCCAACCAAACAAAAACAAAAACTCCACAAAATTCAGTGTTTGTTGAAAATAATTTAGTTTTTTAAAAATGTACTCTCACATGCACACCTTCCAAAGTTACTTTTGTAAATTTGCAAAATTGTGTCAAAATCACAAAATTGTATTAAAAGGTCTCTTCAACACAAGGAAGCAGAAACTTTCAGGCCACTGGAACCCTGCACATGTGAACTTGTGGCAGTGATGGCACTGAGCATAGGATCCATGCCCACTCAATTTAACCAGGGCCCAGAGGGGAGGAGAGAAATAAGTGGCGGCTGGCCATAGACTGAGAACTATTGAAGACTGATGCTGGATGAGGGAGAGTATGCCTTACATACAATCTCTAGATAGGATTAATAGACTCCAGTGGATGAATTTACATTGGGAACATTTAGGTACAAATGCTTGACTGGATGGGACTTAGCATGTATGGCAGAATACGTGAGGTCTGGTGGGGGGATGGGGGAGACATGGATGGGGGAGGGAGCCTAAATTTGATTAAGAACTGTTGTTTCAAATTACCAAAGCTCAATAAGAAGTTTAAAAAAGGACTCTTCACTACATAGAAGCTTTAATTTGTATTCACTGTCAAATACTAACTAAAAGTGATGCAATCAAGTTCTTCCTTTTTTTTTTTTTTTAAATCATTCCTCTAATTACTTGGGAGAAAATATGATTATGCACATTTTAATGTTTAATTGTTAACGTCCATGGACTTTTCCATTTTATGTTTTAAGTGTCATATTCTTATAATTGTTCATACTTTAGGGAAATAGCTTTCTAGCCTGAACAGTTCCAGCAATGTCACACATGTGGTTTAAGAAAATATTTACTCCTTAAGTTGTGAAAGTCATTTGTAGTTTCCAATTAGGCTGCTTAGAACCATTAAGAGATAATGATATGCAAAAACACATTGTGTACTTTCGAAGCACTTGAACCAGTTTAGGTTTTCATTAGTAAAACTCCAGTGTGCATCATATCTGCCAACTCCTCATCTCTGAAAATAACTCTGTTAGGCCAACTTCACCTCACAAAACTTTAATAAGAAAACTGCAGAACTTGGCTGCAGTGAACTACAGTGTTTCATGATTTTTTTTTTTTGCAGTGACTTTATGCTTTTGAAATTCTTCTTGAAGGAAGAACATGGCCACAAGTAATTAAGCTTTAAAAAATCAAATTTTAGTATTATACTTGCAAATTTAAAAGTTCTATTGTGTTACCAAGAAATATATAAGTACTACAAAAATGTATGTACCTAATTCTTTGTAAGTGATAAATACTTGTGGATCAAAACATGAAATGTGCAGCTCACATTTAGATTCCTGAAATCGGATTGCTGCTATCACATACAGGAGCTCTTGAGACAGGATCTTATTTAATAGCCACAGGGTCACAAACTCTAACCTGCTCAGTTGTTCAGTACAGAATATCATTTACCAATTAAATGACATAATCTGATCTTGATGTTTCAGTATAAATCTTCATACTAATATTTCTTTTTTGACATTGATTTCCTATCATCCATTTCATCCAAGGGACTGTCCTTTTATTTGAAATAAAGAGATTTTCTATGGGCTTGAAGAGGCTGCTCAGGGGCTAAGAGCACTTTTTGTTCATCTAGAGGAGCCAGATTCAACTCCCAGCACCCACATGGTGGCTTTGTTTTCCTACTCTGGGCCTTGTGGTCAGTACACACACATACCAATGAAACATACCAGGCATCAAAACATTTGTACCCACAAATTTCTGTTGAAAAGCACTTTACTATAGAGAGTCAATTACTTTCCCAGTATTCTCTGCTGTTCCTCATCTCACAGGTTTTGTGCTTGAGAATGATATGGTCCTTCACTTTGATTCAATGAAATCACTTAAAAATACTTATTATTTTTATTTTACGTGTATGAGTGTATTGCCTGCATGTACATAAGTGCACCCATATTGTGCAATGCCTATGGAGGTGAGAAGAAGGTGTTGGACACCGTGGAATTAGAGTTGTTAGCTGCCATGTAGGTGCTGGGAATACAACTTGGTTCTTCTGCAAGAGCAGCCAGTGCTCTTAACCACTGGGCCATCTCTCCAGCCACAATGAAATCTGTTGAAAGAAATATTATACTAATCTCTCAAGTCAATCATAATTCTTCTTTCTTTCTAAAAGTAAACTAAGTATGCTTTTCTTAAAGAATTTTAAATGTTTTGTAAGCATAAAATATTTCTGTTAAACTCTTGTTTTGATAAAATAATGAGACTAAGCATCATGAAACTTACCTTCAAGAGGGAAGAAGGAGCTATTTGAACAATGATCTAGTCCAACACTTCTAGAAGCACTATTAATGAGTCTATAATAGCATGCTTCCAGTCTTGAAATCCTTATTCTCCACATTTTGATTTTGGGTAGAGAACTGCTAAGAATTAACCAAAACTCATAACTGTCTGTTGCAAAAATAAGCTTCTTAGATGAGTGGTGTATGGTATGCTTGTCTGTTGCTTCTGGGAGGATGAACAATGTATGGCTCCGTCCTCCCTTAGACACCTACCACAAACTGAGGTATGATTTCCCTAGACTGCAGTTTGGAAAAACAGGGAATTTACTTGGGCTTACTTACAGAGCAGTGGGTGAGAGGCTACTTACAGGAGTGTGGGTGCTCCCCTCCCTAAGCCTGCATTGGAGAGTCTCCATCCAGGCATGGCTCATGACTTTCCAGTAGTCCGACAAAACGATGAGAGCGAGCCTTCCTACAGGCTTCTTCAGCTTAGTGAACTTTAGTCTCTCCCTCTTGTGCAACTAGGACTTACTGGTTGGTTGGGAGGCATGACTGACTCTTCCTGACCCTACTTTCTTGAGGAGGGTAATAGTCAACAAGTTCTTTTGATGATCCTAAGCCAAGCGGTGTAACCAAGCTTGGGAAGAAGGTTTCTTTCCATAGCTTGACATTTGGAGGATAGTCCTATACCACACTGTAAATATAAGGATCCATACTTAACATATAGTAAGAAATTTCATTTGTCTGGAGATTTGACAGAGACAGGGCTTTCTCTGGGATATATGTCCTCTCCAGTCATGTATATTTGACTGCTTTTACAGTGCCACTCATGAGTTCACTCACATTGAGAGGGCTTTAAGTCCAATCAAATACCGCCCTGATAACTGTGCCACTATTGCACCAATAGAGGTAGTTTGCTATGCTGGTCATTATGGTTATCAGGGCTGGGTTGGACCTTTGATTGCTTTTCTCCCTTTGCAGTTTGAGTATTTTTACCTGGCATTATGAGTGCTAAACTCCAGATGGAAGGCTTCCAGGTCAGTTCCTGCTTCATTGCTCAAAGTCCAGTATCTGAAGTATGTCCTTGCCATACAGCCCTCAAGTGTACATATTCACTAATGTGCATTTCTCATGGGGTTTTGGGGGTGTCAAATTTCTCTTTGGGTTTTCTAGTTCCCCAACATCTTTTCATCTCTACTCTTTCTACCTCCCATCAGACTTCCCTCCTCCCTCCCCAGTCCAAGATGCCCCATTATCCTTACCCTCTCCTCCAATAACACCTACCTCCCACTGCCCCCCCCTCCTGAGTCCCCCGCTCACTGCAGCCCCCTGCATGCTCCTCCCTCCTCCCCTCCCAGTAGAACACTCCCACTTTCCCCACCTCCCCCCTGGTAAAATCTGTTCCCTACTATCCCCCTCTTTTAGGTTCTTTCTTTTCCTTTATCTCCATGTATCCTTTCCATTTTCCAGGCTCCTCATATTACATTGGAATATATATTCATATATAAGGGATTGGTGTCACAATTTGCAAATGAGGGAGAACATACACTGCTTGCATACAGTGCTTGTGTTACTTCATTTAATATAACATTCTTTAGATCCATCCATCTACCTGCAAATTTCACAATTTCATCTTTTCTTACTGCTGAGTAGAACTCCATTGTGTAAAAGTACCACATTTTCATTATCCATTTGTCAGTTGACAAATACTTAAGTTGATTCCATCTCTCACATACTGTGAAAAGAGCAGAAAAAAAAACGGATGTACAAGTATCTGCAAATGGATGAGTCTTTTGGGTATATGCCAAGGAGTGGTATAACTGGGTCAAATGGTAGGTTCAT
>NW_008341041.1:32607-72104 GCF_000622305.1 Nannospalax galili | reverse complement strand
GATGTTTGATTCAGAAAGTACTTTCCTACACCTATATCTTGGAGGATGCTGTCTATGTTCTCTTCTAGCATTTTCATATATTCAGGTTTTGTCTTAAGATCTTTGATCCTTTTGGAGTTGACTTTTATGCAGAGTGTAAAAATAAGGGTCCAGTTTCATTCTTCTATGGGTGGAGATCCAGTTTTGCCAGCACCATCTGTTGCTGTCTTTCCTTCATTGTGTGTTGTTGGCACCTTTGACAAATGTCAGATGACTGAAATTGCACATACTCATGTTTATGTCTTCTATTGTGTTCCATTGATTTATGCGTCTATTTTTGTGCCAGTACCATGCTGTTTTTATGACTATAGTTCTGTAATATAATCTGAGATCTGGTATGGTGATCCTTCCAGCATTGTATTTTTTTGCTCAAGGTTGCTTTGGATATCTTTGGTCTTCTGTGAATAATGTCATGGGTATTTTGACTGGCATTGTGTTGTATCTACAGATTGCTTTTGGTAAGGTGGTCATTTTCACAATATTGATTCTACCAACCAACGAACATGGTAGGTCTTTCCATCTCCTATCGTCTTCCTCTATCTCTTTCTTTGGAAGTTTGAAGTTTTCATTGTTGAGATTGTTAATGTGCTTGGTTAGATTTATTCCTAAATATTTTATTTTATTTTTAAAGATATTGTGAATGGGAGGGTGTTCTTGAATGATTTTTCTAACTGCTTGCTTTTGGTATATAGAAAGGCTGCTGATTTTTGTAAGTTGATTTTGCAACCTGCCACTTTATTGAAAGTATTAATCATTTCTCACAGTTTTATGGTAGGATTTTTGTGACCTTCTTGTGTATAATATCCTATCATATACAATTAGAGACAATTTGACCACTTCTTTTCCAATTAGTACTCCTTTAATTTCCTTCTCTTGTCTTATTGCTCCTGCAACAATTTCAAGCACTATACTGAAAAGGAGTGGAGATAGTGGACAGGCCTGTGTGGTTCCTGATTTTAATGAGAGTGCTTCCAGTTTTTCTCCATTTAGAATGATGTTGGATATGGGTTTGTTGTATACAACTTTAATTATATTGAGCTATGTTCCCTCTAGATCAATTCCACCTAAGACTTTCAACATGAATGCATGTTGGATTTTTTCAAAGTACTTTTCTGCATCTATTGAGATGACCATGTGATTTTTTTGTCTTTAAGTCCATTTATATGTTTAATTACATTTATTGACTTATGTATATTGAATCATCACTAAAGCTCTATAATAAAGTCTACTTGATTGTGGTGGATGATCTTTTTGATGTGCGTCTGTAAGTATTTTGCTGAGTATCTTTGTGTCTATGTTCATTAAAGATATGGGCATACAAGTTTCTTTTTTGTTGTATCTTTATCTGATTTTGGTATTAAAGTGATACTGGCTTCACAGAAGGAGTTTGGGAGTTCTCCTGTTTTTATCTTCTTGAATAATTTAAGGAGTATTGGTTGTAGATCTTCCTTGATTTTCTGGTAGAATTCTGCTGCCAATCCATCTGGGCCTGGAGTTTTTTTAGTTGTGAGGTTTTGTAATATTTTACCAATTCTCTTATTTGTTATGAGTCTGCTTAAGCTGTTGATCTCTTTTTGGTTAAAGTTTGGTGATGTCCATGACTTTAGAAATTCATTTTTTAAGATTTTCAAATTCAATGGAGTATAGATTTTTAAATATTCCCTTACAATATTCTGGATTATTATTATTTGTGCATGTGTGTGTGTGTGTGTGTGTGTGTGTGTTTGTCTGTTGTGATGTTCCCCTTTCACTTCTGATTTTTTTTTAATTTGGATTTTCTTTCTTTCCTTCCTTCCTTCCTTTCTTTCTTTCTTTCTTTCTTTCTTTCTTTCTTTCTTTCTTTCTTTCTTTCTTTCTTTCTCTGTTACCTGGACTGTCTATCTGTGTCTTTCTTGTTTAACGTTTCAAAGAACCAGCTCTTAGATTTATTGATTTTTGTATTGTTTTCTTTGTTTCTATTTCATTACTATCCGCTATGATTTTTTTGTTGTTTCTTTTCATCTACTAGGTTTGGGGTTGGTTTGGTTTTTCCTTTCCAGTGTCTTGAACTGTACTTTTGAGTTGCTTTCATGTGCTCTTTCTGATTCTTTAATGTAGGCACTAAGAATTATAAGGCCCTCCTAGGAATGTTTTTAAGGTGACCCAGAGATTATTTTATGTTGTAGTCTCATTTTCATTTAGTTCCAGGAATATTTTTATTTTTTTCTTAATTTCTTCTTTGACCCATTCATGATTCAGGAATGTGTTGTTTAATCTCCATGAGTTCCTTTAGTTACTAGAGCTTCTATTGCTGCTGATTATAAGCTTTATTTCACTGTTATCTGATACAATGCATGCAATTATTTAATATTTTTGGTATTGTTGAGATACATTTTGTGTCCCAGATTGTGGTCAATTTTAGAAAAAACCTTCAAGGGCTGCTGAGTAGAAAGTATATTCTTTGATTCTTGGGTGGAATGTTCTGTAGATGTCTCATAGGTCCATTTCATGTAAAATGTCATTTAATTCAAATGTCTCTCTGTTTATTCTTTGTCCAGTTGACCTATCTATTGAAGATAGTGAGGTATTGTTTTCTGTTTTACTCATTCTTCTTTTGAGGATTTCTCCTGTTGTTTCTAGTTGGCTTATTAAGTTTTCAATTCCATGTTCATTTCTGTTGGGTTTTCTTCACTATTTCTATCTCTTTTGCAAATTCACTTTTCAAGTCCTGGATTGTTTTCTATATTTCATTAAGCCTCATATGTGTATATTCTTGAGCTTCCAACACAAGTTGCAGAGTCCTAGGTGGACAGGTCTTTCCAGCAGATCAGGAGCCAGGGACGATGGGGATAGACCTCCTGAAGAGGGACTTAGAAATCTATGTTTGGGGGTTTAGCTAGCCTGGGTTGGGGAGCTAGTCTAGAGATCTGAGGTAGAGGAACTGTTGCCCACCTGGGTCCAAGGCCGGTAGGGAACAGCAAATTATTAAATTTAAAAGAACTGGATGAATTTCTAGATGCAATGAAACCACCAAAGTTAAGCAAAGAAGAAATCAGCATCTTAAACAGTCCCATAAGAAAGGAGACTAAAAAAGTAATACAAATCCTTTTGACTTAACAAATACAAGGTGCACAAGGAATCACATAAAAAATTTTCCAAACTTACAAAGAACTATAAACAATTCTGCTTAAATTGTTCAAGAAGATAGAAAAAAAGGGGGGCTTTCAAACTTCTTATGTGAAGTCAATATTACTCTAATACCTAAACACAACAACAAAAAGAAAAGTTCAAGGTAGTATCCCTAATGAATGTAGATGTAAAATTCTCAGCACAATACTTGCAAAACACATGCAGACATATAACAAAAAGATCTTCCACCATCAAGTTGGCTTTATTCCAGATTTGTAGGGATGGTTCCACATACATAAGTTGTAAATGTAATAATAGAAACAAATTTTAAGACAAAAATAACATGATCATCTCAATAGATGTGCAAAAGACTGACAAAATTGAACATGTCTTCATGATGAATGTCCTAGAGGGAATTAGATTAAAGGGAACATCCCTCAACATAATTGAGGTATACATCAAACCTACAGACAACATCATTTTAAATGGAGAAAAGCTCAAAGTATTTCCATTAGAATCAGGAATGAGACAAAGCTCCATTATCCCCATTTTATCTGAATATCATGATTGAAAGCTTAGCTAAAATGAGAGAAGTGAAGAAAATTAAAGGGATACTAATTGGGAAAAAAGTCAAGTTATCCATTTTTGCAGATGATCTGATATTACACATAAGAGAGCCCCAAAATTCCATGGGACAATTTCTAGAAATGATCAATATTTTTAGTAAAGTGGCAGGATATGAAGTCAGTTTACAATCAATAGTTATTTTATACACCAATAACAAGAAATCAGAATAAGATCATTGAAACACTCCACAATAGCCTCAAAAATATCTAAAGATGTAAGATATCTCTATAATGAAAAATTTAAATCTTGAAGGAAGAGATTGAGAAAGACATTAGAAGTAGGAAAGATCTCCTCTGCTCATGGATTGGAAGAATCAGTGTTGTGAAAATTACCATCTTACTAAAAGCAATGTACACATTCAATGCAACCCCAATCACAATACCCACAATATTCTTCATAGAAATAGGAAAATCATTCTAAAATTCATATGGAAGCACAAAAAAACCCCAGAGAGCTAAAGCAATCCTGAGCACAATGAACAATACTGGAGGAATTACCATATGAGATTTCACACTATATTACAGAGTTATAGTAATAAAGCAACATGGTACTGACATAAAAACAAACATGTAGATCAAAGGAACAAAATATAACACCCAAACATGAATGCACGCAATTAAAGCCACTTGATACTTGATAAATATGCCAAAAGTACACACTGAAGGAAAAAGAGTATCTTCAACATATGGTTCTGGGGAAACTGAACCTTTATATTTGTAAGAATGAAATTAGATTCACACTTATCACCCTGTACAACAATCAACTCCAAATGGATCAAAGACCTCAATATGAAACCTAAAACAGTGAAATTGTTACAGGAAAAATAGGTCCTTATTAAACTAAAAAGTTTCTGTACAACAAAGGAACTAAGTGAAGAGGAAGCCCACAAACTGGGAGAAAATTGTTGCCAGCTATACATCTGATAGAAGATAAATGTCCAAAATATACTAAGGACTTAATAATGAATCAAGTAAACAAATGACCCAGTTAGAAAATGGACTACAAAATCTGAAGAGTTTTCAAAAGAAGAAAACAGCAAAGAAATATCTTAAAACATATTCACAATATCGATACTTGGTAATTAAGAAAATGCAAATTAAAACTACTTTAAGATTTCATATTACACCAGTCATGTGCTTCTTCTCAAAAGGCTGTACCTCCTAAAGCCCCCTAAAACAGTGCCCCCAACTGGGGACAAAAATGTCCAAATATTTGAAGTCTATGGGGAACTACCACATTCCACTTCCTGGTCCCCATAGGCTCATGAGCATATAAAATGCAAAATGCATTAAATCCACCTTTAAAAGTCCCCATAGTCTTCACCATTCTCAATTCTAGTTAAAATTCCAGAGTTCAAAGTCTCTTTTGATACCCAAGGCAATCTAACTGTAAGCATCTGTAAACTCTAAAACAGATTATATACTTCTAACATACAGTGGAACCAAATACACATTCCCATTCCAAAACAGAGGAATGGGAACATAATGAGGAAATATCAGACACAAACAAGACTAAAAACCAGCAGGGAAAACATCAAATCCAATTTGTCTATGTCCAACTTCAGGGACATTACTTTCAGGGGACTTAGATGGCTCAGCCTCTTCAGCTTTGCTAGGTGCAAGACACATCTCTCTCTTGGCCTGGAACCACTCCGTCTATGCAGCTCTCCTTGGCAGACGTCTAATTGCTCTATCATATACAGAATCTTGGGGTCTCCATTCCCAACCAGGGTTCATCTTGAGAGCTTCAGAAAATGGCCTGTCACGGTCTTCTTTATGCAAGGACACACCTGTTGCACACTGCCTGATCTCAGTGGCTCACTGAAACCATGGAGGAAAAACAAACGGCAGCATCACACATCTTTCATGCCTTTAAAGTCAGCACCGTGGGAACAGCACTGCCAAGTTTGGCTGCCAGTTTGGGATAGACACTGGCCTGCTTCATCCACATTACCAGCAGCTTTTGTGGGTTGAAGTTTTCCTTAGGCTTTTTCCTTTCACAAGTTGGGGGCTTAGCTGGTGTGGTATTTCCTTTGTTTAAATGCAACTCTTTAGGTCTCTCCTTAAAGTCTCCAATCTTATCAAAGTGAGCCTCTTCATCACAGTCCTTCACTCCAGTAGTTATCTTCATAGTGCTCTTTTTCAGTCCAAACTGTACATTTTGCATTTCTTTCTGCCCTGCTTGCTCCTTTTCCTTGTAGAGCTCCATAATAATAACCATTAGCAACCACACCAATTCGACATTAGGTTGTCTTGAAATTTCCTCCCCTAAAGAAATTAGTCCATAATTTTTCAATGCAGCTTCAGACAAGATTTTAGGCTGTGAGCAGAGGGCAATCAAATGCTTTGCCAAAACATTCCAGCTGCTGTTCAAGTTCTTATTTCCCCCTGTAACTTCTTTGCTCTCAGCAATACTTTCTTTCAGGCACCTATTAGAATGTCCCTTTGAGCTCTGCTTATAGCATTCCTCTACTTTCCTAGTCCAGACTTCCAAAATCTTCCATCCACATTCCTCCAAAAACACATATGTTCAGGTTCTTCACAACGGCAGTCCCCACTTTTGGTACCAGCTTCAGTATTAGTCACTTTTCTGTTTCTGTGATAAAGCACTATACCAAAAAATACTTAAAGAATGAAGAGTTTATTTGAGCTTATGTAAGTTCCAGAAGGTTAGAGGCCAAAATGGAGGGGGAGACATGGTGGCAGAGTTGGCTAGAGCAGAAAGTCAAGTGAGCAATCAGCTCTTCAAGCAGGCACAGGAAGCAGAGAACAACTTGAAATCTGGTGAGGCTTAAGAACTCTCCAAGCCTGCCCCCAGTGATGTGCTTCCTCTAGCAAAGCTGCATCTCCTAAAACCTCCCAAAATAGTGTCAGCAACTGGGGCCAAAATATTCAAATACTTGGAACCTATGGGGGACATTTTAATTCAAAACATCATAAAGGAGTTTTAGAGAAGGGGATAATAGTACACTGGTGTTATCTAGGGGGAAATGAGAAAATGAGAGAATCAAACTGGGGAGGGAAGAGGGAGGATTATACAGGGGGAGAAGAAGAAAAGAGAGAGAACACTAAGGTGGTATGAGGAATCAAAGAGAAATGTATACTTTCATAACTCTATGGAAAAATACACACAGACAGACAGACAGACACACACGCGCGCGCACACACACACACACACACACACATACACACACACACACACGCATGCACGCACGCACGTATATATATGTAGCAAAGCCCATGTAGCAAAAATTACAATGCCATGCAAGGAAAAACCCTTTGAGTTGTTTGTCAGACTCTCAAAATAATATAGTCTATTGTCACAGCCCTGATTTCCTCCCAGAAGGTGAGACCCCCTTGCCAAAGAGAAGCCATACTTTGGACACAGGATTTGGAACAATGGAGCTGGAACTGACTTGGAAGCCTCCTCCCTAAACACTAGCTCTCATAGTAGCAGAGAGTACTATGTAAGCCTCTAAGGGAGAAAACTAATCAGTGGTCCTACCCAGATGTAAAACCTATGAATTGTATCAACCAGTCCACCAAAATGTCTCTATTGGTGCAACACAGTGACACTTTTACCTTAGAGGTAAGTAACAGCTGTGTAGCTGTACTTCAGTTTCCTGAAACAGGAGGGAATCCATGCATGATACTGTCAACTGCCAACTACACATGGTTGGAGATGGAATGCAACCTAGAGAAGAATCTACTACTATCAGTATCCTAGACCAACATAATTTTTAAATTTTTTTAAGAAATTCATATGTATTACATTTGCATTACTTCTACCCTCTCATCCCCCTCCAACTCTTTCCCTGTCACCTTGCTCCCTCACTTCCTCACAGTTTCTTGTATTTCTTGTCCTCTCCTTTGATTATTATTGTTTCATACACATACATACATTTATAAACACACATAGAGACACACAGAGACACAAGCATATATATATATATATATATATATATATAGTATGTGAATATGATTCACTGAGCCCATTCAGTGGTGCTCCTTCTGCCTGTGTTTAGGGCTGCTCACTTGGGATTAGATGAACTCTCATGGAGGTAGTCCCTCAGGAAAACTGATTTTTCCTCCCTCAGTATCCTTTGATTGTCTGTAGTTCTTCATATTGATTCTTACTGTGTCCTAAATACATATACATGCTTAACTTCACAGACAAGTGTGGATCTCACTACTCATCAAAGAAGCTTCTTTTTTGTAACAGATGGAGACTATTACAAAGTTCCACAATTAGTTAAATGCAGAGACTAAGTGACTGTGAGGTGCCCAGCCCTAATTGTTACATCTACAATACAACCTCTATACCTTAAGTTTGGAGGGCATTGGGGGAAAAGAGGTAGAAAGATTGTAAGAGCCAGAGGGACAAGACACCTCTTGCTAGTTATTGCATTCTAGACATGATAGGGAAGCTACACCAATAAAATGTCCGCAGTATGGTAGCTTAATGAGATAATGCATAATGACAAAACTGGTCAACATGCCAAGGTGGGTAGGGAAAATTTCATGGGATCCCACCTCAGGATGAAGAACTACAGGCAATCAAAGGATGTCAAGTGGGAGAGAATCATCTTTCTTTGGGTACTAGATCTCTAAGAGATTATATAAATAAATATGTGGGGGGGGCGTGTGTATTTCTCTAAATGTATTATTTATATATACATTATTATTGTATAGGATTAAAAATCAAAGAAGGGGACTAGAAATTGTGATGAGGGAGAGTCATGGAATAAGTTGGAGGGGTACTAGGAAGAATGGGAATAACGCAAATACAATACAATGTATCAAAGCCTCAAAAAATATAAAAAATAATTAAAATATCTTCACGTCTGATTTATGAAGAAAAATGTGTGAAACTGAAATGTCATGCTGCTAAAAGACAGCTTTTATTATTCTTTTTCACTTGTTGGTGGTAGGCCATAAAGAAAAATGTTTTTTAGTTCTATATGAGGTCAAAGACTTTCATTGTGAACATTTTCAAACATGAGGCTGGAGAGAACTCTCAGACATTACAAGCAGTTGCTGTTCTTGAAGGGGACTCGAGATTAATTCTTAACATCCACACAACCATTTATAAGTTCAGTTCCAGGGAATCCAACACCCACATTTTACCTCCACAGACACCCCCACACATGTGCACACACAGACACACACAGACACACACATAAATGCATACACAAAACATACACATGTGGAATCTGATCCCTTGGAACTAGAGTTTCAAATGGTTGTTATCCAGCATGTGAATGCTGGAAACTGAATTCCATCTCTGAAAGAGCAACCAGTGCTCTTAACTGCTTAGCCATCTCTCCAGCCCTGTGTCCCAGGGGCCTGGTTCCTCCGAGGGGTGGGGCCTGCTGCTGAGAATTGACTGCAGAGAGTTAGCCACGGAGGGAGGGGCTTCTGGGCACCCTCTTGGGATGGAAGCCCTGAATGGGGTCCTACACCAGGTGTGGAGAAAAAGATGGCCCCAGCATCTCACCCACTTGGATGCGAGAGGGGGCATTTACTGACCTGGGGTGAAACTGTGGGCCAAAGTTAACAGAGACTATGGGCGGGCGCAGAAACTATCTGGAATGGCAGGTGTTCTTTCTTTGCAAGTTCCTCCATCCCCCACCCCAAGATATAAAATGAAAAATTCAGATAAAAATACATTATGTGGTTTGTCTGATAGCGCCCTGAGCAAAAGACCCTGAAGAAAAGTGAGGGCAGGCCAAACACAGAGCAGGAAGGCAAAACATTAGTGGGACAAGCCCCATCTCAATTTTTTTTTAAAGTGGCCCATGAAATCTGTAATTTCCTTATTAGTATTTTATTAAATAAATTTTACAGAATTTTATTAAGCAGCCTCAGTCATAGTGCAGAGAAAATACTAATTGTCCAAATGACAATTATTTTTGTAATATTTTAATAAGTATCAGTTTACAATTAGGGTCAATTTCAGAACCTTCAATTTCTATGAAATAAATTAACCATATTGAACTGCAAATAATTGTGTGTTTTTAATATTTGGAATGTGCATCTACTAATATAGTAGCAATGGAAAATAGAGGTGGTGAGTTTCAAATGACTGACTGATTCAAAAGAACAATTTTGCAGTTTGTCAAATGCTCGCCATGTACACCACCCCACCTGAGTGCCATCCCGTGTCAGTGTGCTTCCTCCCTGTCTCAGGGATCAGAGATAAAGAGCATGAGAATTGTCACTGTGTTTTAGGATTTATTTTCCTGTGTCTTGCCTGTCATTGCCTCTGCATTTTACCAGTTAGTAGGAATACTAACTGAAGGCCAAAATAATGGGGGAAATTTAACTCCATCTCTTCTTGTAATATGAGGTAATTTATGAATTTGTCTTAACTCACTGCAATTACAACTTCACTTAATAAGTTGTGCCTTCCTGTTCCTTTCTTTTTCTTCCTTCTTTAGAATGGTTACAACCTGAGGCCTGCATGTATTACAAAGGATTCCACATCAAACTGATTTCACATTACAGATATGTCCAACAAGCACACTCTAACTTAATCATGTGAAGATGTGTGCCTGCAACAGGACAAAAGCTGGAGTTGTTATTAGAGCCTGAGGGCAATCTTTTCCAATAGCCTGAATAAGTAGTAAACTATTAAGTGTGTCATAAAATACTAAGAATTTTCATATGTGGCATAGAATGAAAGCCATTTGTAAAGTGATAGATACTTCCCATATTGTGATGCCCAGAGTTGGGCACATTGTATTTGTTCCCTTGAGAGATGCAATGAATAGATGCAGTAGCATTAAGGCCACAGGAGGAGGAAAGTGGGTTGATAGAGAAATGGACTGCATCAATTCATTTTAATCCCACTTTATATATTTCCGGAAAATAAGTTTCTCCCTGAATACTTTTTAGTGGTAGTTATTTCAAAGTAGAAATGAATTAGAATAATTTGATCACATGGGAAAATTTACATGAAGTAGGATTTCTTATTTTAACCTCCAAATGTCCAATATAGTTAGCTGAAGGAACATAATTTTATTAAGCAGTCTCAGTCATAGCGCAGAGAAAAATTATGTGCTTATCATTCCATTTCATCTTCTAAGGCACAGAAATACTATGATTCCCAGTTTTTCTAAATAGTTTTGTCAACTTGACACAGTCTAGGAGTATCCTAGAGGAAAACCTCCACTGAAGAACTGCTACATCAGATTGGCTATGGACATGTCTGTGGGGGATTGCCTTCATCATTAATTGGTGAAATAGGGCCCAGCCTGCTGTGGGGAGTACCATAGTTAGGCAATTAGTCCTGGGCTACATAAGAATGTTAGGGAAGCCTGGGTGTGGTGGTGCACACCTTTAATCCCAGCATTAGAGAGGCAAAGGCAGGCAGATCTCTGTGAGTTCAAGGCCAGCCTGGTCTACATAGCAAGTTCCAGGTCAGCTAGGGCTACAGGGAGACCCTGTCTCAAAAAGACCAAAGAAGAAGAAGAAGAAGAAGAAGAAGAAGAAGAAGAAGAAGAAGAAGAAGAAGAAGAAGAAGAAGAAGAAGTAGTGGGGGAGGGGGAGGGGGAGGAGGAGGAGGAAGAATGCTATGTTAGGTAAGCGTGAGCTTGTGAGCAGCGAGTCAGCAAGCAGTGCTCCTCCAGGGTTCCTGGTTCCAAGTTCCTGTCTTGAGTTCTTGCCCCGAATTTCCTGAATGATAGATTGTGACCTAGAATGTAAGCCAAATAAACTCGTTCCTCCCCAAGTTGCTTTTGACTGGAGTATTTTATCATCAAAACAGAAATTAATGTAGAACTCCAGCCTTTCTTAAGTAAATGTTGATAATATTTGAATTCTGACAAAAGAAACTGTGAAAGTTTTTAAGAGACTTTTCAGGTCTAAGACCTAAGAAAGAATAGTCATGATGCTGGAATTCTCTTTTCTATCCATGTTGTGTGCCTAGCGACTATTTAAACAGAAAATATGGCTACAGTATACAAATAGCCTGTTACTGAGTCAGTAGGTAAGAAAAGGGCGAGGAATGCTAAGAGACTCATGTTTCCATATTTGGCAGATGAATGTGAAATAAAATTATATTGCATTAAGACAATGAGATGTTGAACTGTGTTTTTTATTACTGCAGCCTTGTTTTCTTTTTAAAAATAAATATACTGTTAAAAAATACTGTATAAAAATATACTGTTTAAATATACTGTTTAAAAAATTTATTTATTTATTATTTTTATATGTGCATGTGTGAATTACTTGTGTGTAGGTAAGTGCACCCATGTCGTGCAATGCCCGCGGAGGTCAGAAGACGCTGTTGGATCCCCTTGCAACTGGAGTTATGGACAGTTGTTAGCTGCCATGTGGGTGCTGGGATTTGACCTGGGTTTTCTGCAAGAAAAACCAGTGTTCTTAACTGCTGAGCCATCTCTCCAGCCTTGACTAACTATACTTGATTGAAAGAAATAACTCAATATGTCAGAGTATAAAAACATCAATATTTATATGCCTACTTATGACACAATTATATTATTTTATTATGAATATTATAGGAATAGCCGACTACTTTCTAAATGGATTTAAGGTATGCTCCCTGAGATAGAGACCATACGTAACATTGATTTAAGGCCTGAGGCTAGACTACTTATGAGTATATGCCTTGAATGTTGTCTATTGCCAAAAGAAACTTCTCTGACTAAGGTGTGGCCCAGGTCTATGGATATAAGCATAAAGATAGAAGTTCGATAACATGAACATTTAGCAAAATTGCAACAGTAGATTTGGTCTATGAACTCCATAACCATGCACTTTTGAACAGGTTGACAGTACCAGGAATGAATTTCCTCCTGTGTAGCATTCCAAAAATCCAATAAAATATGGTTGGCTACTGTATAATAGCCATGGCTCTATTACACCACTGGACAAATCTTACTTAGCAGGTCAGTATTGTAGTGTGGAGGCATCATCACTGAGTAAACCCATATGTATCTTTTTCCCCCAAGGCAAGCATAGCACCTAGATCAGTTATTAGAGGGTTTGCCTAGCATGGATGAAGCCCTGAGTTTGATGCCCAGTGCCACATAAACAAGACAAAGTGGTATACTTCTTTAATCCCATCAGTCCCCAGATCCATAGTGGGGTAGAGTATCTTGTATTTTGACTAATACAGAATATGTACATCAAAAACTAAAATGTGTGCTTACAGTTAGAGGATCAGGGCAGTCTGTGAAGACTTACTAGAAACTGCAATGAAGATCATTACTGTCTAATGGCATGAAAACATTTAGTAGCACCAGTATTTAGTTATTTGTGATGAAGCATGTTAAACAGTGAAAGATGACTAGGTATAGCAGAAGCATGAATATGTAGCTATGGTTATTAATGGCATTCGACAAAGTGTTATGAGAAAAAGATAAGTTTGAAAATGAATTGGCATCTATGAGCATAAAGAAAGACAGTATGTATTGCATGATTGTATTTCAGACACTAATGAATGTGATCATAAAGATTTGAGTAATAAAATCACACAATGCTCATGTATTGAATAAACATATGAAGAAGAAGACAAACTACAGTTCTCGTGTTTAATACACTCACAACTTAATATTCTTCGGTAAAGATGGTTAAAGATGGTGCCTTCTAAAATATTAGAAGACATGATACCAGAAAACATGATGGTAAACACCATTGTTTGGATACATAGACAGTGATATAAATAAGATAATTAATTTGGGGGTTGTTTAAATCAGGGAAAAAAGTATGGGTATAATTCTAGGTACAAGTAGAACTGATATGTAGATCAAAAGGCTGCTAAGGTTTTGGCCAAAATATATCAATAAAAACTTTACTGTTTAGCAAATAAAAGAAAATTAGAGAGTACCTTATTAGGAAACAGAGATCACGCAAGTAATTCATATTTTCCAAGTACAGGATTCATGAACAGGAGGCTCCGTGAATGGAAGACTCAAGAGCAAAGAGTTCCTCAGACCAGGGATGTGGGAAGTCATAAATGAGAATGATTTTCTCTCAAGGAATAGGGAAAGTCCTGACCAAGTATCTCTCCAATCAAAATACATTTCTTTCAGAATGTTTCCTCAGGGATATGAGAGAACTGCTACATACCAGCCATTTCTGTGTGTTTCCCAGTTGGGTACTTTTTGACTGGACTTGCTTACTGTGGGATTCTTCCGATGTAAGATGGTGATAACCTACAACTTGCCATTTTAGTTGAGAGGTCATTAGATTAAAAATGGAAATTACAGACTCATAATAGACCACTACATATTCTTGGTTATTTGATCTTTGCTCTTATGCAATGGTGAGAGGTAATGGATGAGATGGCTCATTGGAGAGGTGGAAAATATGTTTAATGGATGGAAACAATGAATTAGCTTGCAGTATGCTATGAGAAAGGCAATGTTTTCTTTTATCTAAAACTGATCAGTGTATTGTGGAGGATGGTGGCTTCAGTGTCTCGCTATCCAAATATATATCCCATAATCTTTTTTCATTAGGCTTAGAAACCCTGAGTTCTCAGTGGTAGAAATATATAATTATTTAGTCACTGTCAGTGTTATTAACTTTACTATTTGTTACACAGAGGTTATAGACATACATGTGTTATTACAGATAAGTACATACACACACTCTTTGTCATAGTCTGTATTAGAAAATGTTCCGCTAGTCAAGCACTTCAGCAATATTGAGAGAGTGTAATACTCCTGAAGTACATCCCTAAAATAGCAGCCATTATAAACTATGGGCAAGGCAGACTTGTTGAATTTCTCTTTGAAACTTGGAAATTTTTCAGTTATTTCGAGGAATAGCAAATGTAGTCTCAAAGCACCAAACAGAAAGTGACAAATGAGGTACTGAAGAGCATAAAGGATTAGTGGTGCTGATATTTTATATTCAGAATTGAAAGAAATCATGCAGAACATGTTTTCCACTGCTACAAAATACTTTCTTACTCAGTGAGAGCTTAGTTGAGACTGGAGTTATACCAGACCCTCACACAATGTAATATTTGACAGGAACATTTTGTGTATTTTCACATTTTATTGTTTGAATGAATGACCCCCATAGGTGCCAAGTATTTGGACACTAGGTCCTCAGTTATAGTGGCACTGTTTGGGGAGGGTCATGGAAGCTTTAGGAGCTGTGGTCATGCCCAAGGAAGCACTTCCCTCGGGGCAAGCTTTGAGAGTTATTAAGCCTTGCTGGATTTCAGAATTTGCTCTGCTTCCTGTGCCTGCTTGAAGATGTGAGCGCTCAGTTTTCTGCTCACACCACCTCCTGCCACTAGGCCTCCTGCCAGGTTGGACTCTTACCACTCTGGAACTGTAAGTCCAATAAATTCTTCCTTCTGGATGTTGCCTTGGTTACTCTGTTGTATCATAGAAAGAGCAAATTAACTAATACATTTAGGTACTGCTTTGGGGCTCAGTTATGCTAAGGGAAAGTGAGGACCTACTAGAATTCTAGTATCTTCTCTCTGTTGTAGTACTAGAAAGCATTCATTTTTAGTACCCAGAATTTCATACCTTGTGATCATTTATGAAAATTGCTGTTGGGGCTGTCATTTGGCTGTTACCTACAATAATTAAGGTTGTTAGACTACTCCGCTCTTTCCCATTCTGATTCTCATTACTGGTCTCCCCTGTGATTGCTTCTTTCTTTGTCATAATTTCTATCATTTAATTGCTTTAGCAGTCAATGTTTTAATGTAATGTGATTGATTTTAAAAACAATATGAGACAATACAAAACTCAAATGATTTTGATAGGTTTCTATTTTTGTAGATAAAAGAAAGTTTCTAAGCATGATTTTCATAATGGATATCAAAGTCTTACAAAACAACATTTTTGTCAGCTAATTGTAAATGAATGAGAAACATATGGATTAAGTTTCCATCAAAACACACACATTAAAAATTCAAGCAAAATTTGTTTGGCAAACCTCTTTCTGTATTTTGCCAATTTCAAAATAATTAAGAAGTCATAAGATATTCATTTTTTACAAGTTAAAAAAGATGAAAAAGTCATAAAGTGATTTCTACAGAAATAATTATAAAGCAAAATCATTGTCATCATGATATCCCCATGAATTAGCTCAGATGGAATTACCTGGAAGAAAAGAACAGCATGTTCTAAAAACCAACTGCATGTTGGAAGGCTTGCGAAAATGTTATGATCCAAGGATATGTTGCTCATTTTCAAATATTAAAGGGGCAGATTTTCCAATTATTTAAAAATATGTCCATCTTATTTTTAGCATGAGAATAAAAATATTGTATAACATTTGTTGCAAAGGGTGGTTGACTAATTTGACTTCCTCCACTGTTAAATGGATTTCTTAGAACCCGGACTAGTGGTGACCCTACTGACCAGAACACTGTGGGATACTGGTAGAGAAAAAACTTCACCAGGGTCAGACAGTACATTAAATGTCTAAGAAAACAGAAAATAGGTAATGAATTTGAGAAATCTGTGGCTTAGATTAGAATCATTTCATGACTCTCATCTTCCCTTGCCCTCATTTTAAAATTTTCTTACCAGTATTTCACAAATGGCTGTGAAAAGCACCTGGATACTTATGTCCCCAACATAACATGAGGGAAAACATACCTTTTTTCTATTGGTCTGTTTAAGCCAGGATCTCCCTGTAGTTCCAGTTGGCCTGAAACTTACTGTGTAGACCAGGCTTATCTTGATTTCACAAAGATCTACCTGTCTCTGCCTCCCAAGTGCTTGGAATAAAGGCATGTACCGCCATGGCCAGCTCAACAAAATGCCTTTTTAGTAGAGCTTTCACAGAGATCCTAAGGACACTGGGACTAGCCACAGGAGGTATTTATTGGGCAGACATAATGACAGAGATTTATAGGAAAAATTGGTTTCACTTTAATCCCTTCCATCTATTGTATTCTGCCCTCCTAATATTATCCCTGTGAGGTTCAACATATGATTTGTTGCGGGTAGGAGTAGCAGATGGGAGAACCTACTTAGTCATAAAATGCATCTTACACCAGGTGTTATCAAAGGGGAAATGGGGAAAATGAGGGTATTTAACTAGGAAGGGAGGAGTGAGGGTTATTCAGGGAAACATGGGGGTAAACATGGGGAAGAAGGAGCTCTGGAGAGAGAGCTAATAAGAGACAGGTATTATAAAGGGAGAAATGGTGAAAATGGGGATACTTTATACTTGTGCGCAAGGAGGGGGGGTTAAAATGGGGAGAGAGGAGAAATAAATAATGATTGGGTGGTGAAAATCAGAGGGAAATATATTAGTTCTGAAGCCTAATGAAAAATAGTATATGCATATATATATATATGAGAGAGAGAGAGAGTATGTATATAGCTGAAGGTTATATAACAAGAAACACAGTGCCAGACAGAATAAACCTCCCTCCGAACTGTTGGTCATACAGTCTAAGAGACTCCCAAAGTAACATAGGAGATCTCCACAGCCCTTGATTTCCTCCCAGATCTTGAAGGTAAGACCCTATTGCTGAAGACAGAACATACTCCAGTCAGAGGACTTGGCGCAATGGACTTGGAATTGACCTGGACTCCTCTTCCCTGAAGACTAGCTCTCATAGTATCAGCGGAATCTCTGCAGTTCGCTAAGGACAATATTAATCAATGATCTGACTCAGCTGTAAAGTTCCAAATATGAAAGAACCACAGCAATGACTGGCACAACAAACTATCTCTATTGGTGCAGGATCAACACTTTTATCTTTATCAATAGTTCTCTAATTGGATTTAAAGCCCACTCAATGGGAGGGAACTCATGTGTGGTATGTAAACATAATCAAATACACATGGCTGGAGAGGTCATAGATCCTAGAGAAAACCCTACAGTTGTCTCATCCCTAGGCAAGTGTAATTTCCTACTGTATGCTAAATATGTGTGCTTATATTTACAGACAAGTATACCTCTCTTCACTCATCAAAGAAACTTCTTTTTGTAAAAGACGGAGACTATTACATAGTTTCATAATTGGTCAAATGGAGAGACTAAGTGTCTGTAAAATGCTCAGGCCTAGGTGACACATCTACAATGCAACTTCTACATATAAGGCTCACGGAACATAATTGAACAGTTGCCAGAGATATTAATGCACCCCTCAACTCTCATCACCAAAACTTCCTTATGCAACAGTTGGTGATTATCACAGAAGGCCACAATGGGCCAAAATGTAGAGAATAAGAGAGTGCAGCGTGTGTGGCCCTGGAAAGGTCTCCTATATTAAACTTCTGCCACCCAAGGCTCAGGGACCAATGTGGAAGAGGGGGCAGAGAGACTGTAAGAGCCAGGAGTGGTGGCTTACCACAAGGAAACAGTTTTCCAGGTGACTGGGACCTTGCTCAGATGAACTGTCAGGAAAGGTTACAGCATCCACAAGACCCATGAGAACTCAAACTAGAAAAATTCCACAACAGAAGTGGAGAAATGAGTAAGAAGCCCCAAGTTTAGCAGAGGAAGTATCGGCAACTTTTCATTCCTAGATTAGGGAGAGTTAGTCTTCTTCAAGGGAATGACTCTAGATAGGGTGGTGAGGTTCTAGTGGATGAACTCACATCAAGAGACATCTAGGGACACAAACTTGACTCAATAGGCCCTAATGAATATGGCAGAATGCTTGAAATCTGGTGGGGGGTGGGCTATGGGGGATACAGATAGGGATGGGTTCTAAATATGATTAAGATATATGTGAGATGCACAAAAATTTAAAAATAATAGTAAAATCATCTGTCCCATCCTTATATTTTTCTGAGAAGTTTTGTGAGCAGAACAGGGTTGGCTGAGGACTGGAAAGTCACATTTTCCATTTTTGTGTATTGTCTGAGTTCTTTCTCCACTCAGAGCAGAGGCATCTATCTCAAAACATCAGTGTTTTATGGATCATGAGTATTTGCCTGCACTTTGAAAATTAGGTCACAAGGAAACACTGAACCATAATTCAAATTTCTAATAACTAGACTATGCTATCAAATCTATTACTGTTGTAATCGAATTAAGGTAGTTTATGTTTTCAAAGTTTAGTATTATCTAGAAACCAGTGACCCAAATCAGACATTTAAAAAGAGGAAACCAAAGTATGCTGTTTAAGAAAAGGCCAGTATCTGTGAGCACAGAGTTCTTTGTAGAGGTGCATGTTAACTTTTCAATTTGCCTTGTGGCTTCTTGAACAGTTTAAAAGGAGCTGTGTTTCCCTAAGAGAAATAATTTAGTCATGATCAAAAATAACATTTAAGAAATATTTTCAAGCATTTTTTGCATTTCTTTAAATTATTCCATTTGTGTATTATTATTTTAGCCCCCCGAGCTCATAATACATTCCATTTTTAACAAGCTTGGCAAACTGTAAGTTTGTTACTGCTGTCTGATCCATAGATCCTTTGTATATTTTCTTATGAACTTTTCTCTTACACCCAGGCAGCATTTCTGTGATTCTTATTTCACTTAGGAAATACCATGTGAGGGCAGTTCAGGCATAATAATAGTAATTGCAGCCTTCAACTCTTTAGTCTCACCTATGCTTCATGAAAGCCTTACTAGAAGAAATGTGTCCCCATTCAACTACTATTCATTAATATTGCATTTAGGTATATATATATATGTATATATACCATAATAGGTATATAATGACAGTCATAATACTAGCTCATATTTCTCATGGACTTTTGTGTAATACAGTGTGTCAAATGTTCTACATCTACATACGATTATTGTTATCTATATTGCATGATGAATAAATTGAGTACAAAATTTAAGAAATTGTGAAAATCACACAGTGGAGTCAAATCCCACCATTTTCTTTGCTCTGCTGGTTTTCTAAAATTATTCTGAACCTGCACAGAAAAAGAAAGAATCTTGAATCTGTGAAATCAAACATTTTTACAATAGTCTTCATTATTAGTTCTCTCTCTCTCTCTCTCTCTCTCTCTCTCTCTCTCTCCCTCTCTCTCAACCGGGTCTCCCTGTAGCACCAGCTGGCCTATAATTCATTATCTCTCTCTCTCTCTCTCTCTCTCTCTCTCTCCCTCTCTCTCTCTCTTTCGACCAGGTCTCCCTGTAGCACCAGCTGGCCTGTAATTCATTATGTAGGCTAGGCTGGTTTCACAGAGGTCCACCTGCTTCTCACTCTGAATGCTGAGACTAAATGTGTTAAAGGAGTATGCTACCACACCAAGCTTTCATTGTTAGTTTAAAAAATATTTAAGTCAATTATATGACATCTTTTATTAAATAATAGAATATAGTTGATTTTATTCCTAATGAGTAATAGAATTTCCTAAGATCAAGAAGAACATAGGGTGAAATTAAGCAAGTACTAAATATTATAAACATATACATACATTTTGGTCAAACAATACTGGGAGAACATCAGTTGGTTAAGAATCCATAATGATTCAATGAACTGGACATTTGTGAATTAGTTATTTTCTTGTTATTTTAGGGGTAAAGTCCAAATAAGAAGGTGGTGATGGTTAATCTTAATTAGAGACTTCACTGTATGATGAGATATCTATGCCATTGGTAACATACGATTCTGAATGAGTCTATGGTGGTGTTTCCAGAGATGATTGGGATGTGAGAGACAGTGACTGAGAGAGAAAGTCTTGCCTCAGGCTCGGCCCATACCATGCAATATTGGCATGTGAAGGAATTAAAAGGAGTAGGGAACTCTCAGTACAGGTGTACTGTCTGTGCTTTGGAGCTGCCATGCGATGGTCAGCTTTTCTTCAGCGTGATGTCTCTCCGTGATGTTTCTGCTTTGCCATAGGACATAAACCAGTGGAACCAGTTAACCATTGAATGATATCTCTGAAATCCTGAGCCAAACTTAATCTTCCTTTCTTTAAATTGTTTACATTATATAGCTGTAAGGGCAATGTAAAGCCTGTAGTGGTAACTTATGCTATAGCTAACGATGATTCTCCCTGTGACCTAAACACTAATGCCTGCAATTTTATCTCTTTTTCATCTCACACTGTTCATTTATATTTATATAATGTTTATTCCCGAGTTTTACTCAGATGCAAATATTCTGAAGTAACAGAGTATTCCAAATGGTCATAAAAATACTGAATTCCATGCAAGGCCAAAAGGTAAGGAAAGATGGAGTTCCTCCATGCCTCTGCTCTGGCCTACTTTAGAAGGAGAAGCCAGCAGACCTGGATAGATGATGGGCTCATTTTTCTCTTCTATACTTTCTTAATCTAGAAGTTTTCTCTCTTCCTGATAGCACAGATTTCTTGCTCATAAAAGTTGTCAAAGAGTGAAAGGACTCTTGTCGGAGTGCTTTGTGCCTAGAATCAGTTTGAAACTGGCCTCTTTCCCCTGTGAACTTTCTTGGTTTCTATTCCTCACTTTCGAAGTGGGGCTTGCCCCTCCTCTCACTCCTCATTTGTTTCCTTCTCATCCCCTACACATCTGAGATTTCTTTAAGTCTCCTAAGTCTTTTGTCCTTTTGGCCGACACACACACACACACACACACACACACACACACACACACACAGTCCTCAGCAATGACAAACCAGAGGTGCTGACTTCCCTTGATCAACCACTCCTCTTTGGCTAGTCCGTCAACAGCTGCCTGCCTGTTTCTTGCTCTTCAGTTATCTTAGCCAGCTCCTGCCATCAATTGACCATGCATTCCCCTTGTAAGAAATGCTACTCCAGATCTCTGAGTTGTTTTTTAAACATATTCTCACTAGGCTTAAGGTAAGAGAAAGGTGAAACTGCTTTTTTCTGTTCTTCTCTTTGATCATGTTAAAAGTGTCATTTATTCTTTCAAAATCCAACTCTTTCTGATCAAACATGAGGGTGAAATTATCATCTGTTTGGCCAACTGCTTTGTGAATTCTACAGTATAGAAAATCCTTTGTAAAATTATATTTGTTATGTGTTGAGTGTACTTATATGTGTGTGTTTTGTGGGTGTTACTGATCACACATATGCCATGGCATGTGTGTGGAGGTCAGAGGACTTGTGGGAGTCAACTCTCTCTTCATCATGAGGGTCCCAGGACTAGAACTCAGGTTACTAGGCTTGGTAGCAAGGAACATTACTTGTTGAGCTGTCTTGCTGGCTTGGAAGTTCTTGGATCCTTGGTATTTTGACAAGGTATTTAGCACAGTCCCGAATCAAATATTATTTTTCTTTGCCAAGTGCTATTTTTGCTAAAATTCCTTCCCTTGGAGAGTTGTAAACAACTTCAGCTCCTCCTCTCAAGGTCCTGATGACAAACTGAGGTACAATTTCACCAAAGTTCACTCTGGAGAACCAGTGAGTTGACTGGATTTAGTTACAGAGCAATGAGTGAGGGGTTACTTACAGGACTGTGGATGCTCCTGCAGAAGGCTGTACCTGAAAGTCTTTACCCATCAAGCAATCATGAAGCCCACCTCCCTTAGCCTTCCCCAGCTTATATATATTCTAGCCCTTCTCTTAGGTCACATGACCACCACTGGTTCGGAGGTTTGGCTGGATGATCAGATGAAAGTCCCATGATTTTCCCACACCCCTCCTCCAGTGAGGGATGTTTAACAATCAACAAGCCCAACTCTGATGATCTTTGAAAGTGAACACAGCTGAAAACAAGAAGATGGTGTCTGTCTGGCTCAGAGGAAAGTCCCATAAAGCAGCTCTGAAAACAGCACTGGTGAGGATTTGAGCTGAGCCCTAGACCAATCTCTGGTACAGTTATGTTCCATAACCTCCTTTCAACTGCATACCTCACCTGATCTCAAATAACAATGAAAGAAATCACTCTCAAGGAAAAGGAATAAAAGGCATTGTTTATTCTAGAGCCACATATGAGTAACCATAGCCTAGGAGCAGACTACGTCTTCCCAAATATCATGTTCCAATGAGGAAGCAATTTCATGAACTTTTAAAAGTAACAGAACAAAGAAAGTAATATAAATCAACACACTTTTCAGAAACATTGATGGGTATATTACATAGGTAGTGAATTCTGCTAAAGGCCTCAGATGCTATCTGATGTCACTCTTAGTCTTTTGGTTAAGAGAAACTAGGGTTTTGTTAAGCTAATACGTTGCAAAATGCTTTTACCTGTTAGAAACAGAATGTTATGCTCACAGAAATGTGAGGAATGGCTATTCAGTGGGATAAAAATGGTCCAAGACAAATTGCAGTTAGGCTCTGGACCTGCAACATCCAAATTCTCCACAATCACTGAAGTTCTAATCAGTTTAATCAGTCTTACAGGAGGTTCAGTTGAAGATGCAAATTTTGCAGGGGAAACTTTACTTCACAGAAACATATTACTAGATTCAATGGTTCCCCGTTTCAGAGCAAACATCTTGAACAGGGGAAGGACCTAACATAATCAGGATCTGCTTCACTGAGAGGAGCAGCAATAATAGCAAGAGTATCAATTAGCTTCAAAGTGCGTTGAGGAGAAAAGTAGTTTAAAAGCCCAATAGACAAATGGTACAGCTTTCCACACTGAATAATTTGTTGCAATTTGCCATGAAAACTAGCTATATTAATGCAAATCAAGTAGGAATCCTCTCCTCTCTTTCTAAAATATCACTGCTAGTAATATGCATCCACACTTGAAGATAAAGGAAATAACTAGTTATACAGTATCAAAATCATCAAGCTTGTTTTAGTTAAGACACTTGAATCCCAGTACAAAGCAGTTCACTCTAAGGAGACAAAAACTATTTCACTGTTGACTAGTCCAGGTGTAGCTGTTCATTCTTGGTGAGCAGAAGCAGCCCCACGAAGAAGAATGGCTTCTGCTTCTCTTGAACACTGCTTGTCCTTTCTTGTCCGTATATCCCCCAGAAACTGATTAATTTGCTCCCTATTTGGATTTCAACAGTGTACATCTTCTTTGAAGTATCAAAACCACCAGAGAAAACCAGACTAAGATGAGAGCAGTCCTGGGTCGGAGACATTGCTACATTGTGACTGGCTGGGGAGCAGGGATGTGACCTCTCTGTGCTTGATACTCCCAATACTCTAGGGAAGAGAAGTTTGCTAAGGAAAGTAGAATATCATGTGTTAGTTCTCAAAGGTTCCTCTAGCAATAATATAAACCCATGGGTTAAATAATAGCTATGAATATTTTCAGAGTTCTGGGTACAAATGAAGCAACTAAGGATGTTACAGTTATCCTTTTTCCTAAATATGAAGTGATGACATTTTCTTTGCATTTGAAATCATAATATATGCATTTGAGCTCCTTTTATTTTAGATATTTAGTTAACGTCTGAAGCTAAGAAAAAACTGTTTGGTGATGCTGTGTGTATATACTTTTAAAGATTTGTTTCAGTTTAACTTGAAATCTTTCAGAATTTGAGGAGAAATTTAAGGTAATGATTTATTATAGTTCCCTGTATAATAAAATAACCTTATAGATTCATTCTAATCAAAACAGAGATTTATAAATAAAATAACCATAAAATGCATGCGAATTTCTCTTAGAGAAGATTCATCAACTCAGTTAAGTATGTATATTTCAATAAAATGAGATTTACTTCAGCGAAGTCCCCAAATCATACTCAATAGTATAGTTGGTGAATGCGTTCTTTCCCAATAGTTCCTTAACTCTATAGTCTAGGTTTTCTTATCAGCCGCAACATATTGAGTTTAACCAGCACTGGATGATTTTCATATTGTTTCATGACAGAATAAAAGACATGACAAGTCATCCTCTATTTTCCCTAAAAGAAAAAGACAGATCATGAGTGAAAATTTAGACAAACATATGTGCACACATACATGTGTGCACAGATGCACGCACATACAAAGATGCATACATGCACACACATGCACACACTCATTTGGCCATTAAGATAAGTCTCTGAGTATTTTGAAAGACATTCATGCTTAATTTTTGTTTGTGGTCAATTTTCTTTTATGCTTAAATGGGGAACTGAAAAACTATAATTTGAACTGAAACAGCCATTTAGGGTAAGCATAAAAACACAGTTTAAATATAAAGTACAAAGAATGGCTTGCTTTTAAAGTTAGTAGCTGGTGTCTAATGACTTTATTGTTGGAGACTACCATTCCAAATAAGACCATTTCACACAAGGCTCTCACTGGAACTCACATGAACTATCTGGTGAGGGAAGATGTGCCCTTTCAGTACCAAGAGGCTCATCTTACTTCCCAATGTTGGTATTATCACTTCTCCCAAAACCAGCCCAGGAACTCAGGTTGTGACTCATGCTTTTAATTATAGCACTTGAGAGGTAGAGGCACAAGGATCTCTGGGAGACTGAGGCCAGCCTGGTCTGTATAGTGAGTTCCAGGCAGACTGGGTCTAGGGAGAATCAGGAAAAAAGTGTACCAGAAACCTGGGAAGCAAAGAAAACATCCAGGCCCTTGTACTGTCTATGAGCTCATTAAAGCAAGTTGGAATGGGTGATCCCAGATTCCCTTTGGTCCCTAAACTTATTTTAAAATCCAAATTATTCAAAGCATAAAGACTTGCTCCTTAATAATTAGTAGACGTGAAAAACATTACCATTGAAATCTACCTGATGACTTTATATCCATGCTTAGATGCCAAGGAGCTCAGAAAGTAAACGACCGTGACTAGTAATAATCAGATATATAGAGATTAGAAATGCATGTGCATCTTAGTGTCAATTGTATTAAAAATGAATTTTTCTGTATGAAACTGTGTATTTTAATAATGAAATGGAGATCTTTTTTAAAGTTTAAAACCTCATTTAATTTTGTGTCTTATAGGGTTTATATGGAGTACAGTATTGTATAGCTGTATTAATTCAACTGTAAACCTAAAAATTACAGCCAATTTTGAAAGAGACTAATCTTAGCTCTGGAAATTGTTATTGAATATGTCAATGCTGTTGTAATGAAATGCCTCTTCTAATTATATGGTTATTAAATAAATAATTAATAAAATAAAATCCATCATCCGAGAGTATCCTGTGAGTACAATATTGCTATCCTACAATTAGCATTTGTTGTAGTCCAAGATTGTTAATTAGTCACTTTAACCCCTAAAGTCTGTTGTTATGATTTACAAGTTTAGCTCTATTACATCTTTAAGTTTTCAGAGTCATTCAATCATCTTAGTATGAGAACAAATTAAATTTATGAAGTATAAGGGAGGCAACACCCACCTCCTTGAAGAGACCTTTATTAAACATAGACCATTAACTATCTGTGAAACATTTAATAAGTTATTTGAAGGTAATATATTAAGAACAAGTGAGTGTAGAATTCTCATAAATTTAAGTCTTCTGTTCTATGTTCTATGTGTCTTCTTCGGTTATAACACAGTTAGCAGTTTACATTAAATTTCTCCTTTGTAAAATGGAGATTATAGCAATTATTCAGCTCTTGTGGCAAGAGGGATACAACACCATGACAGAACCATATAGCTCATGCCAGAAGCTAAAATTTTCATTCTTGTTTTTTGTCTGTGTTATAAAACAAAAGGAAATTTGGGGCTGGGGAAATGGCTCAGTAGTTAAGAGCACCAGCTACTCTTGCAGAGGACCCAGATTCGGGTTGCCAACATACACATGATGGTTAACAACTGTCTATAATCCCAATTCCATGGCATCTGATGCCCTTTTCTCACCTCTACAGGCATTTCACACATGGGTATACTTATGTACATGCGTGCAAAACACTATACACATAAAACAATAAATAATTAAGAACAAAAGAAAATTCATTCTATTATGGGTAAAAATTTATTAAAAATTATTAAAAATTCATCCTGTCTCTTTTTAAATTACATTCTGCTTTTTAAATGAAACTGCAAGGACTTGGATTGCATGACTCAATATTTTGGAAGAGTGGGAAATGGACAATATGTAGAAAACAATAGACAACACCCTCAACTAAGTCCAATGCATATTGGCAGATTTTGAATCTGGAATAAAACGTATTCTTTATATCACAGAAGATAGCTTTCTTATGGTTCTATTTATATTAACTGGCATTAAGTCATAGAGCCATATCTTTGTTGTTGTTATTCTCAGTTTATTATAGAAGTCAAAGCAGTTTACTGACAAATGATTTGCTACAGTTCATGTATATATGGTTACTATTCTGATTTGCCATTTGTTATTAACAGTCTTTGAAAGTGTTTGTGTAAGAACATATGACAATCAGCCAAAATCTCATTATTTCATTTGATTTTCTGTGTTCTTCCAAAATTCATACATTGAAATCTATTCCCACTATAATGGTGCTATGTGAATGTCCCTGGGGAACCATGAACAAATGTCTGTCTGTACTGCATGTGGCACCAATGACAGATCAAGAAATGACTCTACTCTAGTCTAGGATAATAAGGCACTGAGTTTATTTGGGCTTACTTACAGTGATATGAGCCAGCAATTACTTTCAGGAGCTTAGGTGACTGAAAGGCACTGGCATCACCAAAAAGCCCATCTCAGCATGAGTGGTGACCCATGAAAGCTATATTACTGGACTTCCCTGTACAACCTGAAGTCATTTTGACTGATGGGAGAGTCTCTTCTCTCCAGAAACTTCTAATACGTTTATAACCTTGGGAAGGTACCTTAGGAACCTTGGAAGTTTCAGGAACTTTCTGAGTCCTTTAAGTTTTGATTATGTCCTGAGTCTCCCTATGCCCCTCCAGGAGGTAATCTTTCAATTTGGAAACATAAGACACAGCAGATGGTGAGGTGAGGTTTAGGGAAGATGATTTGGTGATGAAGGTGATGCTTTTGTGAATGGAACCTACATCCATATGAGGTTCCAGAGAACACTCTTGATTTCTCCACTGTAAAGATGCTGTGAGCTGGAGTTTCCTGTTACCAGGAAATGAGACGTCTCCTGACACTGAAGCCCTTGGCACTTCAATCTTAGACTTTCCAGCTTCCACAACCATGAAAAATAAATTTCTATTGTCCAAAATCTACCCATTCTGGCAATACTCTTGTAGCCTAGTGCATAGACTAAGGAAATGTGCAACGAGCATCCATTGTTTCTACATTACTAAATATTTCTTATTTAATATGTTGCTTAAATACAAACGAATAGTCTTTAGATGCATCATAACTTGACATCGTTTAGAAATGGATTCCAGAGCTCTATCCCATGGTGCTTATTTTACTGGAAACTCTTGAACATAATGTTATTGGAATGTATCTATGAAAAACGTATCCCATGGTATGAATTAAATTGTCTTTCTTGTCCATAATAATATTTAAGGCTGAAAATTTGAGTTATTTTCTATTTATAATTAAACAAAAGATTGGGATAAAATAATCTTTCTCCATAACATTAAGTCTAAATGAGAACTAAAACTTCCAGGCAAATCACTTTCCTCTACCATCAATTTCTCATTATAAACATAGGAGAGTGTCTACAAGCTGATCAGCCTTCTAAGAGTGAAATTTCTTCAACACTTGCTCTTACAGTGATGGGAGTGTCCCAGACTGATGTATGCATCAGTCATTCAGATTTGGGAAATATGTTAGAAATGTGAGAGCAATAATTGTTGGATGATTAAAAATGGAATTGATAAAATTGCTGGGGAGAGGTTTTAGTCCATAAAGTACTTTCTGTGCACACAAAGGTTCCTTAGTTCAATATCCAGAACCTACACATAAAAGCCAAGCAGGTTGGTGATGTCTTGAATCTCAGAACTGGGCAGCAGAGACAGGAGGATCTCTGGGGCTTGCTAGTCTGAACACTATTTGAATAAATGAGTTCCAGGCAAAAAGGAGAGACTGTGTCTCCAAACACAAAGCAGAAGGCATCCAGAGGGACAACTAAAGTTGACCATTGGCATCTATTGCACATGCACCCACACATGTGCACCTACACATGGAGAGGTGGAGAGAGAGGGAGAGAGAGAGAGAGAGAGAGAGAGAGAGAGAGAGGGAGGAGAGAGAGGCGCACACTCTCACACACTCCATTTCTACCCACAGCAACAGCTTTAATAAGTTTTCTGGTAAATGTCTTATTGCTTTCAGTTGCAGCTGAAAAATGATTAATAATCTGTTTCACTTCCTTCTTAGTGCCCAACCCTTATGAAGATTTCATGACAAATTACATATTTGGCCAAAATATGTCTCGTTTAACCAAGTGTTCTGTTTTGGAGTACTGCCAAAGGACAGTTAATTAAGATGGCAACAAAATTGGCCAAAGCTCCTATCCCTGGGGAGTCCTACTATTTATATATTTTCCATCCCAAAAATGAATTGTCTTTGTAGTTCACTTGTTTTTATTCCAGATGATTAATTATGTCTCACTATTATTCATAGCCTTGTGATTTTGCTATAAAAACATGGTATGTGCACAAAACAAATTCACTCACTGATTCTCCTTGTTCACACTTTCTGAACCCTTTAAAAAATTTAGAGAGAGATGGCATAGCACCAACTTCCCATACCTGTAGAACCATGCTTTCAGAATTTTTTTTCAATTTCTTATTCAAACTCCAATGGAACTACTGATTAGAGGCTGAAGGACTATCACCTAGAAGATCTTACTGATTAAGAAAAGTTACACATATAGACATTGAAATTTCATGGAACCCATGGTGTGCCCAGGGGAGAAATATGATGAATAGAAGGAGCATCAGAGATGCAGAACTGAAAATACAGGCGAGATAATGATGCTACCCAAATGCCATCTTTACCAATATTCTCCACATTTGCAAAATTGCATATTCCAACATAAAACAAATATTTTTACTAATTCTTTAAAATGTTTATACAATATGTTTTGATCATATTCACCCCTTCAGCATCTCCTTCCATATCTACCCACCTCCTTATGCACCCAACTTCCTGTCCTCATTTTGTTTTTTAAAAGCCCAAAGAGTTCAATTTCTGGTGCCCAAGTACTCTTCAGTATAGGTCCACACCTGGAGTGTGGCCACATTTTTAAAGAAAAATGACTCATCATCTCTCAGCATCTAACAATTGCCACAGCTCCTCAGTGAGGGGTGAGACCTCATGCCCACCTTGCCCATCTTTGCTGGGATTTTATCTGGCTTCAACTTCTGCAGACCTTGCACATGCTGTCACAACTACTGTGAGTTCATATAAAAAATGGACATGTTGTATCTGGAAAACATTGTTTCCTTGTAGCTACTGACAAACTCTGGCTCTTAGAAATTATATATTATCCCAGTCCCCTGCCAGCCTTGGACACAGGGGGACTTCAATTCCTCTGCCACAGATCCCTGGACTATCTTCCTAACCCAGCTAGCTAAACACACTACCATAGACGGCTAAGTCCCTACTTAGGCAGTCCCCTCACTCCCATCTTTCCTGGCTCCCAATCCGCTGGACAGACTTGCTTAGCCAGGACTCTGGTAAGTCAGATCCTGCCCATTTCTCTCACCCTCCCCTACCCTATCTCCTGCCAGCCTTGGATCCAGGTTGGCTCCAATTTCTCTATCTCAAATATCTAGACTAGATTCCTAATCCAGACTAGCCAAACTCCCTAGCATAGACTCTACTGGCTCCTGAACTGTCTGACACAGACCAGTCCTCCCACTAACCTGACCGGTGGCCTAACTACTACACTGTCCCACCATCCACACAGACCTGTCTACTGCCCTGCAGGAACCTGAAACCTGCATGTCCTAGTTTGTTTCTTCATTGCTGTGACAAAACATTCTGACCAACACCAACTTGGGGAGGAACAGGTTTATTTAGCTTACATTTCCTGGGTCACAGTTCATCTAGGAGCCCAAGGTAGGAACTCAGGGCAGGAACCTGGAGGCAGGAGCTAGAGCACAAGCCATGGAGGTGCTGCTTACTGGCTTGCTCCCCTGGCCCCTGCTCAGCCTGCTTTCTTATGCAACACAGGCCCAGCTGCCCAGGGGTGGCACCACCCACAGTGGGCTGGGCCTTCCCACATCACTCAAAAATCAAGAAGGTGACCCATGGACATGGCCACAGGCCAGTCCAATGAAGGCAATTCTCCAATTGAGGCTCCCGCAACCCAGGTATGTCAAGTTGACACTACAGCTATTCAGCACAATGCATCAATTTATTTTCCATATGTGAAAAAAAATAACCAAGCTACATAAACAACATAAACAAAACCAAAATTAAATTTTACAAAAAGCAGAGTAGACGTTCCTACTGGACACATACCCACAAAGAACATCCATATGCCCAAACTTCAACACAAAACCACAAATATTGTGGATAACCAAGAGAATATGTCCACCAGAAAACTCACTAGCCCTACAGAAGTGCACTACAATGAGAACTACCCTGAGGAGCTCCAGGATGAAAAATTTTAAAGAACAGTCATAAACATGATCAAAGAACTTAAAGAAAACACAGAAAAACAACTCAAAGACCTCAAATTGGAAGGGCATATACTTGTGATGGAAGCCCAAGAATATACAAACATGCAGCTTAATGAACTATCAAAAATAATTCATGACTTGAAAAGTGAATTCACAAAAGGGATAGAAATAGTAAATAAAACCAAAATGGAAATAGACATGGGAATAAAATCTCAATAAATCAATTAGAAACAACAGGAGAAAGCCTCACAAGCAGAATGAATGAAATGGAAAACAGAATATCAAGACTGGAGGATAAATTTGAAGATCTGGGTTCCATAAGCAAAGACTATGTAAAATTCAAAAAACCAAAGGAATAGAATACTAAGGAGTTGTGGCACAACATGAAAAGATCATATCTTCCAATTATAGGCATATAGGAAGGAGAAGAATCCCAAGCCAATAACATTGAACAGAACTTCAACAGGATTATAGAAGAAAATTTCCATAATTAAGAAAAGATCTACTATAGAGATTGATGAAGCACATAGAAGACCAATTAGACATGACCAGAACAGAAACTCCCCATGGCATATCATAGGAAATACTATGAAAACCAGAAGAGTCTGGACCTAAGTTTTCTCAGTTCTAAATGACCATGGATACCAACCGTGAATACTTTTATCCACAAAGTTATCTATCGTGGTCGAAGGGCATCAGAAAACTTTTCCATGATATGAATAGGCTGAAGGTATTCATGGCCATCAAACCAGACCTATAGAGAATACTCGAAGCAATACAAATGATGAAAGAAAGGAATAAGTACACCCAAGTGGCTACAGAAAGAAAAAAGAAGGTATAATAACAGAAACACAAACTAGGGCCACAAATACAAGGAAATTGAAATGACAGTATCCAATACACATCTTTCAATAATAACACTAAATATCAGTGACCTCAACTTCCCTATCAAAAGACACAGGCTAGTGTAATAGATCAAGAAAGAAAACCCAACTTTTTATTGTCTTCAAGAAATTCATCTCACCTTCAAGTATAGACATTACCTTAGGGTAAAAGGATGGAAAAAAATATTCCAAGTAAATGGCTCTGAGAAAGAAGCAGGTGTTTCTTTCAATACCTGACAAAACAGACTTCAAATTAAAACTAATCAGAAGAGATAAAGAGGATTACTTCATTCTAATCAAAGGAACAATTAACCAAGAAGATATTATGATCATGAACATATATGCACAAAACTTGGGAGCAACCAATTTCATAAAAAACAGTACTCCAGAACTATAAAGCACAGATTAACCCACATTAGTAATAGTAGATGACCTTAATAATCCACTCTCTGCAATAGACAGGTCAACTGAACAATGAATAAACAGAGAGACATCTGAATTAAATTACATCTTAAATGAAATGTATCTAACAAATATCTACAGAATATTCCACCCAAGCACCAAGGAATACAGTTTCTACTCTGCAGCCCATACGAGTTTTTCTAAAACTGATCACATTCTGGGACACAAAATAAATCTTAATAAATAGAAAAGAAGAGATATAATTCCATGCATTCTATCAGATCACAGTGCAATAAAGCTTATAATCAACAGCAAAAAAACTCTAGTGAACTCATAGAGATTAACAACACTCTCCTGAATGATGAATGGGACAAAGAAAAAAATTAAGAAAGAAATAAAATATTCCTGGAACTAAATGAAAATGAGAATATAGTACAACAAAACCTCTGGGGAACCTTATAAACAGTCCTAAGAGGAAAGTTTGTGCCTACATTAAAAAGTCAGAAAGAACGCATGTAAGTGACTTAATAGTACAACTCAAGACTCTAGAAAGGCAAGAACAAACCAACCTCAAACCCAGCAGAGGCGAAGAAACACCAAAAATCAGAGCAGAATTTAATGAAATAGAAATAAAGAAAACAATATATTTTTTAAAAAAATCAATGAATCTAGCATCTGATTTTTTGAAAGGTTATACAAGATAGATCTTCAGTCCAGTTAACCAAAGAAGAAAGAGAAAATCCAAACCAACAAAATCAGATCTGAAAGGGGAAACATCACAACAGACACCAAAAAAATCCAGAATGTTGTACAGGAATACTTTAATAATCTACTCCATTAAATTAAAAAATCTGTAAGAAATGGATGAATTTCTAAAATCATAACACCACCAAAGTTAAATCAGAAGAGATAAACAGCCTAAATGGACCCATAACAAATATGGGAGTTGAAACAGTAATACTCAACCTCCCAACTAAAAAAAGGCCCAGGCCCACATGGATTCACAGTAGAATAATACTCACAAACCAGGTACAGACACACATTAAAATGATCATCCACCATGATCATGTTGACTTTATTCCAGAGCTTCAGGGATAGTTAGTTCAATATGTCAATAAATATAATAGACCATGTAAATGTAATTAAAGACAAAAAACCCACAGTCATCTCAATAGATGCAGAAAAGGCCTTTGACAAAATATAACATGTATTCATGTTAAAATTCCTAGAAGGAATTGGTCTGGAGGAAACATACCTCAAAATAATTAAAGTTGTATACAACAAACCCATAGCCAACATCACCCTAAATAGAGAAAAACTGGATGCATTCCCATTAAAATCAGGAACCACACAGGGCTGTCCACTGTCTCCACACCACTCCTGATATAACACCAGGATCCAGGAAAATGAAAAGGACACATGGAGGTAAAGGAAAAGAAAGAAACCAAAAGTAGGAGATAAGTAGGGAACAGATTCATGGGGGGGGGGAGCAGGAGTGTTCCGCAGGGAGGAGAAGAGGGAGGACATCCAAGGACCCAGGGTTTGCGGGGGTAGGGAAATCAGAAGAAGGGGGGTGATATTGAGAAGAGGGTCAGAATAATGGAGGCACTAACACTGGAGGGGGAGGAGGGAGATGTGATGGGAGGAAAAAAATAGAGATGAATGACTTTTGGGAAGCTATGAAACCCAGAGGGAAATGTGATGCTCCCCAAACCCCATGAGAAATACACATAGGATGTCTAAAAAATAGTGCATATGTATTCCTGGGAGCTGCTTGGCAAGGAACACTGTGAGAGTCAGAAGAGAACTCCCTTTTAGTGGTCAGTGAGAATAGCCCAAGAAACTCCCAAAATTACACAGGCTGTTGCCAAACCTCTTGGTTATCTCCTAGAACTATTAGATAAGACCCAACTGCTGAAGACAGGACATACTTCAGATACAGGGCTTGGAGCAATGGAGCTGGAACTGACTTGGAAACCTTCTACCTGAAATTTAGCTATCATAATGCTAGATGATAATATGCAAACATTCAAAGAAGAAAAACAATCAATGGTTCAACCCAGTCCTAAATCCCAATAACCATAATGACCGACATTGAAAACTACCTCTATTGGAGCAATAGTGGTCCTGTTATCTTGGGAGCAATCAACAGCTATCTAATTGGACTTAAAGCCCTCTCATGGGAGTAAATGCATGAGTAGCCCTGTAAACTCAGGCAAGTATACATGATAGGAGATGACACAGTTCCTAAAGAAAACCCTATCTCTTTCATATCTCTAGACAAATGAAACTTCATGCCAGAAGCTAAATATGGATTTTTATATCAATAGAAAAACATACCATACACAACTTATTAAAGAAGCTTCTTTTTGCAACAGATGGTTGCAAAAGACACAGAGAATATATGTGTGAAAGATGCCCAGTACGGGGTGACACATCTACAGATGAGCCTCTATATTTATGGTTCATGAACACAGCGGAACAAGGAGTATAGAGAAAACTAATACATTCCTCAACTCTCACTAACAGAGTGTGGTGCACACAGGAGGCCACAAGTGGCCAAGTTTTAAAGAATAAGAGGCTACAGAGTGTGTGTTCCTGGGTAGGACTCCTACACTAAAGCTCACCCACCCAGGGCTTAGGGAACATTGCAGAAGAGGGGGCAGACAAATTGTAAGATCCAGGGCTAGTTCATGAACACAGGAAACAGAAGCTTCCAGGCCACTGGAAGCTTGCACATGTGAACTTGTGGCAATAGTGGCATCGAGCACAAGACCCATGCCAACTCCTTGAAACAAGGGCCCAGAGGGGAGGAGAGAAATGGGTGGTGGCCAGCTATAGATTGAGAACTCTTGGAGACTGATTGCTACTGGGAGAGCTTGCCTTACATATAATCTCTAGATGGACTGACTAAACACCATTGGATGCATTTATACTAAAGGACATCTGAGTACAAATGCTTGATAGGATAAGACTTAACTCATAGAGTACAGGAGGAGGTCTAGTGGGGGTATGGGGATATGGATGGGGGAGGGAGTCTAAATTTGATTAAGAACTGTTGTATGACATTTCAAAAGCTCAATAAAACTTTTTTAAAAAAGAAATTTTTATTAGAACCCAGAGCTCAGCTCTCTCTTTCCCTCTCTCTCTCTGAGAGGCTTTGTTTAGTCTTTCTTCAGTTAAATAATCTTTCTCCAACAACAATTTTTAAATGCCCAAACCCAGTATCAATTAATTGTGAGAAACTGGGTGAGGAACAAATTACAAACTCAAAAACTTCTTTCTGTACTTGCTATAGGAACATAATCTAATGATCATGAAGTTTTTCAGAAGACTGTAAGAGATTCAAATGTGCCAATGTTACTAAGTTTACACATATTTGAAAAGATATACAAATTTATTTCTTATCTTTCACTGGTGCAGATTAACAACAGCTTATTTTTAAAAATCCTAAAAAGAATTGAAGAAAAAAGTGAATGTAAAAGCAACTTTGAAGTTAAGTTATAATTAATAAAATGTTACAAAAAAGAGTGGATGGTAAAAAGGTTGGTACTGATGCTGTTTGAGATTTAGATGTATGATCAGAGGATCTTAGTAAAGGTGAACTTGTTAATGTGACTGAGGGAAGGGTTTTTCAGGGAAATACTGAAAATGTCCCAGAAGTAGTGATGTCTACATACATTGTTTATATCAAATTTGTTCTCAATGTTCATTTCCAGACACTGAAAGCACAAAGGATACAATTTTGGGAACTGATCCAAGCATGGACAGGGATATAAAAATGTTGCCAATATGTAGAAAAAATGGTCCTTCTGTATCAGAAACTATGGTTAAAAGACAAATTATGTTCAAACTAGTCGAGTTTTTTTTAGTTTATAGCTTGAAATAAGCACAACTGCATAAGGAGTTGAGAGATGTAAACAGAGAGCTCCCATACATATAATCCTAACCTCTGCCTAGAGAAACCATTTCAATAGCAGTAGTAAGATACACAAATTGGAAGTTGTTACAGAATTTACTCATATTTCTCTAGACTGATGAGCACTTGTGTTGTGGGCTATGCATGTATGCACATACACTTGAGCATGAGTGTACAGTTCTGTGACATTTTACTAAACAGGTAGATTTCTGTAGTCATCACTGTAACCACAATTGGCCAGTCATCATAAAACTTGGGACTCATTATGTATACCAGAATGACCTCAGATTCACAGAGATCTGCCTGCATATGTCTCCCAAGTGCTGGGATTAAAGGTGTGTGCCACCATGTCTGGCCAAGACTTGCTATTTCTTAATAACCACTTTGTTTCATGACTCCTGAATTTTGTGACTTTCAATTTCTTCACCACTTTCATAATTCTGTTGTTTTGTGAATATTTTATAAATGAAAGCATACCACAGCTTATTTATCAATCATTCCTTGCATTTTATGCAGTATAATCCCTTATTATTCCCTTGCTTTATTCCTCAAACTTTTAAGGCACATAGGAGTGTATCTACAATCCATTAACATTTTACAAGGAAACACAGTGTTTCTACTCCATTTTCAAATATTTTAGTGAGAGTTCTAAATAAGACTAGTTATACTATTTTCAATTCTATATATTTATAAATTAATTTATGCTGAATTTATAAGTTTTGACAGAATATATCATGGAACTATTATATTTTTTCATGCTATTTATGAAGATATTCTGTATGACTTTCACTCTTATGGACAGTACAAAGGGGAGATCAAGTATGTTCTCTCTCTCTCTCCCTCTCTCTCTCTCATGTGTGTGTGTGAACAAGGGTTTCAAGGGTTGAAAATTCTTACTATGAATAAGCTTTCTATTGCTTTTATTAAATTTATCAAAACAGTGATATAAAGGAATCCAAAGATGTGTAGAAAGATGGCTCAGTGGTTAAGAGCCTTCCATAATACTTGAGTTCAGCTCCTAGTATCCACTTTGGGTGGTTCACAGCCACCATCTGTAACTCTAGCCCCAAGGAATCTGATACCCTCTTCTGGCCTATAAGGATAACCCCCACATGGCATATGCACATAGAAACAAACACATATATACATACAAATATAGTTTTAAAAGAAATACAGAGTCTTACTGGGTCATTCAGTAAGTCACAAATCTGAAAAAGAATTTCATTATACTAAGTTCAATGTGTTGGAAGAGTATATTTTTGCCTTTTTTATTTATCTTTCTTCCTTCCTTCCCTCCTCCTCTCTTTACTTCTTTCCTTCCTACTGGACTTTCTTCTTTCCATTCTTTTTATTCTTTCCTTCACTCTTTCCTTCCCTCATTCCCTCCTTTTGTGTGTTGGTAAGTGAAGAGGACCAATCCCAGGATTGGTGCCCCCTGTCTTTGCATCTCTAACCCCAAGAATGCTTTTTTTTTTTCTGGAAGATGTAGTGGAGATTCTATTTTCCCCTTTGTTTCAGTATCTGGAGAGCATTCCCATTTCCTGGGTTGACCTGCTTCTTCCATCATTAGAGCCATCGGTGCTGTGTAGAACCCTCTGACCACAATCTTTCTGGTTCTTTGATAGATAGCCAGAACAGCTTCTGTTGTGTATTTTGATCTCATCTGCAGAATTATCTGTCCACAATGAATATCTTAAACTTTATCACTCCGCAGTGTTCCTCTTGTGATGTGAAGTAACCTATCTGTAGGTCTAACACCTAGGATTATGCACAGATTCCAAAAGTCATTTTTTGCCTAGTGAAGTCCACATTCCTGGTTCTCTGAGACTTATGTCTGTGCTACTTGAAAAATTAATTGTATTTAAGGTTTTCAATTCAATACAGCCTCTGAAGAAAAAATAATCAAAAGTAGTATCTAAATCCATTACATTTGGAGAGCTGAAAGCAATCCTCCATGGCTTACAGTCCTCAGCTCAAGCTGTGGCTACCTCCTCTGACCCATCTTTTTGTTATGAAATGGTAGGTATTTGGGTATGAGTACTCTAACAAGTTACATACTGCTAATAGAATTTTGAGGGTATAATTGTCTTCAATTTCATACTTCATCACTTTCAATCAAACTGATAGTGTTTTTCTGGTCTTGTTTTGCTTTGCTTTCATGGTAACCCCAGCTAGCTAGCCTAGAACATGCTAACATGCTATGTAACAAAGATTGGCCTTGATCTCACAGAGATCTGCTTGCCTCTACCTCCCTAGTGCTGGGATTAAGGGTGTGAGTTACCATACCTGGCAAACTGGCAGTGTTTTTGCTACTCTAAAATTCTCAAAAAAAATTCATGGGTCTCCCAGATATGGCTCATGGAACATTGTGGAAGAAAAAGAGGAAACAATGTAAGAGCTAAATGATAGGAAGGAAAAATGAGAAACGTTAACTTCAGAGCAGGACATAGTCATTGCAAACATGATCTTACAGCACCTTAGAAGGGGTGCTATAAACACCTTGTTTAAAGCTGAGCTCTAAACCATCATTTATTCTAAGCACTGTGAACAGCAATGAGTCTCTGAATTCACTATTGTTTACTGCAAAGAGAAGCTTCTTTGTTTAAAGATTGTGTCATTTGTGTATGATATAAGCATAAATATTTAGAATGTAGATTCCTGCCATGTCAATTTAGCTAAGCCACATTAGTGAGTTTCTTCTGGAGTCTATGACGTCCCCAGGCATGGATTTTTGATGGAGTTTGCAATACGAGGTGAAATTAATTTTTTTTGAAATTTTTTTAAATTTATTTTAATTAAAAGAACAGAACATCCCAAACCATATTATTCAACAATACACTCACTTCCCAGATGGTGCCCTCCCATAGCCTCCCTCCCCCAACTACACCCCTTATACTCTGATATTCCTGCTACTGTCTGCTGTATTGTCGGCACCCCCAGCCATTCCCCAGTACTTGTTCATCTGGTGAATCTAGTCAGCCTATCTAGAGGTCTTTGTTTTAGGAAGGTCAGCTGTTCCTCATCTAGCAACAATCAGTTGTCAATATTCCTTTAGATAAGATTGAGATCCGCTGTTCATTTTCCCAGTTCTATGCTGGGTTATGATCTGGGAGTCCGTTTGGCCACCCTGGCCAACAACTCAAAAGAAGGTATGTCTTATCTGGCATTGTTGCTTGTTATGTAGCCTTTAGCTATGCATATGGACTCTTAAAAATTATATTGGCCCATTTAATCTTTGGTTATACTTTCCTTTTGGGTGTT
>NW_008341041.1:2830-29441 GCF_000622305.1 Nannospalax galili | reverse complement strand
GTTTCATACAGAAAAATTCATTTCAGGGCTCTTGACATTGAGACGTTTTCAAAATTAATTTTAGTTTTAATTAAAAATTAATTAGGTTTAGATCAGCTATGAGGTTTGAGATCAATGTCCAAATTGCCTTACACTTGTGTTTTCTCAATTTGTCTCTTAATCTTTGAATTTACTGCAAGTGGAAAAAGGAAATCAGATTTTTTCTTCAAAGCTTTGCTTTGGAATCTCCTCAGCTACATATTCGTTTTACTTTTATTTATAGGTTCTGCTTTTCACATAAGAACAGGAAGCAGTTTTACAGTTTCTGCCAACTTATAACAAAAAGCTGTTTTCTCTCATTTCAACATGTAGTCTACATCTCCCTGACAGTTTGGTGGTATTTGTTAGAGAACTATCTTACTCTCAGGTGTCAAAATCCATTAGTTTCCCATTTCTTTGTCTTACATTTACACATGATTTGAATAACAGCAATAAAAACCCATTATTCTATACTTGGAAAAACTTTATTTAGCAAAGTCCTCCAAAGAGATGGCTACTCCATAACCTCAACTACTGGATCATGTCTGCCTCTCCTAAGAAGTTCAAGTATAGTATTTTCTCCTCTCAATTCACACCATGTTCATAGACTAGTCAGAGGTGGCTGCCTTGTGACCTGCCACATTAGCATTTATCCCTGCAGAGTAACACAAGTTACCTTAGGAAATCCTCTAAATGCCCGAGGACAGGGAATTCTGGAATTCTTTGTATGTACTATAATGCTTTTGTATGGGAGCTAGTCTGATTCCTTCTGTGACAACCAACATGTTTTACTCACCTTGGAACACTGCTGTATGTTTTATATGACCATCTTTTAGATTACTCATGGCTAAGGTACTACCGAGACTTATGAAATACTTCAATTTATAAATACTTTTTAAAATTTTATTCATTTTTTATGTGTATGAATGTATTGTCTGCACGTACATGCACCTGTATCATGCAGCGCCCATGGAGGTCAGAAGAGGGTGTCCCATCTCCTGGAACTGGAGTTATTGATGGTTGTTATTTGCTATGTGAGCTCTGGGAATTAAACCCTACTCTTCTGCAAGAGCAGCCAGTGTTCTTAAACACTGAGCCATCTCTCCAGCCCCATCTATTTATAAATACTTTACAAATACTTTCTTTTTGTGTGTGTAGATTTTTGTAACTGAATTTCACAAAACATCTTGATAAATTTCAATCATCTTTAAACTCCTTTCTCCAGTAGTACCCTCCCATAGCTCCCTACACCACTGGAATTCATACAGTCTGACTGGGGTAAAGATGAAATCTAAAGGTGGCTTTAATTTGCAGTTTCCTAATTACTAACGATGTTGAACACTTTTTAAGATGTTTTTCAGCCATCTTTGTTTCTTCATTTGCAAACTCTCTGTTCAGAACCTTAGCCCATCTTTTTTAAAAATTTGTTTTTATTGCTTGTTTTAAATTTGTTTTTATTATTTATTTTATTTCATACAGAGTGCCTCAAACAATCTTAATCATCTTTATAACCCATCCCCTTTGGCACTCTCCCAAGCCTAAGTGACAAACTCCCCCCTCCACTGGAGCTCCTATACACTGTCATCCCTGTTAAGGCCCACTGTGTCAAGCCAGTGGCCCCAGACATTCCCCAGTACAAGTACATCCACTGAGATCTAGTCCACCTATCTAGACTCTTTTTATTTAGGAATATCAGCTCTACATTATCTAACAGCAATCAGTTGCCAATATTTCTTCAGCTACTATTGGGATCTGCTGTTCATTTTCACAGTTTTATGCTGGGGTTTTGTCTGCCTGAGTGTTCATGGGACTTGTGTATGATGACACCATTGCCATAGAATTATATAAGCAAGTTCCTAGGAGCTTGTAGGACTCAGTTTCCATATAGTCATTCACATCCTCCCTTGCTCTTACAATCTTTCTGCCTCTTCTTCCTCAGTGGTTCCTAAGCCTTGGGTGGGTGAAGTTTAATAAAAGAGTTTTGTCCAAGACAAAGCTGTTGATTGCCCTCAAGATAAAAGTACCACTACTGAACCGATGTTGTATGCTGTGCTGGCCATTGATCTGGTTATTTGGTCTTGAAGCTGGTGTTGAACCAATAATTGAAGTTTTCCCTTGGCACTTTCATAGCAGTCTCCAAATCTATGAGAGGTAGCCTTCAGTGGAGGTGGTTAAAGGTCAGTTGCAGCTCTATTGCTCCAAATCCTGTGTCCATAGTATGTTCTGTCTTCAGCAGCAGCATCTTACCTTTAAGTTCTGGAAAACCATCAAGGGCTGGCGCTATAGCCTGAGTAATTTTGGGAGTCACTTGGAACACCCTGGCCAGCAACTCAAAGGAAGGTTTCTCCTGTCTGGCACTGTTTTTGTTATAAAGCCTTCAGCTATACACGTGGACTCATGTAGAGATAATATATGTGTAATTTGTCATTAGATTGTTGGATTAATGTTCCCTCTGGTCTTTTAAAACTAGCTAGGCATTCTCTCTCTCTCTCTCTCTCTCTCTCTCTCTCTCTCTCTCTCTCTCTCTCTCACACACACACACACACACACACACATACACACACACACTATCTAACCCTTCTGCCATAATTTCCCCCATTTCTCCTTTGATAATACCAGTCTCCTATGGTCCCACCACTCATGAGCTCCTTCTTTATCTCCAAGATTCCTTGTATAACCCTCCCTCCCCCTTCCATTTAAATTAACCCATTTTTATCCATTTTTCCCTTAGTAATACCTGTCTCTTGCTGTTATTCTCTCTCAGGTTCTTTCTTTCCCTTCACTTCCCTGGTTCCTTTTCATTATTCTGGTTCCTGCAGTTATGTCTGGATACATACTCTTATAAGGATTTGGTGCTAGGATCCACATATGAGGCAGAAAATAACATTTTTTTTCCCTGAGTCTGTGTTACTTCACTTAGTATAACAGTTTCTAGTTCTATCCATTTACCTGCAAATTTCATGATTTTTGTCTTTCTTTACTCCTGCATAGAACACCACTGTGTAAATGTACCACATTTTCATTATCCACTAGTCAGTGGAAGGACACTTAGGTTGCTTCCATCACTTAGTTATTATGAAAACAGCAGCAACAAACATGAAGGTACAAGTGTCTCTGCAATAGGATGAGTCCTTTGGGTATATACCAAGGAATGGTATAACTGGGTAAAACGCTAGGTTCATTTGTAGTTTTTTAAGAGTTCTCCACACTGCTTTCCAAAGGGGTTTCACAAGTCTGCAAACCCACCAGCAGTGGATGAACATTCCCATTTCCCCACATCCTTTCCAACATTTGATATAATTTGTTCCCTTGATCTTAGCCAGTCTGATTGGGGTAAGATGAAATCTTAAAGTGGTTTTAATTTGCATTTCCTTAATTACTAATGATGTTGAATGCCTTCTAAGATATTTCTTAGCCATCTTTATTTCTTCTTTTGAGAACTCCTTAGTCCATCTTTTAAGTGGATTACTTGCTTTCTTGTTTATTTGTTCTTTGAATTCTTTATATATTCTGGATGTTAAATCTCTGTCAGTTGTGTCATGGGTGAAGATTTTATCCCACTCCATGGGTTTTCTTTTCAATTCCTTGGTTGCTACTTTTGATGTACTGACTCTTTTCAATTCAATGAGTTCCCGCATGCTGATTATTGATCTTAATTCCTGAGCAGTGGATGTCCAGTTTAGAAAATCCTTTCTTACACCTGTATTTTGTAGTTATTGCTAATGTTTTCTTCTAATGGTTTCAGAGTTTCAGGTTTCACATTGAGGTATTTAATGCATTTGGAGTTGACTTTTGTGAAAAGTGAAAGACAAGGGTTTAGTTTCATTCTTCTAAGGTGGAGATCCAGGTTTGCCAGCAGCATTTGCTGAAGATGCTTTCCACCAGTGACTGTTCTTGGCCCCTTTATCAGATAGCAGGTGACTGAAATTCAGTGTACTCATATCTGGGTCTTCAGTTTTATTCCATTGATCTATGGGTCTATTTTTGTGCCACTAACTTGTTTTCATGGCTATAGTTCTTTAATATAATTTGAGATCTGGTATAGAAATCCCCCCAGCATTTCTCTTTGTGCTAGTGTTGCTTTGGCTATCTGGGGTCTTTTGTGCTTCCATATAAATTTTTGGATTTTTTTTCTAATTCTGTGAAGACTGTTATGGGAATTTTGATTGGTATTGCATTGACTCTATAAATGAATTTTTGTAGGATGGTCTTTTCACAATATTAATTCTTCCTATCCATGAGCATGCGATGGCCTTCCATCTTCAGGTATCTTACTCAATAACTTCCTTTAATGATTTAAAATTTTCAGTGTAGAAGTCTTTAATATCTTTTGTCAGGTTTGTTCTGACAGTTTTTTTTTTTTTTTTGAGGCTATTGTGAATGTGAGTGTTTCCATATACTCTTTCTCCAATTGCTTGTTATTGGTATGTAGAAAGGCTACTGATTTTTATAGATTAATTTTATAACCCACCACTTTCCTGAAAATCATTTCTAAGAATTTCCTTGTGGAATTTTTGGCATCTTGTAGTAGATATACTATCATATCGTCTGCAAAAAGGGATAACTTGACCTCATCTTTTCCACTTAGTAGTCTTTTAATTTCCTTTTCTTGTCTTATTGCTCCAGCAAGACTTTCAAGCACTATCTTAAAATGGAGTGGAGAGAGTGGACAGCCTTGCTTGGTTCCTGATTTGAATGTGAATGCTTCCAGTTTTTCTCCACCTAGAACGATGTTGGCCGTGGATTTGTTGTACATAGCTTTGATTATGTTGAGGTATGCTCCCTCAGTCCAACTCCCTCTAGGACTTTGAACATAAATGCACATTGAATTTTGTCAAAGGCTTTCTCTGTATCTGTTGAGATGACTATATGGTTCTTGACCATGGTGAATAGTCTTTTGGATCTGTGTTTCTATGCAGTTTGCAAGTATTTTATTGAGAATTTTTGCATCTATGTTCATCAAGTATATGGGTATATAGTCTTCTTTTTGGTTTTATCTTTACCTAGTTTTGGTACTGAGTGATGTTGCCATCAGAGAGGAATTTGGAAGTTCTCACTCAATTTCTGTAACTAGGATTGGCTATAGATCTTCTTTAAGTGTCTGGTAGAATTCTGCTGTGAATCCATCTGGGCCTGCATGTATTTTGGTTGGTAGGTTTTGCATTACTGTTTCATTTTCCTTATGTGTTATAGGTCTGTTAAAGCTATTGACATCTTCTTGGTTTAACTTTGGTGGTTCCAATGATTTAAATACATATCCATTTCTTTTAGGTTTTCAAATTTAATAGCATGTAGGTTTTTAAAGTGTTCCCTTATAATATTCTGGATCATTTTGTAGTCTGTTTTGATGGTTCCCCTTTCATCTCTGATTTTGCTGATTTGGAAGTGCTCTTTCTTTTGCTAACTGGGCTAAGGGTCTGTCTATCTTGCTTGTCTTTTCAAAGAACCAGCTCTTGGATTCGTTCATTTTTTTGGTATTGTTTTCTTTATTTCTATTTCATTAATTTCTGCTTTGATTTTATTATTTCTTCTTGTCTGCTGGATCTGTGTTTCATTTGTTGTTGCTTTTCAAGTGTCTTGATTTGCAATGTTAAGTCATTTATTAGTGTTCTTTCTGATTTTTTAATGTAGGCACTTAGAGCTATAAATTTCCCTCTTGGGATTGCTTTTAAATTGTCCCAGATGTTTTCTTTTGTTGTATTGTTTTTTTTTTTTAATTTAGTTCCAGGAATACTTTTATTTCTTTCTTAATTTCTCCTTTGACCCATTCATCATTTAGGAGTGTTTGTTTATTCTCTATGAGTTCATGTAGCTACTAGGGTTTCTTCCAGTGTTGAGATATCTGTTAGTTTCATTTGATGTATGGTATTGTTTAATTCAGATGTCTGTTTATTCTTTGTCCCTTTTACCTGTCTAATGGAGACAGTGGGATATTGAAGTCCCCTTCTGTTAGTGAGTTGTGATTAATCTGGGTCTTAAAGTCCTATAGTACTGTCTTTATGAAGTTGGATGCACCAGTGTTTGGTGCATATATGCTCGTGATTATAATATCTTCTTGGTCAATTGTTCTATTGGTCAGAATGCTGTGGCCTTCTTTATCAATTCTGATTGCCTTTAGTTTGAAGTCTATTTTGTCAGATATTAGAATTGCAACTCCTTTTTTTGAAAAGTACCATTTGCTTGAAATATTCTTTTCTGTCCTTTTACCTTAAGGTAGTACCTGTCCTTGAAGGTAAGATGGGTTTCTTGCAGACAACAAGATGGATTTTGTTTCTTAATCCACTCAGCTACCCTGTGTCTTTTGACTGGGAAATTCAGTCCATTGATATTTAAAGTTATTATTAAAAGATGTATATTGCTTTCTGTCATTTTGATTTCTGTTTGCCTTCTTGGTCCAACTGTGCGTTTTCATAGTTATACTTTCAATTATTTTCTTTCTGTTACCCTTTGGGTATAGTTGTTCATTTCTTCAGCTCTTTGTATTGCTTCAAGAATTCTCTGAATGTCAGCTATAATTCTGAAAGGTTTTCATTTATATGTGAATTGTTTTTCTTTTGCAGCTTTCAGTATTCTCTCTGTGTTCTTTACATTTATTTAGTGTTTTTACTATGATATGCTGTAGAGAGTTTCTTTTCTGGTCCTGTCTATTTGGCATTCTATGTGCTTCTTGTATTTGTATGGGCATGCCTTTCTTTAATTTGGGGAAATTTTCTTCTACAATCCTGTTGAAGATATGGTCCATACCGTTGTCCTGAGATTTTTCTTCCTCTATGCCTATGATATGCAGATTTGGTCTTTTCATGGTGTCCCACATTTCCTGCATAGTCCATTCCTGTGTTTTCTTAAATTTTTCATAATCTTTGCTTGACTTGTCCAATTCATCAACTTTGTCTTCCAGTCTTGATATTCTGTTTTCCATTTCATTCATTCTATTGGTGAGGCTTTCTCTTGTCATTTCTAATTGGCTTATTAAGTGATTCACTTTCTTCTTCATTTCAGCCTGAGTATTCTTCAATATTTCTAACTCTTGTGCAATTGCTCAGAAGTTTATCCCTATCTTCTTTCAGTTCTTTGGTTTCTTTGTGTGTTCTTTAAATTCATTAAATTCCTTTATCATGTTTATAATTGTTCTTTTGAAGTCTGTGTTATCTCTAGGGGGTTCTCATTATACACCTCCTCTATAGGACTGTTGGTTCTCAGTGGGGACATATTATCTGGGTTTTTCGTATTATTTTTTGTTATTGTGACTTTGGCATGTGGATTTCTTCTGTAGTTTCTTATTCTTGTGTGAGACTTAAGCCTTCCTTTTTTGAATTTAAGTCTTTATGTTTTTATACTTGATGTGCCTTTGTTGTTTTCTTATTGGTTGTGAAAAGCTGTTTGGTCTACGCTTCAGGTTCTGTCTTTTGACTTTATATTGGAAGGGTCTGGTGGCTTTAGTCCAGCTGGTCAGTAGTTCCCACAGAAGCCCAAGTCAGATGAGGATCAGATGCTCTCATCTTCCTCCTAAGATCAGGGTTCCTCTAGTCAGCAAGCTCAGCTCATTTGGGAGGCTTGCTAGGTGGAGGTAGGACTTTCAGGTGATCTCAGGCAGGTAGTCCAGAGGTCTGGGGTGCAAAGAGCAGAAGTGGACCTGTGACACAGCCAGAAGGAGAATGATATTGAATCAGGTTGTGGGAGTCAAGTCACAGTGGGCATGGTCAAACTTACTAAGGAAGGAGGCTGGTCTCAGGAATCCCAGGAAGGTTGGGGTGGAGATAGTCAGGGAAGAAGAATGGTCGCAGGTGTGCAAAGGCAAGTTGGGGGTGGGGGCAGGCTGTGAAGGCTGTAGGAAAATAGACTGAAGAATGGATTGGTCTAGGTGCCAAAGGACTAGGATACAGTGGGTAAATCTCGGCCAAGTGGGTAGTCCAGAGTTCTGGGGTGCCAAGAGCAGAAGCAGGCCTGTGCCTATATGTTAGAAGGTGAACAGGATTTGGGGGCTGGGGGATTGAATCAGATTCTGTAGTCTGTCTTTTAATTGGGTTATTTGTTTTCTTGACTATTTGTTTTTTGAGTTCTTTATATATTCTGGATATTAAACCTCTGTCAGATGTGTCATTGGTAAAGATTTTATCCCACTCTGTGGGTTTTCTCTTTACTTTCTTGGTTGTTTCTTTTGCTTTAAAGAAGATTGTAAGTTTAATGAAGGCTGTATTAGTCACTTTTTTGTTGCTGTCATAGAAACACTGACCAAAGCAACTTACAGAAGAGTTTATTTGAGCTTATGGTTCCAGGGGAATTACAGTCCGTCATGGTGGGGAGGCATGACAGCAATAATGGCTGGAAGAGGAGAAGAGGCTAAGCTCTCACATCTTCAGGCAGGTAGAGGAAACAAGGGAGTACCTTGAGATTGGGCAAGGTTTAAGAACTCTCTAAGCCTGCCCCCAATGACATGCTTCCTCTGGGACAGCCACACCTTCTAAGATCTCCCAAAGCAGCACCACAAACTCGGGACAAAATGTCAAAATACTTGGCGCCTAAGGGGGATATTCTCTTTCAGACCATCACAAGGTCCACTTCTTGATTGTTGACCTGAATTCCTGAATTCCTGAATTAGAAAGTCTTTCCTACACCTATATCTTGTAGGTTACTGCCAATGTTTTCTTATAACAGTTTAAGATTTCATATTAAGGTCTTTGATCCATTTGGAGTTGACTTTTGTGCAAAGTGAAAGACAAGGGTCTAGTTTCATTCTTCTACAGGTGGAGATCCAGTTTTGCCAGCACGATTTGCTGAAGATGGTGTCTTTCCTCCAGTGAACGTTCTTGGCCCCTTTGTCAAATATCAGGTGGTTGAAATTGTGTGTACTCATATTTGGTTTTCAGTTTTGTTCCATTGATCTACGGGTCTATTTTTGTGCCAGTAACATGCTGTTTTTATGATTACATCTGTAATATAGTTTGAAATTTGGTATAGTAAACCCCTAGCATTGCTGTTTGTGCTCAGTGTTGCTTTGGCTATCTGGGGTATTTCATGCTTCTATATGAATTTTTGAATGGGTTTTTCTAATCCTGTGAAGAATGTTTTGGGAACTTTGCTTGGGATTTCATTGAATCTATACATTGCTTTTGGTAGGGTGGTCATTTTCAAATATTAACTCTTCCAACACATGAGCATGGGAGTTCCTTCCATTTTCTGGTGTTTTCCTCAATCTCTTTATTTAATGATTTAAAACTTTCATTGTAGAGATCTTTGATGTCTGTGGTAAAGTTTATTCCAAGATTTTTTTGAGACTATTGTGAATGGGAGGGTTTCCATGTGCTCGTTCTCCCAATGCATGCTATTATTATGTAGAAAGAGTACTGATTTTTGTTGACTAATTTGTAACCTGCTACTTTACTGAAATTGTTAATCATTTCTAGGAGTTTTATGTTGGAATTTTTGGCATCTCTTAGGTATAATATCATCTGCAAAAAGGGATAATTTGACCTCTTCATTTCCAATTAGTCCTCTTTTAATTTCCTTTTCTTTTCTTATTGCTCTAGCGGGATTTTAAAACACTGTATTAAAAAGGAGTGAAGATAGTAGACAGTTTTATCTAGTTCCTAATTTTAGTGTGAATGCTTCCAGCTTTTCTCCATTTAGAATGACGTTGGCTTTGGGTTTGTTGTATATAGTTTTAATTATGTTGAGGTATAATCCCTTCAGTCCGATTCCCTCTAGGACTTTAATATAAATGCATATTGAATTTTACCAGAGGCCTTTCCTTCATTTATTGAGATGGCCATGTGATTTTTGTGTTTGAATTCATTTATATGATTTATGACATCTATTGACATTATAAATACTTTCAACAATACTTATTTGGTCTTCAGATACACATGAAATGGTATCATATGAAAGAGGAAAATAAAATCTCCACTCAGTCTTAATTGTATTTGCTTATTTGTAATATGAACACATTTACAGCCAAACTAAAATGTAAGTTCACAACAGGTCCATCTAAAATCTGTATCTTCCCCACTGTTATATATTTCTTCATTATTTAGAAAGACCATTGATAGCTAACACATGTAATTATTGTCCCACTACATTAAATTTCTTAAGAACTGAAAATAAGACAAAAACCAATATTTACTTAAAGAATCCTTATTCTTAAAGTATAATATGGAAATGTAATAAAATAACATGTGTATGAGAGATTATTCTGATGAGACAAATCACCTCAACAAAGGAGCATAATTTGATTTCATTTTCTCTAATTATTCAATGCTTTTTAATGACTTATAATTATAGTTCTTCATACATATTTTTCATAGTTTTTATGAAACACAAAATCAACCATATCTGTAGCCTGAGATTAAAAAATTGTCCTAAAATTTAGAAAGAAGTTGCACTATTAAAGATAAATGCTTATGTGGATTATTAATGGCCAGTGCTTAATTACCACTTTAAACTCAGCAAGTGAAGAGTTTTTGTTTGCTTGCTTCTTTGTTTTTGAAACAGAGTCTCTCTGTAGCCCCAGCTGGCCTGGAACTCCCTATGTAGACCAGACTTACCTTGATCTCACAGAGATCCACTTCTCTCTGCTTTCTGAGTGCTGGGACAAAAGGTATGCGCCATTATGCCAGTAATGCAGCAGATGAAGGGTTTCGACATTAAAGTACACCAATCAGAGCTGGGCATGGTGGAACATATATGCTATACCAGCACCTGGAAGGCTGAAATAGGAGGACTATATGAGTTTAAGGCTAACATGGGATACATAGTGAGTCTGAAACCAGTGTGGCCTACAGAGAGATAATTTGTCTCTATAAATAAATAAATAAATAAACAAACAAATAAATAAATAAGCCATCAAATAACTCCCACCAAACAGAATGCAGCACACAGAAAATCTTTCCAATCAGAAAGCATTACTATGAAATATTGAAAATGATAAACCAGAAAGGAAACCATGAATACATGTAGGGGGTTAGAGTAACTCGAATTTCTTCTTCCTTTTTTCCTTTGCTTCTATAGCATAATCCTGTATGAATATAAGGATTTGAATATTTGATTTTATGAACAATAGTAACTATGTTCATCAAATATAATATTATCTCATGGATTCATGCTCTCCAAATCTTCTGCTTATAATGTAGAAAAGAGAATGTATCAGCCATCAAGCTCCATGACAACCCCATAGTCTAATTCTTCTTGCAAAGTACACAATCTTGTGTTGAATTTTATAAAATAATCTGTTGAGTACTTGCAGAGTCAGTTTACGAGGACAAGCAGAAGAAGTAGACTCTGGCTAACTCGTGGCAAAGGTAAGAATTATATTGGAAAAGGCATAATATGAGGCTCAGGAATCAGATTCATAAGATGTCTAATGAGGAAGGGATTGTAGACAAGGCATTTCTAATAGACAAGTTGTGAGTATTGCTGTGTGCTATGAATAGCTCTTTGACAATAGGTCTCTGAACTGCCTATGACTGTCCTAGGCATCTGATTCATTGATCAATTATGCAAGGTGAGACAGAATCAGAAATGAGAGATTTTTCCTTGAATGTTTACTGTGTGACACTACTGCTAGACAGACATGGCCCAAAGATTACTCACCTCAGGTAGGAAGCATAACACTAACATTCCAATTGGTCAACAAATTACTTTTATTGGATCTTATTACAGGTCTCTGGATGAGAGGTTACTTCCAAGAGCATAAATGACTCAAAGACAGCTACAACACTAAAAGCCCACCTCAGCATGGATGGCAGGTCACAAAAGCTAGAAACCTGGACCTCACTGCACAACTTGGAGATAGCTCAACCGGTTAGAGAGCACATGTTTTACCACCTTGGCTGGTCTGAACTTCTAGGCAGATCAGCTTGTCTAAGAATCCTTAGGGATATTATATGTGTGGGGAGAGAAAAAGACTATTGAATCTGGTCAGATTGCATGAACTTTTTGAAGCTTTTGAGTTGTATATTTTCTGAGCTTAATCAGTTTTCCTGAAGGATGAAATGTTTTACCTCCCATGAAAACATCCTGTGTTAATGAACTTCCCTCCAAGTTAGAAAGATTCTACCTCAGAGGAAATTCTGAACAAAACTGAAGAGAGGCCATAACTGGCCGTGGTCCTTCAAACCAAGGTAGAGCTCTTTACATGATTTCAATGTTGAGCATCTGGATCTAAATGTGTGGGGACCAAATATTTTTCTTACCTTTTTCTTTTAATAAAAAGGTCAGTTCCTAGTGATGAGAGAGTTGTCTATCTACTAATTTCATTCTTCACTAAGCTTTAGTGAACATGCAAAAAGAGGTAATTGTAGAGAATTCCCTAGTCATTTTATTTTATTTTTTAGATGAGTATTAAATAGATACCTTTGTAGGTACTACTTCTTATGCTGCTTTCATGCTACTTCAACCTCTTAGAAATTAGTTATGATCTTTCTCAACTCTCTCATATCTTAACTTTGAATATGTGTATGACTTTCATAGCATGTTTGCAGTTAAAAAAAAACACCAAGCATTTGCTTATTCTTCATAGAGCAAGCTCTTGGCTCATTATTCCTGCTTCTGTAACTCTTGGTTTCATTTCACACACATTCATGCACACAATACCTGTAGGTTCTCACAGACTACCACATGTACAGGAACCACCACACATACAGGAACCCCCCACATATACAGAGATTCAGAGGGCTAGTCAGAATTTTGCTTTCTTTTACAAAGACCTGAACACAACAATTTAAAAGATGAAAATTTATTTTGACTCGGTTTCTGAAAGATGCCTATTTTAGTCTTTTATAATATCATATGATAGAGAAATTAAAGCACATGTTTTAGGACTTTATAGTTGACCTAGTCTTACTCATTTTTTGTGTTTTTAATAGAGTACTTTGTCTTAGTAGGCTGGCTTCATGAATTTCAGGTTCACATCAAGGCAGAAGCACCATGGAACAAAGGCCATGGTGGTAGAAAGCTGTCTGCCTTGTGACTTCTAAGAAACAAAGAGGGCAGAAATAAAGAAGACAGGGCAAAATATGTTCCACAAGGATGCAAGACAGTGACCCATGACCCACAGCTCTACCTGGTAAATTTTCCACCTCCCCAAACACCACTATAAGCTGGGCACCAAGTAGTCACCAGGTCAAACTTGACAGAAATACGAAGTTCCCTGAGACAGATATCTCGCTCTAGTTCCACTATAAAGAGTTAGCCACATCCCTATCTCAGGTCTGATGGAGTGCCACAGCTGTAGAAAAGCCAGACAACCCACTCATCCTGCTAGGCTATCTCTCTGCTGTCCTTCCTTCCTGTTATCAGCTAGCCATCTGTGCTGAACAGATTGTCCTGCTCAAGCAAACACCACCAGGAAAAGGGCCCAAGGACACCTTAACTCAGATTTCAGAGCTGTGTGTGCCTTCTTGTTTCCAGCAATATAAAACCCACATCCAACCCTCCCACCTGTGCACAGCTTACTTTCCCAGAGCAGCTGTTGCCCCTTTGCTGAATAAATGTTGTTCAGTATGCTGAAAGGCCCCACTCTGGTCTTTTGCCTAAAATTTATTCTTTCTCTATCCTTCTAAATCTAACAAACCTGTGAGGGTATGTCTCATGCTCAAACCATAACACATACCAATACTCAAATGCACACATACACTGTATAAAATATACATGCCTACACAGACATACTTCTGAACAGAGTGAACACACACACACACACACACACACACACACACACACACATTTTGACAGTGGGAGATACAATTAAAATTAGAAAAGATCATAAAGTACCAGGTGTGAAATGGTTAGCAGTCTATATTTCTGTAAAAACCTTAAAATTGTTTAGGGTTTGAGGAATTTCTCATTCAAAAAATAATTTATTGAGAATTTCATACATGCTTATAAGGTATTTTGATCAAACCCACGTCCACTCCTTCCCCTCCAACTCCTCCCATATCTCCCCATTACCTTTTTCTGATAACTTCATGTAGTCTTTTTTCTTTTTTTATGGGGGTTTTTGCTACTCTAACATTGCCCCCTCTGAAGCGGTAACCCTAAAACCTTTTAAGGATTAGATAAAAGCTCCAAAATACTTTTGACATTTTTGGCTTTGGGAACAGAATATGCTGCTAAAAGGCCCAAGGACATTTTGACTTTTAGCCAAGAAACTGGCTAATTTTCTTTGGGGTCTTTTTACCTTAACTGCCTAGCCAATTCCTACCTCCTATTCTTTTTTATAAATTATTTATTTAATAACCACATGATTAGAATAAGCACTTCATTACAGCATTAACATATTCAGTAACAATTTCCAGAGTAAAGATGCATCTCTTTCAAAACTGGCTGAAAACCTTTAGGTTCACAGTTGAATTAATACAGTTATACACTATTGAACTCATTATAAACCCTATAAGACATAAAATTGAATGAATTATAAACCTTTAAAAAAGATCTCCATTTCATTTCAAAACATACTGTTTCATACAGAAAAATGCATTTTTAATTCTACTAACACTTAGATGTTTGCACATGCATTTCTAATCTCTATGTATATGGTTATTACTAGTCATGATCAGTTACTTTCTGAAATCCTTGGCACCTGAGTATGGACATAAAGTTATCAGGTAGATTTCAATGGTAATGTTTTACACCTCTACTAATTAACATGAAGCAAATTTTATGATCCTTCATCAAATATAATTCATTTCTTTATTTGTTGATTTTTTTGTGTGTATTTCATACAGAACATCCCAAATAATATTATTCATCTATATGCCCAAATCCCAAATGGCATCCTCCCAAAGCCTTCCCCTGCTCCCCAAGGAGCTGATATACTCTCTCATCCCTGCTACTGTCCATTGTGCTGTCGGGGCCCCCAGGTGTTCCCCAGTTCTTGTCCATCCACTGAATCTAGTCAGCCTATGTTCCTTGTTTTAGGAAGATCAGCTCTTCTTCATCTAGCAGCAATCAGTTGCCAATATTCCTTTAAATAAGATTGGGGTCTGCTGTTCATTTTCCCAGTTCTATGCTGGGTTACTGTCTGGGAGTCTCTTGGGCCACCCTGGTCAACAACTCAATGGAAAGTATCTCCTGTCTGGCATTGTTTCTTGTTATGTAACCTTTTGCTATACACATAGACTCTTAAAGAATTATACTGATCCCTTTAATCTTTGCTTATACTTTCCTTTTGGGTGTTTAAGACCATAGAGTTGGCCCAGATAAACCAATTTCTTTTTACTCTTAAGGTTATTTGAGTATCTGTTCCTCAGGGGTTACATGGGCTTGGGAGGAGCCCCTGGCTCCTTTCTTTTACCAGTTCCATCTATGTGAAGATAAGTCAAAGGTCCTACTTGACATTGGCTGGCTTCACTTGGAAGCATGGAGGAAATGTTTCCGTTGTGTTGACCCTCCTCTTTATAGACTGGACACTGGTTCATGTCAATTTGGTGAGGTCTCCATGGCCTCTTTGATCAAGAGGACAGGTGATACACCACAGTTACAGGATATTTTGACAGATGTTCATAGTCCCCTGGAACTTAGTCAACATAGGAGAGCAAGGAGCAAAAACTGTCTTTTATGTCCTTCTGACCAAATTAGTATAGGCCTCAAAGTATGGCTGTTAAACATCCAAGAAGGTTAGTTCCACCAGTCTGGTACTTTTAATTACCATGTGCCATGTAGATAAAGCTTGGGCAAAGACCAAATGTTCTCAGATAAACCTTGCCTAGATATATATTATATTCCTTGAGCTAGTTGTATGTATAATTTGTCAGTAGGTTGTTTGCTTAATATGGTTCCCTCTGTTTTTTTTAAACCAGCTAGACATTATTTATCTCTCTCATTGTCTAACCCTTCCACCATGGTTTCCCCATGTAAAGTGCCCCCATTTTTCCCATTTCTCCCTTAATAATGCCCTTCTCCTATGGTCCCACCTTTCTTGAGCTCCTTCTTTCCCTTTATCCCCAAGTTTCCTTGTATAACCTTCCCTCCCCCATCCCCTTAAAATAACACTGCTTTTATCCATATCTCCCTTATTAATGCTTGTTTCCTACTGTTCTTATCTTTCAGATTCTTTATTTTCCTTCACCAACCTGGTTCCTTTTCAGTACCCTGGTTCCTGTAGTTATGTCTGGATTCATTCTCATAAGGATTTGGTGCTAGGATCCACATATGAGGGAGAACACATGTCGTTTTTGATTTTTTTTCTGAGTCTTTGTTACTTCACTTAGTATAAAAGTTTTTAGTTCCATCCATTTACCTGCAAATTTCATGATTTCATCATTCTTTACTACTGAGTAAAACTCCATCATATAAATGAACCACATTTTCATTATCCAGTCGTCAACTGAGGGACACTTAGGTTGCTTCCATCTCTTAGCTATTGTGAGAAGAGCAGCAACAAACATGGATGTACAAATATCTCTGCAACAGGATGAGTTATTTGGGTATATGCCAATAAGTGGTATAACTGGATCAATTGGTAGGTTCATTTTTAGTTTTTTAAGTGTTCTCCACACTGCTTTCCATAGGGGTTGAACAAGTTTGCAATTCCACTAGCAGTGGATGAGTGTTCCCTTTCCCCACATTCTCTCCAAAATTTGGTATAATTTGTTCTTTTGATTTTAGCCAGTCTGACTGGGGTAAGATGAAATCTTAAAGAGGTTTTAATTTGCATTTCCCTAATTATTAATGATGTTGAACACCTTTTAAGATGCTTCTTAGCCATCTTTATTCTTTTGAGAACTCTCTGTTCAGCTCCTAAGCCCATCTTTTAATTGAGTTACTTCCATTCTTGATTCTTTGTTTTTTTAGTTCATTGTATATTATGGATGTTAAACCTCTGTCAGATGTGTTGCTGGTAAAGATTTTCTCCCATTTTGTGGATTTTTTTCTTCACTTCCTTGGTTGCTTCTTTTGATGTACAGAAGCTTTGTATTTTAATGAGGTCCCATTTGTTGATTCTTGACATTGTTTACTGAACAATTGATGTCTGGTTTAGAAAATCCTTTCCTATACCTGTATCTTGGATGTTATTACCAATGTTTTCTTCTAATAGTTTTAGAGTTTCAGGCTTCACACTGAGGTCTTTGATCCATTTGCAGTTTACTTTTGTGCAAGGTGAAAGAGAAGGAGTTTAGTTCCATTTTTCTATAGGTGGAGATCCAGTTTTGCCAGAACTATTTGCTGAACATGCTGTCTCTCATCCAGTAAATGTTCTTGGCTCCTTTGTCAAATATCAGGTGGCTGAAATTGTATGTACTCATATTTGGGTCTTCAATTTTGTTCCATTGATTTTCAGGTCTATATTTGTGCCAGTTCCATTTTGCTTTTTTTACTATAGCTCTGTAATAAAGTGTAAAATATGCTATAGTAATCCCCCCTACCCTCCAGCATTGCTCTTAGTGCTTAGGGTTGCTTTGGCTCTCTGAGGCCTTTTGTGCTTCCATATGAATCTTAGGATTTTTTTCCAATTCTGTGAATAATATCATGGGTATTTTGATTGGCATTGCATTGTATCTATAAATGGCTTTTAGTAGAATGGTCATTTTTACAATATTAATTCTTCCAATCTGTGAGCATGGGGTGTCCTTCCATCTTCTGATGTCTTCCTCAATTTCTTTAAAGATTTTAAAATTTTATTGGAGAGGTCTTTAATGTCTTTGATCAGGTATATTACTAGATTTTTTTTGCAGCTATTGTGAAAGGGAGTGCTTCCAAGTACTCTTTGTCTGATTCCTTGTTATTGGTATATGGAAAGGCTACAGACATTTGTAGATTAATTTTATAACTTGCCACTTTACTGAAAGTGTTAATCATTTCTAGGAATTTTCTCGTGGAATTTTTGGTATCTCTTATATATAATAAATCATCTGCCAAAAGGATAATTTGATCTCTTCTTTTCCAATTATTACTCCTTTAATTTCCTTCTCTTGTCTTATTGCTCTTACAAGAGTTTCAAGCACTGTGTAATAAAGGAGTAGAGATAGTAGACAGCCTTGTTTGTTTCCTGATTTTAATGGGAATGCTTCCAAGTTTTTTACATTTAGAACAATGTTGGCTGTGGGTATATTGTATATGGCTTTAATTATGTGGAGTTATGTTCCCTTGAGGACTCTAGACTTTGAACATAAATGCATGTTGAATTTTGTCAAAGGCCTTCTCTGCATCTATTGAGATGACTGTGTGGTTCTTGTCTTTGATTCCATTTATATGATTTATGACATTTACTGACTTACATATATTGAACCATCCCTGCATCTCTGGAATAAAGCAGACTTGATCATGGTGGATGACCTTTTTGGTGTGTGTCTGTATGTGATTTGCAAGTATTTTGTTGAGAATTTTTGCATATATGTTCACTAAAGATATGGGTCTATAGTTTTCTTTGTTGGTTGTATCTTTACTTGGTTTTGGTATTAGAGTGATGCTGGCTTCATAGAAGGAATTTGGAAGTTCTCCCTCCATTTCTACCTTTTTGAATAAATTAAGTACTATTGGATGTAGATCTTCTTTAAATGCCTGGTAGAATTCTGCTCTACATCCATCTGGTCCTGGGACCTTTTTAGTTGGGTGGTTTTAAGTACCACTTCTATATCTCTGCTGGATAGTTTTAGTTGTCAACTTGATACACCTGGGTTGAGGGGGCCTCAATTGTGGAACTGCCTCCATTGGACTGGCCTGTGGCCATGTCTGTGGGTTGTTTTCTTTATATTGAGTTATGTACAGGGGCTCAATCCACTGTGGGCAGTACCACCCCTGGGAAGGTTGTCCTGTATTAAATAAGAAAGCAGGCTCAGTACTGGCCAAGAGAGTAAGCCAGTAAGCAGCTATCCTCCATGGCCTTTGCTTCAGCTCCTGCCTCCAGATTCCTACCCTGAGTTCCCACCTTGGGCTCCCTCAGTGATGAACTGTGACCAAGGAAATGTAAGCCAAATAAACCCTTTCCTCCCCAAGTTGGTTGCTGTACATAGCAATAAATTTAGCTATTTCTTTTAGGTTTTCCATTTTAGTGGAATATAGATTTTTAATTTAAGCTTTATTGCATTGTGTTCTGATAGAATGTATGGAATTATTTCAATATTTTTGTATTAATTGAAGTTTATTGGTTAACTGGGCTAGCGGTCTGTCAATCTTTTTATCTTTTCAAAGAACCACGGTGGTTTTCTTTCATTGCATTGTTATTTTGATTCCATTCCAGGAATACATTTATTTCTTTCTTAATTTCTCCATTGACCTATTCATCATTCAGGAGTGTGTTGTTTAATATTCATGTGCTCATGTGGTGATTAGGGATTCTTCAGGTGTTGATTGTTTCTAATGGTGAAGTTGCCTACTATTAATGAGTTGGGGTTAATCTGGGTGTTAAAGTCCTGTAGTTATGTTTTTATGAAGTTGGGTGTACCAGAGTTTAGTGAATATATGTTCATTATTGTAATATCTTCTTGGTCAATTGTTACTTTGATCAGAATGAAGTGGCTCATTTTATCCCTTCTTCTGATTAGTTTTAGTTTAAAGTCTATTTTGTCAGATATTAGAATTCCAACTCCTTCTTTTTTCTTAGTACCATTTGCTTTATATATTTTTTTTCCATCCTTTCACCTTAAGGTAGCGCCTGTCCTTGAAAGTGGGATGGGTTTCTTGCAGATAAGAAAACAATGGGCTTAGTTTCTTAATCCATTCAACTACTCTGTGTCATTTGACAGGAGTTCATTGACATTTAAAGTTTTAATGAAAGATGTGTATTGATTCCTCTCATTTTTACTTCTGTTCCCATTCTTGGTGTAGCTGTGCATTTCCATAGTTATACCTTCATTAAGTTTCTTTCTGTAACCCCTTGGTTATAGTCATTCCTTTCTTCAGGTCTTTGGATTGCTTCAAGAAGTCTCCGAAGGGCTGGTTTGTGGACATGAATTCTTTCAGCCTATTTATGTCATGGAAGATTTTTCTTTCCCCTTCGACTATAATATATATTTTGGCTGGGTAAAGTAATCTGGGTTGGCATCTGTGGTTACTTAGAACAGGGAATACTTTGGTCCAGGCTCTTCTGGCTTTCATAGTTTGCACTGAAAAGTCAGCTGTAATCCTAATGGGTTTTCCTTTATATGTGACTTGTTGTTTCTCTTTTGCAGCTTTCAATATTCTCTCTTTGTTCTGTATGGTTAGTGCTTTTACTATGATGTTACATGGGGAGTTTCTTTTCTGTTCCTGTCTATTTGGTGTTCTTTATGCTTCTTGTATATTTATGGGCATGTCTTTCATTAATTTTGGGAAATTTTCTTCTAGAACCCTGTTCAAGATATCATGCATACTGTTATCCTGAGATTCTTCTACTTCCTGTATGCCTATGATACATAAATTTGGTCTTTTTATGGTGTTACCCAATTCCTGCATATTCCATTCTTTTGTTTTCTTAAATTTTTCATAATCTTTGCTTGAGTGATCTAATTTGTCCACTTTATTTTCCAGACTTGATAGTCTGTTTTCCATTTCATTCATCCTATTGGTGAGGCTTTCTGTCGTTTCTAATTGGCTTACTAATTGGAAGTGTTTCACTTCCTTCTTCATTTCAGCCTGACTATTCTTCAGTATTTGCAACTCATTTCTGAATTCATTCAGAAGTTTATCCCTATCTTCTTGCAGTTCTTTGATTTCTTTGTTGTGTGTTCTTTAAATTCACTGAATTCTTTTATCATGTTTATAATTGTTCTTTTGAGTTCCATGTCCTGTGTTATCTCCCGGGGGTTCTCATTGTAGTCCTCTAGAGGTTTGTTGGTAGTTGGTGGGGCTATATTATTTTGGTTCTTCATGTTATTATTTTTTCTTTGTGACTTTGACATGTGGATTTCTTTTGTAGTTTCTGAATCTTGTGTGAGACGCAAGTCTTCCTTTGTTGAGTTTAGATCTGCTTCTTTTTGTAAACTTTATTTGACTTTGTGGTTTACTTGTTAGGCATGAAAAGCTGATTGGTCTAGGGTTCAGGTTTCTCTTTTGATTTTATAATGGATTGGCCAAATTGCTTTCATCTTACTCCTAAGGAGTTCCCACAGAGGCCCACGTTAGATGAGGATCAGATGCACTCAGTATTTCTCCTAAGGTCTAGATCCCTCCATGAAAATTCTGGTCTCAGGAATTTGAGGGCTGGGCTGACCTGTGAGCAGGGCCCAGGTTAGATGTGGCCTCATGAAGCTGGTGGCTGTGCAACTTAGGGATTTAAAAGGATGTGGGGATGAGAAGAGGCCCCAAGGGGTCCTAGGAACTAGAGTCAGGAATTGGGTTGGTCTGGATGCAAAGGATCATGAAGCAGTGGGGATTCAGGGCCAAGAGGTCAGTCTAGGGGTCTGGGTTGCCAAGACAATAAATGGGCCAGTACTGAGGTTAGGAGGAGAGATGGGTTGTTGGAACTGGGAGGGTGAATGCAGCTGGAGAAGTTGAGGCACAGTGGGGGCCACCGAACTTACCCAGGAAAGATGCTGATCTCAGGAAGCTGGTGGCTGTGCTGCCCAGGAATGTAATGGGAGGTGGTGGAAGGAAGAGGCTCAAAGGCTCCTGGGGACTACAGGGAAGAACTGAGTTGGTCTGGATGCAAAGAATTAGGAAGCACTGGGAATTCTGGGCCAAGAGTTCAGTCCAAGGGTCTGGGGTGCGAAGACAAGAAATGGGCCAGTACCCAGGCTAGGAAGAGAGATGGGTGGGGCAGCTGGGAGGGTGAATGAGTCTGGGGGAGTCAAGGCATGATGGGCACTGCTGAATTCACCTGGGAAACATGCTAACCCCAACTGGAATTTCTCACTTTTATAAGAGAAATATTCTTTAGTTCTCTCCTCCCATTCATGTAATGGTGTCTTTATCTCTTCATGATGTGATCTGAAATGGTAAACTGTAACTCTAATGTGCATAAATTCCTAAATATAAATGGTTAAACTAGATTGGCGACATTCTTTTACCATATGCTGTTTCAAAATCTTTTGGACAAATATCAGTGTGCTCATTAGCTCCTTATTAAAATAAACAAGTAAATAAAATAAACAAGTTAAATCAAGCATAAAATCCCAAGATGTGCTTCAAAATCTCTCATGTGGTATTTTCAAAGACTCTAATGACTCTCTTTTGGAAATAAGAATCCATGAAAATTTGCATACTGCTCAATGTTGGAGAAATATCAACATTCTAGTAGAGATTTAACATACATAGATCTTTCAGATAAAAATTAGAGCCTGCTTCATAATCTACATGATTCTGTGGTGAGAGATGAACTAGATCTAGATATTTTTCTATTTAGGTTAATTCATCCTTCAATCTGTCTGCTCACCCATCCATCCACTCATCCACTTATCCATGCACCCATCTATTCAGTCACACATCCACTCATCTCTCTACCCATCCATCCTTCCATAGTTCAGCATTTGTGTCAAGTTCTATTCCAAAGTCGGTATCACATGGTTATATAGGAAATCCTCTTTTGACCAAATAATATTTCATCCTGGAAAACCATGGAGGAACCAGTTTTCTTCTGAGGAGCGAAGAAGACACTATAAATTAAATAGGATTATTATCTTCACTAGATTAAGACATTTTCTATTCTTTTCAGTCTGTGGACTTCTATGTACAACAGATACAACATCCTGATTTTGAAAATGATGGTTTTCTGCACAGAAATATTTCTCAGCATGATCAAATTACAGGGTAAGTGTGTGATAGATGACACTTAGGGTCAGTATGGAAGAGTTTTTAGGAGTGGTAGGGACTATGGCAAATGGAGAAATAGAGAGAACCTTCTTGCCTTTTGGAGAGAAGATCTGTGAATCCAGTATCTTGTTATCATACAGGAATATAAGCCTGGTGGTGCCAGATCTTTTTTTTTAATTATCAAAATCCATAAATATGAATTGTTACATGAAAGTTCCATGTTTTAAATGTTGGTAACACTTTAACAGGTGTTAAGAGCCAAATAAGACACATCATGAGCCAAGTTCAGCTTGCAAGTTGCCAATTTTCAACCAGTGTCCTTGAGATAGAGCTTGAGCCCATGTGCACTGCAGCCTGGAAAGTGATGCTCCAGGAGGCTCTTCATCTCATAGCAGAAATAGAACCCTGATAAAATCTCCAGTGAAGTCTGCCTTCCTCCGTGTGGATAGCAATGTTGGCAGCAGAAATGCCCTCAAGAGGAATTCATACCATGCACAGCTCTAGTCATACCCCTCCCACCAGACCATGAAGTCTTACACAGGAGCTAAAGTTTCTGCATTTCACAAGAAAATACATAGTAACTGAGGCATGCCAGCTGTTGTGAACCAGCTTCACTATGCCATTTCCTCATTACTTAATAGCACTGTGTTGCACATATATGCTTATATAATCCCCAATAGGAAACACACTAAAATAAGTAAACTAGGCTAGACTAGACTAGATAAGAATAAGGAAAAAACAGCTAATAGAATGATAAAATAAAGTATAAATACATATTAGAAAAATAGAATGAAAATTAATTATCCAGTTAACATTTGAAGGAGGCCCACATATATTATAGAGGCTTATGTATTTTTGTTAAATTTACTGGGCTGATTAAATAACTAAATCTGATTTGAATCTACCCTTACCTCCCAAAAAAGCCCTGTATTTTTTTTTGTTGTTCCACCACAAAATCTCTTCTTTGAAGCTGTTTCCACCAATGGGTCCTCTTTCAAGAATATGAGACAAATGGCTTATATATTCGTGGATAAATCCAAAGTGATTGCAGTTTTAAATACAATGGTTTACTTATCTAATGGTTTGACTTCCAGTTACTCACATTCAGCTTTTGCCTCAAAATATAGAAAAATCCTGAAAGTAATCTCCAAGTTTTAACTTGCATCTTTTTGAGAAGTGTGACGGATGAATCCTGGTCCATCCTGCTCTCTCACACCACAGACATGAATTACTTCACAGTCCAGTGTAGCCACACTGTGTATGTTATCTGCCTGTCAGTCACTTCATATCAGCCTTAGTTATTAGATCAACTGTGGTGGCCCTTAAATTATTTAATAATGACCCCCAAAACTCAGGAATAGTGATGCTAAAATTTCATATTTCCTAAAGAACATTAAGTAAAAAATTAAAGTTTTGATTTAATAGGAAAGGGAAAATGGTATGTCCAAGTTATTAATATTTACAATAGAAATGTATCATCATTAAACTGTGAAGGGGGAATAATGTGCTTGTTTGACTGTCACACCTCAAGCTGTAGAGGTTACAGCAGAAATAGGTTAAGTGCTTACCTGTGGGGTTCAGTATGCTCAGTGGTTTCTCACTCACAGATAAGAGGGACTTCTGCATCAGAAAGTCTAAGAACAGATTAAACAGGATTGTAAATTGTCTTCCCTGAAGCTGATCTGAGAAAACACATCTGATGTTTCCACAGGAAGTGTTCAAAGAAACACCATTTGGAGGAAAGCCACAATGGTTATATGGAGAGTTGAGCTGAAACTATTGCCATAGGAAGGACTCAACCAAAGTGGTGGGGATGCTTGAAATTTGCATGGCCCTTTAGAATTATCCTGTTTTGATGAGACACCCCCAATCTTTATCCCTTTCTTATTAGCCAATCATTTGATGCAAGCTTCCCAGGGAAAGGTTGTACTTTTCAGGTAGGAACCTTTCTTCAGCTGGTGAACTTTGGGGTCAGAGTTTGACAGATGAGAATTCTAACTCATCATGTTCTGAGGAATTGGAATAATAAACACTAATACTGAACAGGAGATCTGGGCAGCCTAGAACTACATCCATCACAGACATCTTGATTTTCTCTCATATAACTAGAAGTACAGATATTAAACATTACTAGAATTTTAAGGTTGTGACTTAGCCATTAAATGACATCATAACTTCACTATATCTCTGTTGTTCTTGGTCTTTCTGATAGCAAAAGGGGAGAAGTGGTACCAGTTACTGTGGTTTCCTTTACTGAGAAATACAATGTCAATTCTCTGATAGACTTACCCTCTCTTCTTGTTGTCCATAACTGGGTTCAGGGCAAGAGAGGTTGGCAGGTATGACCCATTGTCACAAGAATTGATGTTTTTAATTCATTTAAATTATTTTTGTGTGGCTATAAATATTATTTCATGATATGATTTACTAATAAAGAGAAGCAGGAATAGATATGTTGAAAACAAAAGAGTAAGATTAGCCACAGGTCACTCTATTTCAGTATTGTAATCACATTATTGTCACCAATAATCTTTTTAGATTATTCCTTCTGGGCATTTGCAAGCCTTCTGAGAAGGGAGGCAATGAGGCCTGAAGAAACATCACTGCTGTTGACCCAGTGTTTTTCCCAATCTTTTGACTCTGCCGGATATGATGGACAATGAGAAATACAGTCTGAATGGAGGAGTCGAGAATGTAGATGATGCACTGGACTTAGTGGGAACGCCAAAGCTGTATGTAATAGGTGGTAGAGAGAATGATTTAAGAAATCCAGTTCTATACAATGAGAGATAAATCGTGCTGTTTTATATCAATCTCTGTTTGAACCATCAGGAACGTGTAGTTTCCTATTAGAGGTTTCTCAATGCTGATGTTTATTGGCATTGATACTGGACAAGAGTACATCTGCAGCAAATTAGCTTAAGTTTAGTGAGGTTTTAAAAACAGAGACCTAGAGTCCTAGAAATTTAGGGCTAGACAGGCTTTGGAAGTCATTTATTGCTAACTCATCATTTTATACACAGGAAACTGAAGTCAAGAAGGGGCAAGTTGCCCAAGACATAGGTATGAATGTTTGAAAAACTTTTCCTTTTTAAAATTTTCCATTGAGTAATAGCCATGCTTTTTGTTGGCCCTGGGCTTCTCTTTGGATAGATTTAAGTGAAATGTGATCATGATTGTCACCAGGAAAGTTGAAAAGGTCTAACTCCATTAGCATTTAGGGGAAAAATGCAGATAACTTAAGCAATTTTCAAAAGATTGAAGTCTGCTTTAAGTGCCAAATAAACCAAACTTTAGAAGTACCACCTTTGAAAAAATAATTATTTTAAGATAATACTTGATGATTGTTATTAAATTCACAGAACAATTAGCTTGTTTCTGAATCAGCAAAATAGAATGGCTATTTCAGCAAGCATCTGTTTAACTTGGTGATGTCCCAATAGCTCAAATCTCAACATAGATTTCAATGGTTAGAGTTTGTTTAATGGGAAAACCTTTCCAAAGAGAAACATTTGTTTCCTCTGTAGTGAGGAAATAGACATCTGCTATTAGGTTGGTTCAGAAAGCCAAGAGTTTTGCAAAAATTTCCCGTGGCTGATTGTTACTTGTGATCCCAAAGAAAGAAATATTTGAAAGAAAAATCAATGGGGAAAAAAAAAAAATCTCTTTTGGGAATTTGGTAGGGTAACCACGGACTAACATTTTTTCTGTTATTGGATGTGCTAAGCTTGGTAGTATAAATAGACTTCCAGGGTTAGTGGATTGGCAAAAGGTGAACAGTGTAATCTTAATACCAAAAGGGCTTGTAATGGTGATGACTGTCAAAGGTCTTTCAAGATGTGTTTCTATTTTATGTCCCTGCTTGACCATTAGGAAGCATTTCAAATTATTAATTTCTTTGACATCCATTGCTTTACTATACTGAATTGCTTTT
>NW_008341041.1:0-2788 GCF_000622305.1 Nannospalax galili | reverse complement strand
ATGGTGATGACTGTCAAAGGTCTTTCAAGATGTGTTTCTATTTTATGTCCCTGCCTTGACCATTAGGAAGCATTTCAAATTATTAATTGCTTTGACATCCATTGCTTTACTATACTGAATTGCTTTTTTTGAAGCTCTTATAATTTTATTAGAATTTATAATATACAGAATTGTTTTGATTAAAACATGTCATAAAATTTATGTTTAGGAACAAATTTTAGAGAGATTGTTGGTGGAAATCCTTCCAAATGGAAGGATTATATTATTAACATAATCAAAGGAATGAAAGCAATTTAGGGCAATGACTGCACCAAGATCGCATATCTAATTGTGACATGTATCTAGGTTTTTCCATTTTATCACATTAGGCTACAAAGAATGATAGGAGTCTCCCCAGTCTCTACCATCTTAGCATAGTTTATAAACTGAGACTCTTCTTTGAACCAATGTGGCTTTTTCAAAACAGAACAAGGTATGAAGGACAGTCTAAGGAACAGTTACTAAAAACAGAGAAAGGGAAACACATGCCATAGAATTCAGAGGGAACTGTTACTTTTTGTCCTTCTGCCTAAATACCTCACATAAACAATATAAAAGGACAAAGATGTATTCTGACTCAAACTTTCAGAAGTCTCAGACCATTGTCATTTGGCTCCATTTACTCTCAGGTATGTGTTAATGTTGAAGAATGGCAGCAATAGCCTAAGGTAGGAGAGGTTGTTTGGTCTACATTGTGAGGTCCAGACCAGCCAGGGCTACATAGTGAGACCTGTCTCAAAAAACAATGTCTACATAGTGAGGTCCAGACTTCCGGGGCTATACAATGAGACCTGAACCCATTTACAAATCTGAGTTTGACGGTTAGGGGACATAGAAAGAAGGACCCCAGGAGGTTGCTGGCCACTTTTTATAGTTGATTGGTGACCTTCAGATTCAATGAGAGACCCTATCTCAAAATCCAGGGTGGAGAGAGTGATAGAGGAAAATTTCTGACATCTACCTCTAGCCATCACGTAGACATGTGTATACACAAACGTATTACAGAAACATACAAAAGAGTCTAGCACCACTGTAAGCCATTTTCTACCAGATTTTGATTATGTTTTTCATAGTGACATGAAGAGTCATAACAGACAGAGGGACCCTGTGTGCATTCTTTGATGGGTCTCCACTGTCCTTTGGATACTACATAGACACCTCAAGTAATACCTGCCCCCAACATGAAAGTAGACCATTTTATGTGACACTTGTTCCAAGTTAATTCTCTAATACTGTTGTTAAACCCTTGAGATTAATCAAAGATCCATCATGGGAAATGGTGTTGATGAAAATGTGACAAGCCAGTGCCAACATCAAAGCAGGGCAAAATGTTTGATACTGACACTTGGAAAATAGCATCCAAGTACTGTATTAACCACTCAACAATAAAAGGAGCATAATAGACACGGAGAAAAACCAAGGAAGACAAAGCTGAGCAAATGAATGCATGAATAAAGTAGTTCACATTCCAGGACCAATTTATTTGAGATTGACCACTGTGGAAGTTTTAGGATTCAGTTTTTAAAATTTCTATGTGTTTATTTAAGAAATTTCACTCCAAATTTACACACTATTTTGTAATTAAGGTCAATTGCCTGTCTTTCATCTTTCATTGCATGGTGAAAAGCCCTGTATTTATACTGGAGATAGAAGAGTTGCGGAGATCTTCATACTGTCAAGACCCACTAATAAAGTAAAAGATGCAAGAATAACTTACTTCTTGTAGTATCTTAACATTTCCCATTCAAAAGTTAGTTCAAACATCAATATTTAGAGTAAAAAATTATATACCCTGGCATACTTTTGCACTTTAGTTAGTATCTTTGTAGTTCTGGTAAAACTCAGATGCTGCCAGAAGATACTAGAGAATTCATATGATTTTTATTTTATGTCTATGAATATATTGTCTGCATGTATGTAAGTGAATTTGTCATACAATGCCCACAGAGTTCAGAAGAGGGCATGAGATTCCCCTGGACCTCTGGAACTGGGGTTACAGATGGTTAGCCACAATGTGGTTGCTGAGAAATGAGCCCATATCCTTTACAAAAGCAGGCAGTGCTCTTAACTGCTGGGCTATCTCTGCAGCCCCTCATATGATTTTTAAGGGTTACAACTATAATATAATTCTAAAATAAAAAATGATGAAATTATTAATTAATAATTAAGGTAGTATAGTTACTTATTGCTTCAGCCTACACTTAATCACTTAAAAATCTCACAATTAGAAGATGATATTAAGAATATAAAATAGATAAAAGAAAAAGAAGGAGAAATCATGAAAGGACTATAAATCCTAAAGCAAGAATTACTCTATAAAAAAAATCAATGAAAATTGAAGGAACACAATGAAAAACAGCTGTGCTGGATAGCGTTAATGTCAACTTGACACACCTGGGTAGAGGGAGCTTCAAATGGTGAATTTTCTCCATTGGACTGCCCTGTGGCCATGTCTGTGGGGCATTTTCTTGATTATTGAGTGATGTGGGAGGGCCCAGCCCACTGAGAGTGGTGCTACCCCTGGGTAGGTGGGCCTATGTTGTATAAGAAAGCAGACTGAACATGGTCAGGGAGCATGCCAGTAAGCAGCATTCCTCCGTGGCCAGTGCTTCAGTTCCTGCTTCCAGGCTCCTGTCCTGAGTTCCTACTTTGGGCTCCCTGATGAGCTGTGACCCAGGTGATGTAAGATAAATACACCATTTCCTCTCCAAGTTGGTATTGGTCAGAGTGTTTTGTCACAGCAATGGAG
>NW_008341040.1:0-2747 GCF_000622305.1 Nannospalax galili | reverse complement strand
TCGAATCTTATGTCCTGTGCAGTCAAACGTTTGTACCCAGATGTGCTTTGGCGCAAGCTCATCCACTGGAGTCCAGTCAGTCTATGTAGAGATCGTAAGGAAGGTCTGTGCTCCTTCGCCCAGTAGTAAGCAGTCTCCCGCAGTTCCCAGACAAGGGTTCTGCCACTGATTACCCTCACTCCACTCTGGGCCCTTGTCTGATTGAGTTGGCATGGGTCCTGTGCTCGATGCCACCATTGCCACAAGTTCACGTGCAAGCTTCCAGTGGCCTGAAAGCCTCTGCTTCCCTATGTTCCCGGACCGACCCTGCCTCTTACAATCTTTATTCCCCTTTTCACAATGGTCCCTGAGCCACGGGTGGGCGAGGTTTAATGTAGGAGTGCTATGCAGGGCACACACTTTACATCTCTTTTTCTTTAAAACTTGGCTCGTTGTGGCCTTCTGTATGCGTCACACTCTGTTGTATAAGGAACCTTCCCTGGTGAGAGTTGAAGGCTTCACTAGGCTTCTTTCTACCCCCTGTACCGCTATGTTCCCTGAGCCTTGGGAATAGAAGTTTAACTGTAGAGAAGTCACCTAGGCCTGGGCATCTCTCAGATGTATATTCTCTGTTTGTGACCAGTTGTGGGATTCTGCTGTAGCCTCAATCTTTTGTACAAAGAAGCTTCGTTGATGAGTGGTGTACGGTATACTTGTCTGTAAATATAAGGATCCATATTCAGCATATGATAAGAAATTTTATTTGTCCAGAGATACGGTTTTCTCTAGGATATATGACCTCTCCATCCCTGTGTATTTGGCTATGTTTACAGGGCCACCCATGAGTTCACGCACATTGAGAGGGTTTTAAGTCCGGTTAGATAGCTGTTGACTAGCCGTGATAACAGTGTCACTGCCCCACCAATAGAGGTAGTTTACTGTTCCAGTCATTTTGGTTATTAGTCTTTAGGGCAGGGTTGAACCATTGATTGATTCTCTCCCTTGGAAGCTTGCATAGTGTCTTCTAGAACTATAAGAGCTAAACTTCCGGGAAAAGGCTTCCAGGTCAGTTCCTGCTCCATTGCTTCAAGACCTGTGTCCCAAGTATATCTTGTCTTCAGCAGTAGGGTCTTATCTTCTAGTTCTGGGAGATAACCAAGAGCTTTGGCAGTAGCCTGCATTATTTTATGAGTCTCTTGGACTACTCTGACCAACCACTCGGAGGGAGGTCTCTCCTGCCTGGCACTGTGCTCCTTGCCATACAGTCCCCAGGTGTGCACATACACTACAGTTCAGATACCATATGTGCATTTCTCAGGGGGTTCTGGAGGCAGCACTTTCCCTCTGGCTTCTCTAGCACCCCAAGATCCATTCATCTCTACTCTCCCCACCATCTGATCTCCCTCCTCCATCCTCAGTCCAAGGGCCCAGCATTATACCCACATTCCCCCAATAAGACCTGCCTCCTGCGATCCCCCTTCTCCTGAGTTCCCCACCATGACCCCCTGCATGTCTCCCTCTTCCTTGCTTCCAACCAAACACGCTCACTTTCCACACCTTCCTCAGTCACATCTGTTCCCTACTATCCCCCTCTTTCAGGTTCTTTCTTTTCCTTTACCTCTATTTTTCTCTTCCTTCTCCTGGCTCCTGGTGTTGCATCAGTACATAAAATTACATTCTGCAAACAAGGGAGAACATACATTGATTGCTTTCCAGAGCCTGTGTTACTTTACTTAGTATAACAGTCTCTAGCTCCATCCACTTACCTGCAAATATCATATTTTCTTACTGCTGAGTAGAACTCCATTGTTTAAACTGTACCACATTTTCGTTATCCATTCAGCAGTTGAGGGACATTTAGTTTGTTCCATCACTTAGCTATTGTGAAGAGAACAGCAACAAACAAGGATGTACAGGTGTCTCTACAGTAGGATGAGTTCTGTGGGTATTTGCTGAGGAGTGGTATAACTGGGTCATATAGTAGGTTCATCATAATATTTTTTTGAGATTTCTCCACACTGCCTTGCACAGTGGTTGCACGATTTTGCAATCTCACCCAGCAGTGAGTAAGCCTTCCCCTTTCTCCACACCCTCCCCAGCGTTTGGTGTCTTTTGTGCTCTTGATCTTAGCCATTCTGACTGGTTTAAGATGGGATCTTAATTATTTTGCTGTTCAGAAGCTTTGTATCTTAATGAGGTCCCACTTGTTGATTGTTGACCTTAGTGCCTGAGCAGCTATGTCTTATTTAGAAGGTGTCTTTCCTACACCTATGTCTTGGAGGTAACTGCCAATGTTTTCTTCTAATAGTTTCAGAGTTTCTGGTTTTACGTTGAGATCTTTGCCACATTTGGAGCTGACATTTGTGCAAAGTAAAAGATAAGGATCTAGTTTCATTCTTCTGCAAGTAGGGATCCAGTTTTGCCAACCACTTGTTAGTTTCAGAGTTTCTGGTTTTACGTTGAGATCTTTGATCCATTTGGAGCTGACATTTGTGCAAAGTAAAAGATAAGGATCTAGTTTCATTCTTCTGCAAGTAGGGATCCAGTTTTGCCAGCACCACTTGTTGAAGATGCTGTCTTTCCTCCATTGTGTGTTCTTGGCACCTTTGTCAAAAATCGGTAGCTGAATTTATGTGTACTCAGGTTTGGGTCATCAATGGTGTTCCATTGATCTATGTGTCCATTTGTGTCATTACCATGTTGGTTTTATGACTATGGCTCTGTAATCTGAGATCTGGCAGGGTGATTCCCACCCCACCCCACCTCCA
>NW_008341039.1:0-976 GCF_000622305.1 Nannospalax galili | reverse complement strand
AAAAATTAAATCACCTAGAAGTTTCCATCTCAGTTCCAGCTTACTATCTCTTTATCTTGCCATCACAGTGTGTAGTGTCTTCAACAATAGGGTCTTATCCTCTAGCTCTGGTGGGCAACCAAGAGGACTGGCAAGAGCCTGTATTTTGGGAGCAGGGGGAGGTTTCTGGAATGTCCCAGACCATCAACTCCCATGGAGGCATCCCTCAGCTGGCACCAGGACCTTTATCTAGCAACCCACTGCTTCTAGAAGCAGCCCTAACCTTTTGTGTATTTTTATTGAGTTATAAGATTGCAAGTTTCCATATGGCTGTTTTGTACGCCCTTTATTTTGGTTAACCCTCCACCTCCCATCACTTCGTCTCCCCAGTCTTCCGGTGCCCCCACCCTCATTTTAAACCTTTTTACCACTAGTATTCCCCTCTCTACTTTCTTTTTACTCATATCCTTCTATCAAAGGACCACAGATGATTACAATGCATGCTTAGTGACTTCGTAGTCATCTAATCTGTGGTAACATCATAGTAAAATGCACGATTTTTGTTTTTATGATGAATCTAGTATAATAAGCATACTATACTGCCAACTATAAAAACTATACCACATACAATTATGGATAATACACTATTCACAGTACATAATACTTCATAATGATAGTAAGTGTGTTATTGGTTTATGCACTTACAAAACCATATTTTTCATAACTTATGGGGATAATCCTACTTATAAAAATAGTTCAAAGTACAGCAGTATGATGAAGCAGCAGCAGCCTCACACATTCTGTGTTTACACATCTTTGTGTATGTGTGTGTATGTGTATATGTGTGTATGTGTATATGTGTATATGTGTGTATGTGTGTATGTGTATATGTGTGTATGTGTATGTGTGTGTATATGTGTATATGTGTGTATGTGTATGTGTGTACGTGTATGTGTATATGTGTGTATGTGTGTATGTGGAGGCTAGAAGTCAACAT
>NW_008341038.1:0-2320 GCF_000622305.1 Nannospalax galili | reverse complement strand
CTGGTCTGCATAGTGAGTTCCAGGCCAGCTAGGGCTACAGGGAGACCCTGCTTCAAAAAAACAAAAGACAAAAAAAAAAAAGGAAAAAAGACCAGCTTCTTTGTAATCTTATTCGCTAGATCGGACAAAAAGAAAAAGATTCATAAAATTGTGTGTTGTTGTGTGTTGTGTGTACACGTACACATGAGGAAGCCAGAGTTGACATCGGTGTCTTCTTCAGTCAGCCTTCACTTTATGTTTTGAGACAGGATCTCTCACTGGTCCTGGAGCTCACTGATTCTCACTGATTCTGGCTGGCTAGTGAGTACCAGGAATCCTCCTGTCTCTGCCTCCTTAGAAGAAGCCAGCTTTTCCCGTGGGTGTTCTTCATGTTTATCCAGCAAGCACTTTACCAACTGAGCTGTCTCCCCAGTCCTATTATTTGTTTTTGTTTGTTTGTTTAGTAACTAGATTTATTTTAACTCATATATAGGAATGATAGTTCCAATCCTCTGGAAACATGGATCTCTCTCTTTTTTTTTTTTTTTAAATGTATTCATTTATCGCCTGCATGTATGTAAGTGCACCTGTGTTGTGCAAGCCCACGGAGGACAGAAGAGGCCATCAGATCCCTTGGCACTGAAGTTAGGGACAGTTGTTAGTTGCCATGTGGATGCTGGGATTCACACCTGGGTCTTCTGTTTGAACAGCCAGTTTTTGTAACCGCTGAGCCATCTCTAGCACCTAGAAACAGATTTGAAAATACTAAGATATGACAATTTATGACTTGAGAGGAAATACCTGAAAGAAAAAAAATGTATTTAAACTGGACATGGTGGTACACACCTGTAATCCTAGCACTTGGGAGATAAAGCCAGGAGGATTGGAAGTTGGAAGTTATCCTCAGGAACATAGCTAATTCAAGGCTAACCTGAGATACTTGAGATCTTATCTCAAAAAAAATTTTTTTTTAAAGCCAGGCGTGGTGGCACATGCCTTTAATTTCAGTACTCACCAGCCTGATCTACATATCAAGTTCCAGGACCACTGTGGCTACAGGGAGACCTGTGTCTAAAATAATAACAAAAAAATATTTTTTTGGAATATGAAACATCTTTTTTAAAAATACTTCATTATTTTTTATGAGTGTATTGCCTACATGTGTGTAAGTGCACCCATGTTGTGCAGTGCCACGGAGGTCAGAAGAGGCTGTGAGATTCTCCGTGCAGTGCCACGGAGGTCAGAAGAGGCTGTGAGACTCTCCTGCAACTGGAGCTATGGATGGTTGTTAGATGCTATGTGGGTGCTGGAATTCGAACCCAGGTCCTCTGCAAGAACCACCATTGCTCTTAACTGCTGAGTCATCTCTCCAATCCCAATATGTAATGGCTTTAAAACCCTGAGAAATAGACCCCAATCTAATTTTACCTGAAGGGTATGAATATAACAATTTAAATTTGTTACAGTCAACCCAGTAATTTAGAAAATGAAAATATGTTCTAAAATGTATTCATTAAATAACCCATTAATGGTCAGCTGTATACTGTGATTAGTGCTGAAGATACAATGTAATAGTGAGCAGATTGGCTTGGTTTTTGTGTTTGTGTAGAGCCTAAAACTTGGCGGGAAGGTGGATGAATAATTCCAAGTTCCATTATCAGGAAGAAGCATGGCATGCTTTGAAGTACAGAGTGAGTGGAACTTTAGTCTGGGGGAGCCAGAGAAGGCGTATGATGCAAGGGTCATTTAATATGAGTACTGTGGAAAGAATTAGCTAGACAAAGGCTAGGTGAGGAATCGGAACACAGAATATTTCTGATAGACAACAGTTTATGCAGAGAGAGATACGGTTGTAAAATCTCTTTCTTGAATTTCCTCCTATGTCCAGAAGACATTGTCTTCTAGATTGTAAGCTGCAAGACAGAAGTCTTTTTTTGTTGTTGGTTTTTTTTTTTGCTGGGTATGGTGGCACATGCCTTTAATCCAAGCACTCAGGAGGTAGAGGCAGGTGGATCTCTGAGTTTGAGAGTGAATCCAGGCCAGCTGCTGCTACAGAGAGACTCTGTCTCAAAAAGGCACCCCCCCCAAAAAAAAATCTTTGCTACTTTATCTCCAGCACTTAACACAATGCTTGGAATGCAGAAATTAATAAATCTGTGTTACTTACGTGTTGTTTAATTTTAATACCATTTCTTACATAGTTTGTATTTGTTTGCAGTTTGTCTTGATTCATTTAAAATTTTTTTTAAATTTATGTCTATAAGTGCCTCCATGTATGTAAGTGCAGCTGTGCATACAATGCCTGTGGAGGCCAGAAGAGGACATAAGATCCCTTGGAACC
>NW_008341037.1:0-258 GCF_000622305.1 Nannospalax galili | reverse complement strand
CATCTCCAGCAATGAAAATGAGTTAATATAGTAAATAAAACCTGTAACCAAGAGGAGTTCAATTTTCTCAAACCATTTTCAGGCCTTTAGAGGTTGGGAAGCAACCGAAATCAGACCGAGAATGTCAAAACCAAAATACTTCCAAAGCAAGCAAACCAAAGAGTTATCTTAAAACAAACACTATGAAAACACACCCCAAACAAAAGGTATTATAATAAATAAGGTCCTTAAACAACCAGCTCAGATACTATTTTTGGT
>NW_008341036.1:2034-2840 GCF_000622305.1 Nannospalax galili | reverse complement strand
TAAATATTTTTAAAAATGTTCAGACATGTGAGAAGGGAAAGAGGCCACACGGCGCAAGCTCACTACTCAGGTAGGTCCATCCCATGGTCATGTACATGGGGCCTTCTCTCCCTGCAGCCCTACAGGCCAGCAGCCCTGCTACCTCTAGTGCTGCCCTGCTGTGGACATACCTGAGAAGAGATGCAAGAGAAAGAGGGTCCAGAAGACGAAGAACTCAGTGGATGTCACGGCAGGTATACATCCTCCACCACCCTCAAATTTCCTGTCCAGTTACAGGGGTATTCAACACACAAAATAAAAATAATAAATACATTTAAAAAATATTCAGACATGTGAGAAGGGAAAGAGGCCAGAAGGTCCAAGCTCACTACTCAGGTAGGTCCGTCCCATGGTCATGCACATGGGGCCTTCTCTCCCTGCAGCCCCACAGGCCACTAGCTCTGCTACCTCTAGTACTGCCCCTGCAGTGGTCACACCCGAGAAGAGATCTAAGAGAAAGAGGGTCCAGAAGACAGACAACTCAGTGGAGGTCAAGGCATCCTCCACCACCCTCAACTTTCTTCTCCAATTGCAGGGGAATTCAACACACAAATTAAAAATAATAAATATTTTTTTCTACCTCTAGTACTGCCCCTGCAGTGGTCACACCCGAGAAGAGATCTAAGAGAAAGAGGGTCCAGAAGACAGACAACTCAGTGGAGGTCAAGGCATCCTCCACCACCCTCAACTTTCTTCTCCAATTGCAGGGGAATTCAACACACAAATTAAAAATAATAAATATTTTTTTAAATATTCAGACATGTGAG
>NW_008341036.1:0-1492 GCF_000622305.1 Nannospalax galili | reverse complement strand
CATACCCTGAATGCCTTTCTTTAACTATCTCCACAGATAATTATACACATACACACAAACACACACACACACACACACATATATATACACATTCATTATTTCCCCTATAAAGATACTAGGGACTGATGATAAAAGGACAAATCACCCCTTGCTCAACTGATGCTCTAGCAGAGAGTTACAAAAAAAAAAAAACAAAAACAAAAAAAACGCATATTTACACCATGAAGTTGCCCTCAGCTTATAACTGGATAGGATAAGAAGATCTGGGCTCAATGGCACTTAGAGGTGGGTGTGGGTGAATGCGGGAGAGCATCATGAAATGGGTGAATCACAGAAATTTTGTCTGAGGTGAAAACAGCCTACCTAGAGCTGGGACCACGTATGGCTGGGTGGGGAAACAGGCAGGTCACACTACTAAGTATAGCATCCACTAACTACATGCAGCTATTTACTCTTAATTTTAAATGAATTAAGCAAACGTTCTAAGTTCAGTTCCTCAGTTTCATTACTTGCGTTTCCAAGATTCAATACCTACAGGAGACTGTGCCTACCATATTACACAGCAGAAGAACAGAACTTCTTAACTACTAGAGCAAGTTCTATTAGACATTGTCCTTCTGAGGGCAGGGAGACTGGAGAAGAGGGTGCTGCCATTTTTCTGGGCAAGTGGTGAAGGACACTCAGGACCCCACATTCTCAGGTCTTCACCAGAAAATGGTGCCTCCAGGGAAGAACCCTACCTACAGATGAGGTCCGTGGGGAAGAGGAAGCCTGTCATTACTCAGGGAGAAAATGGATGAAGAGATGCTGTGGGGTCAGGGAACTATGAACTCTACATCTTTGCCCAAGAGATTTAGTCCCAACATGGTGAAGTGATCGCTTGTGTGGTCATGAAGACCTAAAGCCACTTCCTGTTTTTGATTTGAGTGGAATTGGTTGCACATTCAAAGGCAAGTTAAATCTGTTTGGTAGGGAAAAAAAAGTGTGGCCATGTTGAAGAATCAGTTAACAGAAAAATTCAACATGCAAAACATCACGTGTGCATCAATGAAAGAAACAACCTTCATTCCTGATAGTAAGGTTTACACCTTCCTGGAGGGAGGAACCTGCTTCCTCTCAGGAACCAGCTCAGGTAGAAAGACGGGAGGTCACCCATTCCTTCCAAAGAATCCCTGAGATGGAAGCCCACCCTGCACACTCAGCCCACCAGACAGGCCATCCAAGCCACCTCACTCTTCTTTTCTTTGCAGAAGACCCTGTGGTCAAGAGCTTCTTGGCAGCTGACCTCTTCTTCAGTGTGACAAGGTACCTGCAGCAACAGATGGTCTCCAGAGCCACAACCCCCAGGGAAAAGAATAGAGATGTATCAGGCCAAGAAAAGCCTTGCAGGGCTCTGTTCAAGGGTAGACGACGGGAGATCTACTGTCCATTCTTTACTGAACCCCCCCCAAAAAAAACCACTCCTTCCTGGTGTTCCTATCAGGTCATGCCC
>NW_008341035.1:0-374 GCF_000622305.1 Nannospalax galili | reverse complement strand
CACTGAACCGGTTTTAGCTGTGGCTTGAATGCCCTGTGGGGGGCAGGATAATGAAACTGACTAGGGAAGTCTACATTTAGAAGGAGGAAAGAGAAAAGGAAAGATTTGCCAAGCCCCACGAGTGGGGTGGTTTTGGCACAGCTGCCTTTTTAGTCTAGATGAAAGAAAGAAAAAAAAGATTTGCTTCTCTCCTGGTGGGAGAGGTACTCACGAATCCTGCGTTTCCGAGGGTACAAGCTCCTAGCTGGCACGAGGTTCAGAGGGTCCCACGTTGTGGCGCCAGATATGGGGTGCACGGTCCCGCGGGGATCGGTCCCCTGCGGGTGCCCTGGAAGGCAGAGAGTTCTGCGGGGATTCTCAGTGGTGCATCGCTG
>NW_008341034.1:0-787 GCF_000622305.1 Nannospalax galili | reverse complement strand
TTTAGAAAGGGCAACTGAGGTGGTGGACATCATGGAACTGATATTTCACACATGGAAATGTGAGAATAAGAGGGGACATATGTGTATCTATGTGCATTGATGATTACCCTGAATGATTAGAAATCCATACAAAGACTACAATTGGTAAGATATAAATATGTGAAACTCTGGATTTCTCTTTGATATTAAAACTCGAAGTTTCTGCAGATTTGTTTAAACAGCATGTTCATAACATGTGAGTGTCTTAGGTCTAAATTTTCTGGGACCTTGCTTCTATGCTTTGCTTTCTCCTCTGTGCTTTTACTTTCCTGAACAGGAGAACAGGGAAGAGTGAAGGAAGTCCTGACGTGCCTTCATATCAACACACAGGCTGCAAGAAGAGCTCCAGGTCTGAGGAAATAGAGGAAAAAGGTGGTTTTACCTCAGCAGGTCTGGCCTCTAACTCTCAGCTTCTTCCTCCTGCCAGTGATGCCTGACCCTAGGAGTGGATATCTGCAAGTGGTGGCTGGAAATTCCACCATGAATGCTAACATGTGGATCAATAATCAGAGCTCACTGGATGACTTCATCCTACTGGGGTTTTCTGATCGGCCTTGGCTGGAAATGCCACTCTTTGTAATTTTTCTGGTGGCCTATATCTTTTCCTTATTTGGAAATATCTCCATTATCCTAGTTTCCCGTCTAGATCCCCAGCTTGACAGCACAGTCCCTCAGATGCTGGTCAACCTCAGAGCGACAGAAAAGACTATCAGCCACGGGGGCTGCATGGCCCAGCTCTATATTTTCC
>NW_008341033.1:0-338 GCF_000622305.1 Nannospalax galili | reverse complement strand
CTGTGGGATTCTCCCCCGTCCACTGTGGGTGCTGTGAGATTCTCCTTCCTCCACTGTGGGTGCTGTGGATTTTCCCCCCTCCACCGTAGGTGCTGTGAGATTCTCCTCCACTGTGGGTGCTATGAGATTCTCCCCCGTCCACTGTGGGTGCTGTGGGATTCTCCTTCCTCCACTGTGGGTGCTATGGATTCTCCCCCCTCCACTGTGGGTGCTGTGGGACTCTCCTTCCTCCACTGTGGGTGCTGTGGATTCTCCCTCCTCCACTGTGGGTGCTGTGGGATTCTCCTTCCTCCACTGTGGGTGCTGTGAGATTCTCCCCCATCCACTGTGGGTGCTGT
>NW_008341032.1:0-276 GCF_000622305.1 Nannospalax galili | reverse complement strand
AAATCTAACTTCAGTGAGGGCAATGGGCTATGACTTCAGGATGAAATGTCATACCCAGGTTTTTATGCTGAAGACCAGTCTCCTTCTGGTAGTGCTGTTTTTGGAGGTGATAGGAACTCTGGGAGGTAGGACCTTGTGGGAGGAAGCAGGTTGCTGAGGTATGTCTTTATAGAGTATATCTTGAGCTGGAAACTGTCATTCTCTTCCTGGCCACTAGATGTTGATCAACATTGTTCCTCCATGCCCTTCCTTCATGGTGTTCAGCTTCACCATGGC
>NW_008341031.1:0-1019 GCF_000622305.1 Nannospalax galili | reverse complement strand
AAAAATATTTGTTTTTATGTGTATGAGTGTATTGCCTGTATGCATGTAAGTACACCTCTGTCATACAATGCCCACAGATGTCAGCAGAGGGCGTCGATTTCCTCTGGAGCTGGAGTTATGGACAGTTGTTAATTGCCATGTGGGTGATGGGAATTGAAACTGGGTCCTCCACAAGAGTGGTTGGTGTTCTTAACCACTGAGCCTTCTCTCCAGCCCCATAAGTTGGGATTTCAATATAAGTTTAAGGATGAGCTCAAACCCTTCTCTCATCTTGATTTCCTTTTTTAAATGTTTCTTTTTAACAGTTATAAATTGCATCTTCCAAAGAAAACGAGGATTCCCAGTCTCCAGTTTCCACAACAGCAACAAAAGAATAGCGACTCAGTAGAAGTTTCTCACTTCCCCAGACTGACACAGCTAACTAGCAGCAAAACGCATGAGTCTTCGCTACTATCCCCTCTCAGGCTGGGCTGTGTAACTTTTTGGGCATCAACATATATGAATTTAAGGATATAATCATACTATAATTTTGGACATATATTTCTTCCCTTGTAACTTTTTGAAAAAAAATATAATAGCATTTCTTTATGTGGTAGATAATCAAATTTTATATTTTGATGTCATGCTAATTTCCCATGGATCAAACTTTTTTTTTCATTCAAGTGTAGGAAGTATTGCTGTAGAGACCCTCTTTTGAGACTGGTAATCTTTTTGGGTTAGTAGCAGGTTTTTAGTACGTGAAAATATAATGGCTCAATTTCCTTGCACCCCAGAGTTCCATAATAGAACAACTTAAAATGACTATTTTTTAAATCTTTCAGGATCTGGAAGATTTGATTAAAGCAAAAGAAAAAGAAGTAGAGAAAATTGAGCAGAATGGACTTGCTTTGATTCAGAACAAGAAGGAAGAAGTTTCTGGCACTGTCTTGAGCACTCTGCGGGATTTAAACCACATGCCTGAGACCTGTCTCCAGCTTTGGATGAAATTCAGGATTGGTGTTTGCTGAAAGCTTCTCAGT
>NW_008341030.1:0-335 GCF_000622305.1 Nannospalax galili | reverse complement strand
TTTTATCAGAATTTTTCATTTTATACCTGGTAGGGATGTGGGAAATGGAACCTACAAAGAAATGAACACCTGACACCCGGCATCTAGCTCTGAACAGCTTGGCCCAGCATTCCAGATGACTTCCACACCCACCCACAGTCTCCATTAACTTTTGGGCCTGCAGTCTCACCCCAGGTCGGTAAATGGTCCCTCTCGTGTCCACGCGGGTGAGATCCTAGGGCCATCTTTCTCTCCACACCCACCACCACTGCGCAACGTTAGTGGCTTCCATCCCAAGATGGAGCCTCGATGGCTAACTCTCTGCACGCAATTCTCGGCAGGCCCTGCCCCTTGGA
>NW_008341029.1:209-402 GCF_000622305.1 Nannospalax galili | reverse complement strand
AAGCTCAAATTTATCTCATGAATATTATTAAAAGCTTGATGATTTAAAAAAAATCTCTATAATCTCACTTGTTGGGAGAACATAAGTCTTATTGGACAGACACTGCTTCAACTGTATAAACTTTGCACTGTTTGCAAATTAAGATGCTACAGTTGTGCCAGTAGATTCTTAAGATTTATTTTATTTTTTCTTA
>NW_008341029.1:0-164 GCF_000622305.1 Nannospalax galili | reverse complement strand
TTTACTTATTCTCTCATTCATTCATTCATTCATTCGTGTGTGTGTGTGTGTGTGTGTGTGTGTGTGTGTGTGTGTGTGTGTACCCATGGGGGCAAGAAGCGAGTTTGAATACCCTGGAGCCTGAGTTACATGTATTTGTGAGAAACCTGAAATGGATTCTGAGA
>NW_008341028.1:15583480-15589794 GCF_000622305.1 Nannospalax galili | reverse complement strand
GATATGTTAGATCTAAAGCTCATTTATAATAATTACTCACTAAAAAAAGAACAAAACCAAACCAAACAAGCACATCCGAGGTAAGTACACACCACCAGGCTGGGAACAGTAAGGAACAGGGCAAATTACTTCATACAAATACTGTTTCAATGCATATTTTAAAATACTATTTTTAGTTTATGTACACGAATGTTTTGCCTCCAAGCATATAGGTACACCCATGTCTGCAATGCCAACAGAGGTCAGAAGGGGCCGTCCGAATTCCCTGGAAATGGAGTTTTGGATGATGTTAGCAACCATGTGGGTGCTGGGAATTGAACTCAGGGTCCCCTGCAAGAGTAGCCAGTGCTCTTAAGGACTGAGCCACCTCTCTGGTCCTCTGATGCAGATTTCTAAATGAATATTTGTGCATTTCACACAATACATGTTAATAATATTTAGATCCCCTCCCATATCTGCACATCCCCATATGCTGCCCACCAGATTTCATGCATTCTGTTATATGTGCTAAGGCCTACTGATTTAATGTTGTGTGCCCAGATGTCTCTTGGTGTGGGACACCGGAGCCTGTTCAGGCTATGAGCATCACCCAAATAAGATCAACTCTCCCTCACCAGGCAGGGATCAGTTGCCAAAAGTCCCTCAGCTATGGCTGGGGCCTCCTGCCCATTTCCTCAGTTCTATGCTGGGTTTTTCTCAGATTGAGTTTGCACGCACCTTTTGCATGCTGTCACCATTGCTTTAAGTTCATATTAGGAAGTTCCCAAAAGCCTGGAAGACTCTCCTTCCTTAAGGTCATGCACTACCCCAGGCTCTTACAGTCTTTCCACCCTTCTTCTGCAATAGTTGCTGAGCCCTGGGTGAGTGAGGTTTAATATAAGAGTCCTATCCAGGGACAAATACTCTGCAGTCTCTTATTCTCTGCACTCCAGCCCATTGTGACCTTTTGTGTTCAACGCCCTTTGTTGCATGAGGAATACCTCACGGGTGAGAGGTGAGAAATGTATTGGTATGCTCTCTACCACGTTCCACTATTTCTTTGATCTGAGGAGCACAGATTCCATTCTAGATGTGTCACTTAGAGGTGGGCATCTCAAACATTCATTCTTTGTGACCAGTTGTAGAAACCTGTAATGGTCCCACCTGTTGCAAAAAGAAGCTGCTTTGATAAGGGATGACTGGTACACTGGTCCGTATTTAGCATAGAGTAAGAAATCACACTTGTCTAGGGATGTGACAGAAGGAGGGTTTTCTCCAGGATCTATGACCTCTCCAGCCATGTGTCTTTGGCTCTGTTTACAGTGTCACAAATTGAATTCCCTCCCATTCAGCTGGCTTTAAGACCAATTAGAAGCTGGTGATGCCCCACAAAATGAAAATGTCACTGCTGCACCAATAGAGTTAGCTGTGCAGGTCATTGTTGTTGTTATTAAGCTTTAAAGCTGGGGCTGGACCACTGATGGATTTTCTCCTTCAGCAGCTTGCACAGTATCCCCTAAAACTATGAGAGCTAGTCTTCAGGAAGGAGGCTTCAAGGTCAGTTCCAGCTTGATTGCTGGAAGGTCTCCTCTTATAGCCCAGGTTACCTTCAAACACAATCATCCTGTTTTATCCTCCAAAGTTCTAGGATTACTGGCATGTAACACCACACCTAGCCCTAAATTATTCATTTTGACACAGGGTCTTACTTTAGTCCAGGCTGGTCACAAATTCTCAATAGTCATGCTTCTGCTTCTTAAGTGCTGAAATTAGGGATTTACTAACATGATCGGCTAAATTCCTTCTTTTACTGATATATAGCACTGTACTTTTTGGTTTTGTCTTTTTATTTTTCTGAGACAGAGACTAGCTGTACCCACAGGTGGCCTGGAACACACTATGTAGTCAGGTTGGCCTCGATCTCACAGAGATCCACCTGCCACTGCCTGCAGATTTCTGGGACTAAACGTGTGTGCCACCATGCCTGGGAGAATTGTACATTAACATTTTTTGTGATTTATTTTTATTTTATGTGTATGAGTGTTTGCCTGCATGTATGTAAGTGCTCTGTGTTGTGCAATGCCCACAGAGGCCAGAAGAGTGTGACTGATCCCCTGGAACAGAGGGTTGTTAGGTGTCAAGTCTGTACTGAGAACTGAACCGGGGTCCTCGGCCAGTGCTATTAACCTTTGGGCCATCTCTCCAGCCCCTGAGAATTGTACATTTTTATAAGGCACAATGTGATGCTTCATTTCTAGTTTTGTGATATTGTTTCTGTTTATTTTGAAATTACGTGTGTGTGTGTGTGTGTGTGTGTGTGTGTGTGTCCAGAGGACAACTTGGGGGATCTGGTTCTTTCCTTCCACCGTGGGGATTCCTAAGATGAAAGTCAGGTTGTCAGGCTTGGTGGCAAGCACCTTTACCTACCATTTTGCTGGTCCTGTTTTCCTTTTGGAACAACTCTAACCATGTAGCCCAGGCTGGCCTTGAACTCCTTACCTTCCTATATCTGCCTCCCAACTGCTGGGATTACAGGGTCAGACACCATGCCACATGTGTTATTTTTATTTAGACACATCTTGGATTCTAAACAACTTTGTCTTTTCATGGTGCAAGGAATTGAGCCCAGGGTCTTGTGCACCCAAATGCTTACATACTCTAACACCTACACCCTTAGCCCCATAATAACATTTACACTAATATGAATGGGGCTGGGATATCTCTCATGGTAAAGCAAGATCATGTAAAACCAAAGGCAGGCATGGTGGCAAGTGTTTCTAGTCCCAGCACTGTGGAGGTGGACATAGGCAGATCCCTGGAGCCTGCTGCTCAGCCACCCTAATCCACTTCCTGAGTTCCAGGTCAGTGAGCAATCCTGTCTCAGAAACAAAACAAACAGAAAGGTCGATGGCACCAAGGAATGACACCTCAGGTGTCCTCTGGCCTCCACACAGGTCTATGCATGTGTATGCACACTGTCTAATGTATGTACACCTGCACACTCATAAACATGCACACACACAAGTTAACATAAACTTTGACTCTACATTGTGATTTCATATTAAATATCTAAAACAACAAAACTAAATAAATATCACAAAACAAAATTTTATCATCACAATCAAAATTAAGATCCTTCTGATGCAGTCAACAAGAGACACAGGGGATGAATGTGTAATACAGTGGTAAAGCACTCGCCTAGCAACAAGAGCTCCGGGTTCCACCCCAGTACCAGAAAAGTGGAGGCATAACCACAACTGTAACTCCAGCTCCAGGGGATCTGGGGCCTCAGGCTTCTCCAGCAAAAGATCTCTTTAAGTTTGAGACCAGTCTTTTCTATGTCGTGAGTTCCAGGCCAGCCAGGGCTACAAAATGAGACCCCCTCCCCCCTCCCCAAGTGAAAAAAGAACAGACTACATACCTACAGGTTACAACTATGTGACATTCTGGATAAGCAAAACAATGGATACAAAAAAGGACCAATGGTGTAAGGGGCTGGGACAGAGAAGGACGAACAGGCAGAGCAGGGAAGGCTTATGACAATGAAAATTAGTTGCACAACACTGCAATGGTGGCCACATGTCATTATACATATATCCAAACCACAGAACGTTTGGCATCAAGAATGAATTTAATGTAAACTATGAACTCCAGGTGCCAATCTGGGCTCATCAATTGTGGCATAAAGCACTCTGGGGCGTGGGGGGGGGGCGAGTTGATAACACAGGAATCTCCACGTGGGTGAGGTGAGACTTTATGGGACATCTCCCCATTTTCCTCTCAATTTAGTAAATTTAAAATTGCCCTAAGGAAATTAGTTTCTAACTTAATGGTACACAGAAATATTTTGAGTAGACAAAACCTGCCACTCCTGTGGAGTTCCTGCTCAGCTGGTCTCTAAACACTCTGTCCATTCTGCATCAATCATGAAGATGCACAGCTTATTATTTGCAGGAACAACTCCTCCAGGAAAAAAAAAAAAAAGCAAAAACAAAACCGGAGCAAAATGCTGGGCTAGGCCAGGCGCGCAGAGGGTCAGGACACTGGGCCTGGCCTGGAGGTCTAACTCCAGCGGTTCTTACAAGGCGTTTTCAACAGGCTTCAGCTCAACAGGGTCTGCACATGTGTGAAAACACCGGAAAGCAGGCACTTAGGAACATGCAATGATGTGTTTCCACCTTCCTCCAGCAGGGACAGCACTGATAACCCAGGGGCCTTCCAAAGTGCAGGACACAGCAGTCTGCCGTGGGAAACTCGGCCAGGAGCCCAGATACGGACACCGCGGCCACTCTGGCTCGTGTTCCTGCCCGTTTGCTCTGCCCTGGACCAGGCCAGTTCCCACAGGGCAGCGGGCCGAGCCCTCCGCCCGCCCAGACTCCTCCCAGCTCCTGCGGTCCGGCCGCTCCTCGGACCCGAGGTCCCAGCTCCCAGGGCCGCAGGAAGCTGCGTCCAGAGCACCGACATCCGCGCTGAAACGTCGGATCCTCTTCGGGTCCTGGGGACTCCACGGCCACCCCGCGGTCCAGACCGCCCCAGCCGGCACTCGCGGTCTCCTCACCACCTGCAGCGGGCCTGGAACTGTTCACCAGAGATCGCCTGCCTCTCTGCCTCCTGAGTGCTGGGATTTAAGGCGTGGGCCACGCCCCACAGGCTTTTTTTATTTTTTAAAATATTTTATTATTTTTATTTTATGTGTATTGTATTGCCTGCATGTAGGTAAGTACACCGCTGTTGTGCAATGCCGGCGGAGGTCAGAAGAGGCTGTCGGTTCCCCTGGAACTGGAGTTTTGACAGTTGTTAGCTGTAACGTAGGTGCTGGGATTCGAACCCGGTGTTTCTACAAGAACAACCAGTGTTCTTAACCGCTGAGCCATCTCTCCAGCCCCTTTGTTTTTAATAAGGCTGTTGCTTTCCTAATGAATCAATCACTGGCAGGGATATTTTTGTTCTGGTACAGCAGATGGAACTTAGGGAGGGCCTCATGTGACTGGCAAACCTTTCTTTACCCAACTTTAAGAAAAATTCCTCTTGAGACAGGTTTCACTCTCCACTCCCTTAACCCACAGGTACCTTGAAATTTATATCCTCCTGTCTCCAGAAGTTGCATGGGTGGTATTGAAATTAGTTGTCCCTGTTATGTGCTTGTGTACCATTCAGGACGTTCGGAATGACTGGTTTCTGATAGGAAATGAGAAATTAAGGATGGCTTGCTAAGATGGTGAGAAGTGTCCAAAGAATTAGTACATGTTAAGGAAGGAAGCAATTGAGGGAAAACAGGCCCCATTTTCAGACACCTGAGAATTGTCACCCCTGCGAATTTTAAATGTTTTGAGTTATTTCTAGTTCTAGTAGAATGCACATCTAGTATTTCACAATCCCGAATATTTTCTTGAATGAAAAGTTGTTTGTTTTTTTTTAAATGGGCTTTCTAGCTGGGTGTGGTGGCGGCATGCCTTTAATCCCAGCACTCAGAGCAGAGGCTGGCAGAGAGGCAGGCAGATCTCTTGATTTAGAGGCCAGCTGGGGTTACAGGGAGACCCTGTCTCTAAAAGACAAAAAAAAAAAGTGGGGGTGGGGGGGTCAGCGGCTTTCTAGAGATTTCTAAACTTTGAAATTGTGGAATAACTTCTTTGGTTTTGTGTGTTTGCTTTCCAATTGGAAAACAGAAACACCTGGACTCTAAATGCTAGCCCAAACAAAGTTCAGAAGCCTTTTAAAAATTAATGCAAGGTAAACCAGGTGGAGTGTTAAGGGTCTGTAATTCCAGCTACCCAGGAGACTGAGGCAGGAGTTTCTAGATTTCATGGCCAGCCTGGTAAACTTTAACAAAACCCTTTTTGGCAAAGTTTAAAAAAAAGTTTTTCCAGTAGGAATAAGACAATTTTTTATGGAAAGGAAAAATGTCAGCTACTCTTAGTTACTCCTGTCACTCTGAAGCCTAAATAAGTAGAATTAGTGGTAAGTAAACTTAGCAGTCTAAAGTAATATTGGGGATAATCTTTAAAGCCCAATAACAGTTGCAGTGTATAGGGTTCGAGGCTTGCATGAAGTCCAATCTTGTACTTAGTTTAAAATCTAATCTCTTTGTTGTGTAAGTATTATTTTGAGAATACAGAACCCAAGGATTATACAGACTAGATGTTTTAAGTTTTTGTTAGGCTATTACATGACCACAAAAGCAATCAAAGAAAATGTTTGGATCTAGCAAATACTCTTAAAGTAGTAGCTATTTTCTTAGCCATGTGTTTTCAGCATAACCCCTTATCTCTTAATGTGAATAACTTTTCGATACCATCCCATCAAATTACTTTTCAAATTCTGCAATTTTTCTCTTC
>NW_008341028.1:15581300-15583306 GCF_000622305.1 Nannospalax galili | reverse complement strand
AGCTTTTGATCACTGACTTGATAAATTAGGTTTGAGTCTCTTGAAACCATGTTGAATCATTTTCTTTGGCTTAGATAAGAATGCTTTAATATTGTTCAAAAGGGAAGGTGGCATGTTCAAAGTGAAATTACAGGTGATTTTTCAAGGTAAGTGCTACTGGTTCTGTGGAAACTTGAAGAGGAATTCAGATGCTGAGAGAGCATTAATGGAATTTGTTCTGTGCGTAGCCTTTTCCCTCCTTTTCTCCTGTAAAACCCTAATCTAATTGATAAACAATACTTTCAAACTTGACTTGATACTTAGGCCAAGATAAGGACAGTGCTGTAGTTGCATACTATCTCCAGTCTTAACACACTATGTTTTGTTGATCAGTTTTCAGTATTTATACATAGCTATTGTTTTCTAATAAAATATGGTGATTATTTAAGAATTAGTGCTTTTATCTAGGATGTTATGGGGTGTGGGCCATGTACAATTAGGTATTACCACTAGGCCCCAGATTCTGCAAAATCATTGCTTGGAGGTTATTTTCAGGTTATTGGCATAGACTGTCATGCAGAAGTTTGGATTGGCTCTCTTTTTGCATTAAAATTTGTGCTTAGATAGTAAGGACTTTCTGAGCCAAATACATATATTTGCTTTTGATGAAAAGTATTGTGTTATCAACATAAGTTTAAGAGTCTGCTATTTTTTGCAGTTTCTAAAAGCACAGACTTAACGGCTGCCTTAGGCATGTCAAAAATTTCTTTCTTCAGAAACTTTTTGAGTCTTTTAGGATTTTTTTCTATCCATCCTTCTAACAGTTTCAGAACAAATAGAAGGCACAGGCCTGTAATGTCAGCAGTGCTTGGGAGGTAGAAGCAGGAGGATCTGGAGTTCATCAGGGTCATCCTCAGCTATATAGTGACTTTGAAGCAATTCTGAGCCAATGGAGAACCTGTTTCCAAAAACTAGTCATTTAACCATTTGAGCATTGAACTTTCTTTCTGTAGCAAGATGTTTTTTTGCTGATCTCATTCCAATTATTAAACTACTCCCTTCAGCTTGATGTGTTTGTCTAAGTAGAATCTTTTTTTTTTTTTTTTAATCTTTTTGAGACAGGGTCTCCCTGTAGCCCCAGCTGTCCTGGAACTCACTATGTAGACCAGGCTGGCCTTGAACTCACCAAGATCTGCCTGCCTCTGCCTCCCGAGTGCTGGGATTAAAGGCGTGCACCACCATGCCTAGCTTGGGTTTTGTTTCTTAAGCCATTTAACTAGCCTGTGTCTTTTGATTAGAGAATCGAGGCAGTTAACGTTTAACATTATCATTGAAAGATATGCATTAATATTATTGTCATTTTATTTTCTGTTAATTTTCTTAGTCTTATTTTGTTTTCCATAATATGTTCATTTGTTTTCTTTCCAAAGCCTCTTGGGTATGGTTATTTTTTTCTTCAGTCCTTTGTATTGCTTTGAGTATTCTCTATACAGCTGGTTTGGTGGACATGAATTCTTTCAACCTATATCTTAAAATATTTTTTTATTTACTACTTTTATTTTATGTGTATGTGTGTATTGCATGCATGTATATAAGCACACCATGTCATGCAATGCCCATGGAGAATGAACCTGGAGTTATGAACAGTCATTAGCTGCCATGTGGGTGCTGGGATTCGAACCTGGGTCTTCTGCAAGAACAGCCAGTGCTCTTAACTGCTGAGCTCTCTCCAGTCCCTCTTTCAACCTATTTGTATCATGAATAATTTTTCTTTCTCCTTCGATTATGATAGACAGTTTTTCTGGATAAAGTACTCTGGGTTGGCATCTGTGGTCATTGCTCCAGGCTCTTCTCTATTTATTTATTTATTTATTTATTTATTTATTTATTTATTTATTTATTTATTTATTTATTTATTATTTGAGACAGGGTCTCTCTGTAGCTCCAGCTAGCTTGTAACTTGCTATGTAGACCAGACTGGCCTTGAACTCACAGAGATCTGCCTGCTTCTGCCTCCTGAGTGCTGA
>NW_008341028.1:15579838-15581056 GCF_000622305.1 Nannospalax galili | reverse complement strand
AAAGAAAAGAAAGAAAGGAAAGAAGGAAAGAAAGAAAGAAAGAAAGAGAGAAAAAAGTCAGATGTAATTCTTTTATAAGTAACTTGTTTTTCACTTGCAGCTTTCAGTACCCTCTCTTTCTTCTGTGTATTTACTGTTTTTGCTATGTTCTGTGTGCTTCTTCTATCTGTATGGGCAATTAATTTAGGGAAGTTTTCTTCTATAAGCCTGCTGAAAATCTGGTCAGTGCCATTGACCTGAGATTCTATTTCTTCATCCATGTGTATAATTCATAGATTTGGTCTTTTCATGGTGTCCACATTTACTGCATATTCTATTTCTGTGTTTAATTTTTTTTTTTCATACTCTTTGCTTGAGCGGTCCAATTCTCCAACTTCATCAAGCCTTGATATTCTGTTTTCCCTTTGGTTCATCCTTGAATTAGTTCATCATGTTTATGATTGTTCTTTTAAGCTCTGTGTCCTGAGGTTTCTCTAGGTAGTTCTCATTGTAGAACACTTCTAAAGGACTGGTGGGATTTGGTGAGAACATATTATATTGGTTTTTCATATTATTTGTGTTTTTGTTTTGTGATCTGGCTATATGTTGTTATTCCTCCTCTTCCTTGTCATCCTCCTCCTCCTCGTCCTCCTCCTCCTCCTCCTCCTGCTCTTCCTCCTCCTCTTCTTTGTGTTGTGTGCCTGATATGAAATTCTAGCCTGAAATTAATAGTAAATTTAAAGCTTCAGACTTCCACTTTTGATTTTCTTTATTGGAGGAACAGGGGTGGGTGAGGTGATTCCGGTCTGGTCTGGTGTGCCAGGGGTGCAATCACAAGTAGAACTGTGAGTGTGGAGATTGCAAAGGAGTGGGTGGGTTTTAACTAGCTCCCCAGGGTTGTCCTGGGAGCACAAGCAGCAGATTTCCTTCCTAGACCCAGAAAGATGGAGAAGGAATGGGTGGGTTCTAACTCTAGAATCCTCTGTTCTTTATATTTCTGCCCTTGCTGTGGTTCCATGAGAGGCAGAATGTATTTCCATGCCCCCAAAGAAAGACTTTCTTCCGAGTTCTGGGTCTTTCTTTTCTCTGTTCCCCATTGTTCATCCCCTACACTTGTTCTGGCTCACATCCACTCCTTTCCCAACCCTAGACTTTAGAGAATTGGAGTTTGTGTTCCTTTGATTTTCTCCTCAGGATTTTAAATGTTTCTTACATAAACAGTCCCCTCCCCACTGGAGA